>NW_028123702.1:0-555213 GCF_965194805.1 Balaenoptera borealis | reverse complement strand
GTGATTTATGTCAAAGAGTGTTCTTCCTATGTTTTCCTCTAAGAGTTTTATAGTGTCCAGTCTTATATTTAGGTCTCTAATCCATTTTGAGTTTATTTTTGTGTATGGTGTTAGGGAGTATTCTAATTTCATTCTTTTACATGTAGCTGTCCAGTTTTCCCAACACCACTTATTGAAGAGGCTGTGATTTCTCCATTGTATATTCTTGCCTCCTTTATCAAAAATAAGGTGACCATATGTGTATGGGTTTATGTCTGGGCTTTCTCTCCTGTTCCATTGCTCTATATTTCTGTTTTTGTGCCAGTACCATACTGTCTTGACTACTGTAGCTTTGTAGTATTGTCTGAAGTCAGGGAGCCTGATTCCTCCAGCTCTGTTTTTCTTCTCAAGATTGCTTTGGCTGTTCGGGGTCTTTTGTGTTTCCATACAAATTGTGAAATTTTTTTGTTCTAGTTCTCTGAAAAATTCCATTGGTGGTTTCATAGGGATTGCATTGAATCTGTAGATTGCGTTGGGTAGTAGAGTCATTTTCACAATGTTGATTCTTCCAATCCAAGAACATGGTATATCTCTGTATCTGTTTGTGTCATCTTTGATTTCTTTCATCAGTGTCTTATAGTTTGTTGAGTAAACGTCTTTTGTCTCCTTAGGTAGGTTTATTCCTAGGTATTTTATTCTTTGTGTTGCAGTGGTAAATGGGAGTGTTTCCCTAATTTCTCTTTCAGAATTTTCATCTTTAGTGTATAGGAATGAAAGAGATATCTGTACATTAATTTTGTATCCTGCAACCTTACCAGTTCATTGATTAGCTCTAGTAGGTTTCTGGTAGCATCTTTAGGATTCTCTATGTATAGTATCATGTCATCTGCAAACAGTGAGAGCTTAACTTCTTCTTTTCCGATTTGGATTCCTTTTATTTCTTTTTCTTCTCTGATTGCTGTAGCTAAAAATTCCAAAAGTGTGTGGAATAATAGTGGTGAGAGTGGGCAACCTTGTCTTGTTCCTGATCTTGGTGGAAATGGTTTCACTTTTTCACCATTGAGAACGATGCTGGCTGTGGGTTTGTCATATATGGCCTTTATTATGTTGAGGAAAGTTCCCTCTATGCCTACTTTCTGGAGGGTTTTTATGATAAATGGGTGTTTAATATTGTCGAAAGCATTTTCTGCATCTATTGAGATGACCATATGGTTTTTATCCTTCAGTTTTTTAATATGGTGTATCTCATTGATTTGCATGTATTAAAGAATCCTTGCATCCCTGGGATAAACCCCACTTGATCATGGTGTATGATCCTTTTAAGGCGCTGTTGGATTCTGTTTGCTAGTATTGTGCAGTGGATTTTTGCAGCTATGTTCATCAGTGATATTGACCTGTAGTTTTCTTTCTTTGTGACATCTTTGTCTGGTTTTGGTGTCAGGGAGATGGTGGTCTCATAGAATAAGTTTGGGAGAGTTCCTCCCTCTGCTATATTTTGGAAGAGTTTGAGAAGGATAGGTGTTAACTCTTCTCTAAATGTTTGATAGAATTTGCCTGTGAAGCCATCTGGTCCTGGGCTTTTGTTTGTTGGAAGATTTTTAATCACAGTCTCAAGTTCAGTGCTTGGGATTGGTTTGTTTGTAGTTTCTATTTCTTCCTGGTTCAGTCTTGGAAGGTTGTGCTTTTCTAAGCATTTGTCCATTTCTTCCAGGTTGTCCATTTTATTGGCATATAGTTGCTTGCAGTAATCTCTCATGATCCTTTGTATGTCTGCAGTGTCAGTTGTCACTTCTCCTTTTTCATTTGTAATTCTATTGATTTGAGTCGTCTCCCTTTTTTTCTTGATGAGTCTGGCTAATGCTTTATCAATTTTGTTTATCTTCTCAAAGAACCAGCTTTTAGTTTTTTTTGATCTTTGCTGTTGTTTCCTTCATTTCTTTTTCATTTATTTCTGGTCTGATCTTTATGATGTCTTTCCTCTGCTGACTTTGTTTTTTTTTTTTTTTTTTTTTTTTTCTTTCTTTCTCTAATTGCTTTAGGTGTAAGGTTAACTTGTTTATTTGAGATATTTCTTGTTTCTTGAGGTAGGATTGTATTGCTATAAACTTCTCTCTTAGAACTGCTCTTGCTGCATCCCATAGGTTTTGGGTCTTCATGTTTTCATTGTCATTTGTTTCTAGGTATTTTTTTATTTCCTCTTTGATTTCTTCAGTGATGTCTTGGTTATTAAGTAGTGTATTGTTGAGCGCCCATGTGTTTCTATTTTTTACAGATTTTTTTCCTGTAATTGATATCTAGTCTGATAGCATTGTGGTCGGAAAAGATACTTGATACGATTTCAATTTTCTTATATTTACCAAGGTTTGATTTGTGACCCAAGATATGATCTATCCTGGAGAATGTTCCAGGAGCACTTGAGAAAAAGTGTATTCTGTTGTTTCTGGATGGAATGTCCTATAAATATCAATTAAGTCCATCTTGTTTAATGTATCATTTAAAGCTTGTGTTTCCTTATTTATTTTCATTGTGGATGATCTGTTCGTTGGTGAAAGAGGGGTGCTAAAGTCCCCTACTATGATTGTGTTACTGTCGATTTCCCCTTTTATGGCTGTTAGCATTTGCCTTATGTATTGAGGTGCTCCTATGTTGGGTGCCTAAATATATACAATTGTTATATCTTCTTCTTGGATCGATCCCTTGATCATTATGTAGTGTCCATCTTTGTCCCCTGTAATAGTCTTTATTTTAAAATCTTTTTTGTCTGATATGAGAATTGCTACTCTAGCTTTCTTTTGATTTCCATTGGCATGGAATATCTTATTCCATCCCCTCACTTTCCATCTGTATGTGTCCCTATGTCTGAAGTGGGTCTCTTGTAGACCACATACATACCGGTCGTGTTTTCGGATCCATTCAGCCAGTCTATGTCTTTTGGTTGGAGCATTTAATCCATTTACCTTTAAGGTAATTATTGATATGTATGTTCTTATTACCATTTTCTTAATTGTTTTGGGTTTCTTATTGTAGGTCTTTTCCTTCTCTTGTGTTTCCTGCCTAGAGAAGTTCCTTTAGCATTTGTTGTAAAGCGGGTTTGGTGGTCCTGAATTCTCTTAGCTTTTGCTTCTCTGTAAAGGTTTTAATTTCTCTGTCGAATCTGAACGAGATCCTTGGTGGGTCGAGTAATCTTGGTTGTAGCTTTTCCCCTTTCATTACTTTAAATATGTCCTGCCAGTCCCTTCTGGCCTGCAGAGTTTCTGCTGAAAGTTCAGCTGTTAACCTTATGGGGATTCCCTTGTATGTTATTTGTTGTTTTTCCCTTGCTGCTTTTAATATTTTTTCTTTGTATTTAATTTTTGATAGTTTGATTAATATATGTTTTGGCATGTTTCTCCTTGGGTTTATCTTGTATGGGACTCCCTGCGCTTCCTGGACTTGATTAACGATTTCCTTTCCCATATTAGGGAAGTTTTCAACTATAATCTCTTCAAATATTTTCTCAGTGTCTTTCTTTTTCTCTTCTACTTCTGGGACCCCTATATTCGAATGTTGGTGCGTTTAATGTTTTCCCAGAGATGTCTCAGATTGTCCTCAATTCTTTTCATTCTTTTTTCTTTATTTTGCTTTGCAGTAGTTATTTCCACTATTTTATCTTCCAGGTCATTTATCCATTCTTCTGCCTCAGTTATTCTGCTATTGTTTCCTTCTAGAGAATTTTTAATTCCATTTATTGTGTTGTTCATCATTGTTTGTTTGCTCTTTAGTTCTTCTAGGTCCTTGTTAAACGTTTCTTGTCTATTCTCCATTCCAGTTCCAAGATTTGGGATCATCTTTACTATCATTACTCTGAATTCTTTTTCAGGTAGACTGCCTATTTCCTCCACATTTGTTTGGTCTGGTGGGTTTTAACCTTGCTCCTTCATCTGCTGTGTGTTTCTGTGTCTTCTCATTTGGCTTTGGGGACTGTGTTTGGGCTCTCCTTTTCAGAGGCTGCAGATTCGTAGTTCCCGTTGTATTTGGTGTCTGCCCCCAGTGGCTAAGGTTGGTTCAGTGGGCTGTGTAGGCTTTCTGATGGAGGGGACTGGTGCCTGTGTTCTGGTGGGTGTGTCTGGATCTTGTCTTTCTGGTGGACAGATCCGCATCTGGTGGTGTGTTTTGGGGTGTCTGTGACCTTATTGTGATTTTCGGCAGCCTCTCTGCTAATGGGTGGGCCTGCATTCCTGTCTTGCTAGTTGTTTGGCATGGGATGTCCAGCACTGGATCTTGCTGGTCTCTGAGTGGAGCTGGGTCTTAGCGTTGAGACGGGTATCTCTGGGAGAGCTTTCGCCATTTGATATTACAAGGTGCCAGAGGTCTCTGGTAGACCAATGTCCTGAACTCGGCTCTCCCACCTCAGAGGCACAGGCTTGACACCCGGCTGGAGCACCAAGACCCTGTCAGCCACACAGCTGGGGGTGAGAGCAAGAGGTAGCTTTGGTACATCTCAAAGACCACCAATGAGGTTCACTGACCATTTTCTCTCCAGAAGTGAAGGAAACAAAATTCAGACTTTGGCTAGTCAGCCACTTTGGTAGCCAGCCTCCAAGATGGACCTAATTATCCCCTAATTATCTCCCAGTCTCCATGTACCAGTGTGGCTCCTCGCACTTGAAAAGGGTTGACTGTTTAACTAATAAGAAATTGCAGAAGTGACAAAGTGCAGCTTCCAAAGTTATAAAAGACATTGCAGCTTCTGCTTTGGTTTCTGCTAGATCACTCATCCTGGGGTAAGCCAGCTGCCATGTCATGAGGACACTCAAGCAGCCCTAAGGAGAGATCCATGTGGCAAGGAACTGAGGCCTCTTACCTACAGCCACGTGAGTGAGTCATCTCAGAAGTCAAAAGATTTATTTTTTTAAATTTTTGGTTGTGTTGGGTCTTCGTTGCTGCACAGGGTTTCTCCAGTTGTTACTAGAGAAGCAGGGGTTACTCATCGTTGTGGTGCACGGGCTTCTCCTTGCGGTGGTTTCTCTTGTTGTGGAGTATGGGCTCTAGGTGCATGGGCTTCAGTAGTTGTGTCATGCAGGCTCAATAGTTGTCGCTTGCAGGCTCTAGAGCACAGGCTCAGTACTTGTGGCACACGGGCTTAGTTGCTCTGTGGCATGTGGGATCTTCCCAGACCAGGGATGGAACCCCTGTTCCCTGCATTGGCAGGCAAATTCTTACCCACTGTGCCACCAGGGAAGTCCAGTGTGCTCTTTTTTAAACCTAGTCTGTTTTCATTATTTTCTATCTTAACGATTCTGTATTAAAGAAAAAAAATAATACTCCTTTCTACCCCTCCTCTTTGAGGATTATATATGAAGAAGTGTGTCTTATTTATTAACCTCAAATTTTCACCTTAGTTTTAAGAAGTAATCACAATGTCAAGTATTTCATACTTTTCACTTCCACCTTGAAAAGCATGGATATTAAAGTGCTAATACAATTACCTTCCCTGGTCTATCTTTTTTAGTTTTTGTTATGTATAAAAAACAACGAAAAACATGCATGGTTTGTAAGGAAATGACAAATTTCAGAAAATTCAGCATCTGAATACACTCTAAACATAGCTTCTAGATAAAGACACAGAAAATTGCCAGATACTCAGAGGCCCCCTGGTCCCATTCTAGTGACTCCCCTTAAGGTTTAATATTGTTCTGGTATCTAACAAAAAGATAACTTTACCTGTATTTTGTATTTTATATAAATGCTATGGCACAGTAAAATCACTTTTGGATTGGGCTTTTTTTATTTTATGTTGTTTGTGAATATGCCTATATGGTTGCCTGTTGTTGTGATCATGCATTGCCACTGTTGCATAGGATTCCATAATGTAAATATTTAACTATTAATTAATTTATTCCAATGTGTATTACAATATGAGTGATTTTCAGTTTGTGTCTATTGAGAACAGCACTGGTATATAAATTCTAGAACTTGAGCTTTGGTGGTGTGTGTATAAATTATTGTTCAGTATACATGTAGTAGTAACATTTTCGAGTCATAGCTTTCTTGTGTTTATCTTTTTAGATATTTCTAAATATTTTCAAAACATTTGTATGATTTTTCATCTTCAGCAGCAGTGAATGAGATTCAAGGATTATACACATTCTTGTCAAACTTGATAATACCTGTCATTTTCATTTGAACTTTCTGGTTGGTGAGTGATAATTCCAGGTATCACGCTTTTGCGTTTAATTGACTACTAAGAAGCCAAGCATCTTTTGATATGTTTACTTAACATTCTGTACTCTCTTTTTTGAAATATCTTTTGGTATATTTCCCCCATTTTGCTATTCTATTATCTTCTTATTGAAGACTTCCTTTTTTTAACATCTGAAGACTTCTTATTTAGGAGTTTTTAATACATGCTTGAGATGAGTTCTTCTCTCTTTCTGTCTCTCCTTCTCTTTCTTTAGATGAGTGCCAGTTTTTAATGTTAATAACATCTAATTTGTTATTTTCCTCTTTATTTATTTAGTCTTATTTCTATTTATTTATGTAGTCTTCTTACCTGTAGCAGAACACATTATTTATTCTAAACCACAAATATGTTTTCATTTCTTCAATAAATGTAATTATTAAGCTTTAAATTTAAGTTAACTTTCTAAACTAAATATGTTGTATCATAGTGAGTATTAATTTTTCTATGACAGCTGAAAGGTTACATTTATTCAGAAAATGTTGTATCAGCTTTCTTTTCATTTGCTCCTACTTCTCATTGATTCACAGTGGTAAACATCACTTCATCCATGGATCTGACTTTTCTCTGATTTCTCATGGTCATTCTCACTAATTCGTCTTGCCTCCTGAAATCTTTAGCAATCCCATTATTCCACAGAAGCAAAAACCTTCCTTGGGCCTTTTTCCTCAGAAGATTGATTATTCCCACATTTTAAATGGGAGATTGCAATAAGTTAGGAGAAAATGCCACAAGGGTCTCTCTCTTTTTTTTTTTTTCACATCCTGTATCAGCCTCTGCTTGCACTCTCTGTTCAAAGATATTTGTGCAACACATTGATGGAAGATGCCACTTGTTTCTCTCCTTGGGGAAAAGACAGATTAATTACCTAACAAATAAAATAAAGAGAGTGTCTTGCTCTTTTCAAATGTTGGACAGGATTGTTTGCATCCTAATTTAAATGTTTCAGGTGACTGAAGCTTAAGATTCCTAAGCTTTAATCCATACTTGCACCATGCACAGCACCCAACAGGAGAGCTTTACATAACCCCATGAGACACTTGTGTGCAAGTGGAACAGATAAAAATATAAAACTATTGCTGTCTTTTTGTGTCATAAAAATGATTTTTTGTCTCATTTAAAATATTTTTTTCTAAAATCCAAAAACGTGTCAGGCTAAAATATTGTTATTTCAAATATGGTAAAATCGAAGACCCTTCAAATTTCTTTCCAGTTTTGTTGATGATGGGATGCCGTCAGAGATATGACTTCATTAAACACAATAGGTAAGATTCCTTCGTAGGCCTGATTGGGGAATATGAAAATAAACCCCCCAAAATCTGGACATTTTCTAGTTCTCAAATATTGGTTAAGATGGTAGAAAGGGCCCTTCATTGTCCTATATGTTAATGCAGATCAATTGTGAGAGGTGGGGATAAAACAAGCAGCCTAAATATCCTCTATGTTTGTTGTACTACTAGTAGAAAGAGGAAGGGTCGACATGACACCATGGTTGATATAGCAAATAAGCTGCTTGAAACTACACAGAAATGTACCTGCTTGTATTTTCTGTGCAGTTACCCTCTCTTTTGGTGTGCCCTGATACCTCCCTCAACTTATGTACCAACTCCAGCAGCATTAAGCAGAAATCCAAAGAAAACTATTCTTTGGAATTATGAGGAAGGGAAGAGTCAAACATTTTATAACATGCTCTATACAAGGATACACGTCACCATCCTTATCTATGTCATGCCATGCATGGAGGGTCAGTAGGTTCAGGGGATTCTGGAAGCACCAAGTTCTGTGGGGTTAATCACAGTTGCATTCATGGGCAGTAAAAGAGAAGGGCCTTATCTTGGTCACTTTCTCAATGCTAGTAGCTACAAAAAGAAGAGGATAGCAGACATCTTAGGGAGAAGAACCAACATTAAATGAAATGTCCTAATTACTCTAGGCAACCTCTCATGGTGGCCTCCCATAGCTCCTCAAATCCCTACATACTTGCACAAGGGATAGTGTAATATTACTGGAGTATCTGACTGCAGATTAACATTATTTTTGTTGAAAAAAATAAAAATAGGTTCAAGTGATAGGGTTTGAAAAGGGTTCACAGTGTGAGGGAAACTATTGTAACAATGTGGACAGAACCCTTTGGATGGATTCATCATGGTTTTTTTGTTTGTTTGTTTGTTTTTGCTGCTTCAGAATCTGTAGTAGCGATTGGTGTGTTCCATGATACATCCCCGCTTCTTATAAGTTTTAGATGGAATACCCCATTAGGAAGAAGTGCACGTAAGGAAGATTAGTGAGTCAAACTCCTCTGCCCTCTGTCAGCAGTGGGTGCAAAGGGATTTAGACCAAGTGCTTTCATCCTTTGATTTGCAAAGTTTTCACTATATGAATGATGTTTTGTTTGTTTGCAGGTCAGGAGCCTTGGTCTCAATATCCCTGTTTAAAAAGTGTTATCACGTGTCTGCCAGAAAGAATTGCTGATGATACTGGGAAAAATTGAGAGTTATCCTTAACAATTAAGGGTTTTGTAGCAACATGGATGGACCTAGAGATTGTTATACTGAGTGAAGCAAGTCAGACACAGAAAGACAGATATCATATGATACTGCTTATATGAGGAATCTAAAAAAGAAAAAAAAAGGTACAAATGAACTTACTTACACAACAGAAATAGAATCATGGATATAGAAAACAAACTTATGGTTACCAAGGGATAAGTGGGGAAGGGATAAATTGGGAGATTGGGACTGACTTATACACACTACTATATATAAAATAGATAAGTATTGATAAAGACCTGCTTTATAGCACAGGGAACTCTACTCAGTGGTCTGTACTGGCGTATACGGAAAAAGAATCTTATAAAAAAAAAACAAGGGTTTTGGGATTATATAATAAATATAAATGTGCAAACCTTTAACATGAAAGGAAAAATCAGTTAACTCTGTGGTCCCTGTTATGGTGTAAATATTTTGTACCTCTAATTTTAAAATTTTGAAACCCAGCTCCCATGTTGATGGTATTAGGAGGTGGGGGTTTTGGGAGGTGATTAGGTTATGAGGCCAGAGACCTCAAACATGGGATTAGTGACCTAATAAATGTAGCACACAGAAGACCTTATGCCCATTCTATGATTTCATTGCCGAGCGAGAAGACCCACATTATGAACCAGAAATTGGTCCCTCGCCAGACACTAAGTCAGCTGGCAACTTGTTCTTTTTTTAAAAAATAATTAATTAGATAATTAATTAATTAATTTTTTGGCTGTGTTGGGTCTTTGGTGCGGTGCGCGGGCTTCTGATTGAGTGGCTTCTCTTGTTGCGGAGCACGGGCTCTAGGAGTGTGGGTTTCAGTAGTTGTGGCTCACGGGCTCAGTAGTTGTGGCCTGTGGACTCTAGAGCACAGGCTCAGTATTTGTGGTGCACGGGCTTAGTTGTTCCATGGCATGTGGGATCTCCCTGGACCAGGGCTCGAACCCTTGTCCCCTTTATTGGTAGGCAGATTCTTAACCACTGCACCTCCAGGGAAGCCCCTGGTTACTTGTTCTTGAACTTTTCAGCCTCAGCAATTATGAGAAAACAAAAATATTCTGTTGTTTGTAAAATACCAAGTCTCTCGTATTTTGTTTTAGCAGTCAAAGAGCTGGCTGAGGAGAAATGTCTGTGAGCTTGAAGACATATCAGGAGAAACCTTTAAATCTCAAAAGAAAAGAGAAAATGGGCAGGAAAGAAATCAACAGAACAGAGTAATCAATAATTGTGGAACAATGAAAAATGCTGTGACCTATACATAATGGGTATAGCAGGAGGAGAATAAAGATAATAAAGAACAGAAAATATTTTTTAAAAATGACTGGGAATCTCCCCAAATGAATGTCTGACACTAAATCCACAACATCCAAACTTAGAAGAACATATGAATAGTAAAGAAAACTGACCAATATCTCTCAGGAACATCAATGCAAAAATCCTCAACAAAATATTACCAAATCGAATCCAACAATATTTTGAGAGAATTTTATATCATGAATGAGAGGAAATAATCCCAGGTATGAAAGGCTGGTTCAACATTCTAGAATCAAATAATTATATCCATCATATCAACACCTTAAAGACAATCATTAGCATATCAATAGATTCAGAAGACCTTTGAAAAAATCTAACACCCATTCTTCATAAAAACTCTCAGTTAAAGAAATAGACTGGAGCTTTCTCAAGTTGATAACAAAGATTTACAGGAAACTTTTATCTTACGTCATGATCAATGGTCAAAACCATGAAGCTTTTCCACTAAGTTTAGGTAAAAGCAAGGATGTCCCCTTTCATGACTCCTTTTCCATATTTTACTCCAAGTCTTTGCTAATGCAATAAGGCACGAAAATAAATAAAACAAATACAGATTGGGTAGAAAAAAAAGAAAGCAACCTAAATAAAATGTGGACCAATATACTTTATGGACACCTCACCAAAGAAAATAGACACTATGCATATAAGTATACAGAAGAATAATCCAGATTACATGCTGCCATGAAAAAGCAAATTAAAAATACAATTACATACCACTATGTAACACTTAGAATGGCTAAAATGTGAACAATGACAAGAACAAATTCTGTAGGAGATGTGGAAAAATAGGAAATGTCATTTGTCATTGGTGGAAATGAAAAATAATACAGCTACTTTGGTAGTCTGATTGACCCTTGCTAGAATATTGAGCATTCCATTACTGTACAATCCGTCAAGTGTTCTCATGGATATTTAATGAAAGTAGTTTAAAACATACTTCCAGAGGAAAACCTGCATATGGATATTTATAGCACCTAATTCAATATTGCCAAAATGTGAATGAAACTAAGGTGTCCTCCAATAGGTGAATGAAATGATATAGTATTAATATATTCTGGGAATGGGATAATATTGAGCACTAAAAAAGTAAGCTATCAAGCCATATAAAGAGATGGGAATTCTTTTTTTTTTTTTTTTTCTTTTGAAA
This sequence comes from Balaenoptera borealis, assembly GCF_965194805.1. Lineage (NCBI taxonomy): Eukaryota > Metazoa > Chordata > Mammalia > Artiodactyla > Balaenopteridae > Balaenoptera > Balaenoptera borealis. Next base: position 544,031 of record NW_028123702.1, on the reverse strand, counting down.
TATAGGTGATTTTCTTTATTTTGAAATTTAAATTTTATTGGAGTATAGTTGATTTTCAATGTTGTGTTCATTTCAGCTGCACAGCAAGTGATTCAGTTACACATATGCATATATTCATTCTTTTTCAGATTCTTTTCTGTTAACGGTATTCCCAGAATACTGAGTAGAGCTCCCTGTGCTATACAGTAGGTCCTTGTTGCTTATCTGTTATATATAATAGTATTCGTATGTTTACCCCAAGCTCCTGATTTATCCCTACCCCCCACCTCTCCCCTTTGGTAACCATAAGTTTGTTTTCCAAGTCTGTGAGTCTGCCTCTGTTTTGTAAGTTAGTTCATTTGTATCAATTTTTAGCTTCCACCTAGAAGTGATATCATCCAATATTTGTCTTACTCTGTCTGACTTACTTCACTTAGTACAATCATCTCTAGGTCCATCCATGTTACTGCAACTGGCATTATTTTCTTCTATTTTATGGCTGAGTCATATTCCATTATATATATGTATCACATATTCTTTACCTATATTCATATGTTGATGGACATTTTGGTTGCTTCCATGTCTTCGCTATTGTAAAGAGTGTTGCAGTGAACATTGGGGAAGATGTGTCTTTTCGATTTATGCTTTCCTCCAGACATGCACACAGGAGTGAACTTGCTGGATCATCTGGTAGCTGTATTTTATTTTATTTTACTTCATTTCATTTCAATTTCAATTTTTTTGGAATAGAGTTGATTTACAATGTTGTGTTACTTTCTGCTGCACAGCACAGTGAAGCAGTTATACATATATCCAATCCTTTTTGGATTCCTTTCCCATACAGGTCATTACAGAGTATTGAGTAGAGTTCCCTGTGCTATACAGTAAGCCCTTATTTGTTATCTCTTTTATATATAGTGGTGTGTATATGTCAATCCCAATTTCCAATTTATCCCTCCCACCTCCCCTTACTCTGGTAACCTCCATTCTGTGCTCCCTAGTGGCTGTTACCAATTGGCATTGCCACCGATAGCATAGAATTGGTGGCGCAGTGGTTAAGAATCTGCCTGCCAGTTCAGGGGACACAGGTTCGAGCCCTGGCCCGGGAAGATCTCACATGCCACAGAACAAGTAAGCCCGTGCACCACAACTACTCAGTCTGCGCTCTAGAGCCCACGAGCCACAACTACTGAAGCCTGTGTGCCTACAGCTTGTGCTCCACAACAAGAGAAGCCACCACAAAGAGAAGGCTTAGTACCACAACGATGAGTAGCCCCCGCTTGCTGCAACTATAGAAAAGCCGCGCGCAGCAACGAAGACCCAACGCAGATTAAAAAAAAAAAATAAGTAGTAGGTTTCTCTTTTTTCCACACCCTCTGAAGCATTTCTTGTTTGTAGACATTGTGACGATGGCTATTCTGAGTGGTTCCAGGTGATACTTCTTTGTACATCTGATTTGCATTTGTCTAACATAAAGCAATGGTGAGTATCTTCATATGTGCTTTTTTTTGAACAGTGTCAGTAAGATTTATCCCTTGAAAAAGGGTTATTGAAAGGTTGCCTTGTTTTGAAGTCTACTTCGATTACCTACCCCAAGACATTTTTTGAGGGCTGTTGTCATTTACAGCTCCCCAGGCATTGTGAATATGAAGTGCATATAAGGTCCAGTTTTAGAATTGTTGTTATGGGAAACAGAAGGCGGCAGGATTTCTACTGTCCCTCTCTGGTTACTGACACAACCTTAGATGTAGGGCAAGTCCTGTTCTTGGGTATTAAATTAGAGTGGAATGTGCCTGACCAAACATGTAAGGGCTTCTGTCCCATTCCTTCTTCCCCCTTACCCTTCATCCCCCGAACAAGTATAAACCCCTGCAAAATCACCTGTTGAGGGTGCTGTCTTGTAGAGTGGGATGACCCTTACGAAGGAGTCGGGAGGTCGGAACCCAAACACCAGGATATGTTGAGAGCAGGTGATTTTCCAAGTGTCATCCAGCCCAGAGAGTCCACCATCCTTTGGGTGTCAGAGGGTTGGTTTAGTAGTATGAGGGCACACTTAGATCTGGAGATAGTGATCCCATGCAGAGGGGACCAGGTACTACATGTTCAAGGGGGGCGAATTAGCTGGCATATCCTCCCGAGGTCCTCAGGCCCACAACAGTCCAGCCTTGGGACCAAATTGTGTCTGTGTCCAGGGATGTGACACTAGTACGTTCACTGTGACTAAACAAATTTAGTGATCATTTTTCTTTAATTTAATTTTAATTTTATAATGGAGTATATAGTTGATTTATCATGTTGTGTTCATTTTTGACATACACCAACATGATTCATTTATACAGAGATAACTATATATTCTTTTTAGAATTATTTTCCCATTGAGGTTACTAAAGGGTGTTGAGAAGAGTTCCAAGTGCTCTACAGCAGGTCCATGTTGATTACAAGTTTTCTCTCTGTAAATATGTATATACTAACTCCAACCTCATGATTTATGCCTCCAACACACCTTTCCAGTTTGGTAACCATAAGTTTGTGTTCTAAGTCTGGGACTCTGTTTCTGTGTTGTAAGATAGTACCTTTCTATCAATTTTTAGATTCCACCGATAAGTAATATCATATGATATTTTTCATTGCCTGATTTATGACACTTAGTATGAATGTATGTAGGTCCTTCTGAGTGGCCCTAAATGGCCTTATTTCATTCACTTCATGGCTGAGTAATATTCCATTGTACATATCTACCATAATTTCTTTATCTGTTCTTCCTTCCAAGGACTTTTAGGTAGCTTCCGAGTAGAGGCTCTTGTAAACAGGGCTGGATAAATTTTAGAGTGCCTGGGTCCTGTCAATTTACGTTTTTTCCAAGATACAGGCCCAGGAGTGGAAGCGCCATATGCTCTGAAGCTCTGGTTTTTAGATTTTTAAGGAATCACCACCCACTTCTCCAGAGTGGCTGTTAGCAATTTACATTCCCACCATCAGCTTGTCAGGGTTCCCTTTTCTCCACGCCCTGTCCTGCATTTCAGGTTTTACAGTTTGTGAGGTTGGCCATTCTGACTGGTGCGAAGTGATATCTCTTTGTAGTATTAATTTACATTGCCCGCCTGTTTTGTTGGCCAAAAATGGAGTAAGGGTTTTTCCTGAATAGATTAAGGAATAACGCATACGGCCTTTTTGGCAAACTGCATCATTGGCGATGTTCAGCAGCTTTGCATGTGCTTTAATGACGAGTGCAAACTACCCCTTGAAATCCCTTTCTTGCAATTCTGCCTTGCTTACAAGGCCTTTACGAATACTTGGCTCAAGAAATGACTCCATTAGAGGTGTCAATTACAACCCTGCATGTTTGTGAATTGCAGTGCCCCTGAGCACCGGTTTTCAACTTGTTTAGGGAAGCAGACACAAAGGGGCAGGATTTCTACAGACCCATTCCAGTTACTGGGGCACCTGAAGGATAGGGAAATTCTTCTTCCAGGTAGGAAACTAGAGTGGCATATGCCTGTCCAAACATCTAAGGCTTGTGTCTCATTCCATCCCGCCATTCCCCTTCTTCACCGGAAAATTCCAAGCCGTGCAAAACCGGCTGTTGAGTGTGCTGCCTTCCCAAAGTGGGGAGACTCTAAGGAAAGGAGCTGGGGAACCCGAATACCAGGAGACGTGGAGATGAGGTGACTTTTCCAAACTCTTCCCGATCAGACGGTGTACCATCCTCTGGATGTGCCATGCATGTTTTAGCTGTAGGAAGGGTCCCCTGCACCTGGAGATATGGGACCCATGGAATGGGGGCCAGGCAGTATTACTCTAAAAGTGCTGCATTTGCTGTCCCATCCTCACGAAGCCTCTCAGACCAACGAGTGTAGAGCCTTAGGTCCCATCCAGCTCTGTGTCTAGATATGGTCAGTCCAGGTTGCATCACAGCCCTTGAACAAATTTTGTAAGAATTTCTCTCTCTCTCACTGTCTTTATTTTGTTCTTGTTATTTAATTTTATAATGGGGTATAGCTGATTTTCAATACTGTGTTTCTTCCTGCTCTACATCTATCCACTTGATTCACTTAAAGAGAGACATCAGTAAATTCTTTTGCAGAGTCTTACCAGTCTTATATATCCTTTTCTGGTGACAACAGTGTGCTGAGTCCAGCTCTTTGAGCTATAGAGTAGGTCCTGTCGAATACCTATTTTCTTTATGGAACCATATCTGTGCTAATTTCAACCTCCTGGTTTATGCATCACCCCGCCCCACCTTTCTCCTTTAGCAGCCATAAGTGTGTTTTCTAAATGTGTGACTCCGTTTCTGTTTTGTAATTGCGTTCATGTGAAGGCATTTTTAGATACTATCTATAAGTGATACCTTATGATAAGTCTCTTTTTATGTCTGACTTATGTCACTTAGAATGATCGTACCTCAGTCTCCACGAGTTGATGCCACTGGCCTTATTTCATTGATTTAATTGCTGAGTAATATTCCATCGTACATAAGTACCACATCTTCTTTATCCATTTTTTCCTTCCAAGGACATGTAAGTTGTACCCAAATCGAGGCATTTCTAAACAGAGCAGCCCTAAACTTTGGGGTGCCTGTGTCTTGTCGATTTTTTGGTTTTCCCAAGATATACGCCCATGAGGGGAAGTGCTGTATGCTCTGTAGCTCTGTTTTTTAGAAGTTTTAAGATACAGCATACACTTCTCAAGAGTGGCTGGTGTCAATTTACATCCCGCCGATCAGCAAAACAAGGCTGCCTTTTCTCCATGGCCTGTCCTGCATTTCTGGGTTTTACACTTTTTCAGCATGGGCCTTTTGACCAATGCCAAGTGAGACATTTTTGTAATGCTGATTTGCATTGCCCGCTTGTTTAGGTGGCCAAAAAGAGCATCTGCGTTTTTTCCAAAATTTATTCAGGAAAGAACGCAGACGCCCTTTTTGGCCAACTGCATCATTGTCGAAGTTCTGCGGAATTTCAATGTGCTTTAAAGGCGAGTCCAATCTATCTGTGAAAAACTGTTTCCTTCAATTCTGTCTTGCTTTGAGATCCTCTTCGTTGCCTTACCTCAATACAATTTTAGACGAGAGTGATCATTTATAACTCTGCAGAATTGTGAATTGCCGTGCTCCTGAGCTCCATTCTCCAAATCGCTTATTTGGGAGCTGGCCGCAAACCGGCAGGATGGCTTCAGGCACTATTCTGGTTCCGTGGGGCAGGCTGAGCCTGTGGTTAATTCTTCTTCCTGATGGGAAAATAGAGTGACCTGTGCCTGTCCCAACACCTAGAGCTAGTCTCTCATTGGTTCCCCCTCTTCCCGTTCATCCTCAGGACAAATTGCAACGTGTACGACACAGGAGGTTAAAGGTGCTGATTCTCCAAGGAGGGAGATTGCTAGTAACGCGGCTGGAATGGCGAACCTGAGCACCAGGAGATGAGGAATGAGGTGCGTTTCAGAAACCTTTCCCGATCACACTGTATACCATCCACTGGGTTTCCCATGCATTTTTTCGCTGTAAGAAGATTCCCTTGAACCTGGAGATTTGGGACCCATAGAATGGGTACCACGCACTGTTACTTTAAAGGGTAGGCGTTTGCTCACCCAACCTCACCAATCCTCTCAGCCCCAAGAGTGTCCAGCCTTATGTCTAATCCAGCTGTGGGTCTAGATATGGTCGATCCAGGATGCTTCACTGCCCCTGAACGAACTTTGTACGAATTTCTCTCTCTTTCACTGTCTTTGTTGGGGGTTTTTTTGTAATCTATTTTTATAATGGGGTTTAGCTGATTTTCACTGCTGTGTTTATGCCGCTTTACACCCACTTGACTCACTTACAGAGAGATATCAATACATAGGTTTGAAGATTCTTACTAGTCCGATATACTCTTGTGTGGTGAATAGGGGGCGTTGAGTCCAGTTCACTGAGCAAGGGGTAGGTGTTGTCTGTTACATATTTGGTTTATGGAACGGTATGTGTGCTAATTTCAAACCCTTGTTTTATGCCTCACCCCAACTCACCTTTCCAGTTAAGCAGCCATCCAGTGTTTTCTAAATGTGTGACTCTGTTCTGTTTTGTAATCAGGTCATGTGTAGCGATTTTTACTTTCCCTCTATAAGTGATATCTTATGATAAGTGTCTTTTTCTGTGTGACTTATTTCACTTAGAATTGTCGTACCTAAATCCACTCATCATGCTGCTGGTAGCCATATGACATTGATTTCATGGGTGAGTGATATTCCATTGTACCTAAGTACCACACTTCTTTATCCATTTTTCTCTATCCTGGCATATTTAAGGTGTACTGAAGTGGAGGTTCTTGTCAACAGGGCAGCCCTAAATTTGGGGTGCGTGTATCTTGCTGATTTTTAGTTTTCCCATTTTATACGCCCACGAGGGGAAGTGCCCTATGCTCTCTAAGCTGTGTTTTGTAGATGTCTCACAACACACCGTGCACTTCGCCAGAGTGGCAGTTCTCGGTTTACATCCTGCCCATCAGCGTAGCAAGGCTCCCATTTCTCCATGACATTTTCTGCATTTCTGGTTTTGACACTTTATTCAGCATGGCCCTTTTGACCGATGGGAAGTGAGACTTCTTTGTAGCGCTGATTTGCCTTTCCAGGTTGCTTGGTTGGCGAAAAAGTGCGTAGGCGTTTTTTCCTGAATATATTCAGGAAAAAAACGCCTACGCACTTTTTGGCCAAGGGCATCATTGTCGACGTTTTGCCGCTTTTCATGTGATTTAAAGGTGATTGGAATCTACCCCCTGAAATCTGTTTCCTGCAATTCTGCCTTGCTTTCAAATCCTCTTCGTTGCCTTCCCTCAATATATATGTGGACGAGAGTTATCATTTATAACTGCAGGTTTGTGAAAGCAGTGCCCCTGAGCTCCATTATTCAACTCGCTTTCTTGGGAGCTGGCCGCAAAAGCGCAGGATTGCATCAGGCCCTATTGTGGTTCCGGGGGGCAGGCTGAGCCTGTGGTTAATTCTTCTTCCTGATGGGAAAATAGAGTGACCTGTGCCTGTCCCAACACCTAGAGCTAGTCTCTCATTGGTTCCCCCTCTTCCCGTTCATCCTCAGGACAAATTGCAACCTATACGGAACAGGAGGTTAAAGGTGCTGATTCTCCAAGGAGGGAGATTGCTAGTAAAGCGGCTGAAATGGAGAACCCGAGCATAAGGAGATGAGAAATGAGGTGCGTTTTAGAAACCTTTCCCGATCACACGGTGTACCATCTTCTGGGTTTCTCATGCATGTTTTCGATGTAGGAAGATGCCCTTGAACCTGGAGATTTGGGACCCATGGGATGGGTACCAGGCAGTATTACTTTATAGGGTCTGCGTTTGCTCACCCAACCTCACCAAACCTCTCAGGCCCAAGAGTGTCCACCCTTATGTCTCAATCAGCTGTGGGTCTAGAGATGGTCAATCCAGGTGGCATCACAGCCCCTGAACGAATTTTGTTAGAATTTCTCTCTCTTTCACTGTCTTTGTTTCACGGGTTTTTAAAAGTAATTGATTTTTATAATGGGGTTTAGCTGCTTTTCACTGCTGTGTTTATGCCGCTTTACACCCACTTGACTCATTTACAGAGAGATATCAGTACATTGGTTTTAAGATTCTTACTAGTCAGATATTTTCTTGGGCGGTGAATAGGGGGTGTTGAGTCCAGTTCACTGAGCAAGGAGTAGGTCTTGTCTATTACATATTGGGTTTATGGAACGGTATCTGAGCTAATTTGAAACCCTTGTTTTATGCATCACCCCACCTCACCTTTCCCGTTAAGCAGCCATAGTGTGTTTTCTAAACGTGTGACGCTGTTCTGTTTTGTAATTCAGTTCAAGTGTAGCGGTTTTTACATTCCCTCTATAAGTGATATCTTATGATAAGTGTCTTTTTCTGTGTGACTTATTTCACTTCGAATCGTCGTACCTAAATCCACTCATCATGCTGCTACTAGCCTTAGTACGTTGATTTCATGGCTGAGTGATATTCCATTGTACATAAGGACCACAGCTTCTTTATCCATTTTTCTCTTTCCTGGGATATTTAAGGTGTAACGAAGTGGAGGTTCTTGTCAACAGAGCAGCCCTAAACTTTGGGGTGCCTGTGTCTTGCTGATTTTTAGTTCTCCCAATTTATACGCCCATGAGTGGAAGTGCCCTATGCTCTCTAACCTGAGTTTTTTAGATGTTTCAGGACACACCGTACACTTCTCCAGAGTGGCTGTTCGCAATTTACATCCCGCCCGTCACCGTAGCAAGGCTCCCGTTTCTCCTTGGCCTGTCCTGCATTTCTGGTTTTGACACTTTATTCAGCATGGCCCTTTTGACCGATGGGAAGCGAGACTTCTTTGTAGCGCTGATTTGCCTTTCCAGGTTGCTTGGTTGGCCAAAAAGGGCGTATGCGTTTTTTCCTGAATATATTCAGGAAAAAACGCATACGCCCTTTTTGGCCAAGGGCATCATGGTCGAGGTTTTGCCGCTTTTCCTGTGCTTTAAAGGCGATTCGAATCTACCTCCTGAAATCTGTTTCCTGCAATTCTGCCTTGCTTTCAAATCCTCTTCGTTGCCTTCCCTCAATATATTTGGGGACGAGAGTTATCATTTATAACTCTGCAGGTTTGTGAATTGCAGTGCCCCTGAGCTCGATTTTTCAACTCGCTTTTTTGGGAGCTGGCCGCAAAAGCACAGGATTGCTTCAGGCCCTGTTCTGCTTCCGGGCGGCAGGCTGAGCCTGTGGTTAATTCTTCTTCCTGATGGGAAAATAGAGTGACCTGTGCCTGTCCCAACACCTAGAGCTAGTCTCTCACTGGTTCCCCCTCTTCCCTTTCATCCTCAGGACAAATTGCAACCTGTACGGAACAGGAGGTTAAAGGTGCTGATTCTCGAAGGAGGGAGATTGCTAGTAAAGCGGCTGTAATGCCCAACCCGAGCACAAGGAGATGAGAAATGAGGTGCGTTTTAGAAACCTTTCCCGATCACACGGTGTACCATCTTCTGGGTTTCTCATGCATGTTTTCGATGTAGGAAGATGCCCTTGAACCTGGAGATTTTGGACCCATGGGATGGATACCACGCAGTATTACTTTAAAGGGTCTGCGTTTGCTCACCCAACCTCACCAAACCTCTCAGCCCCAAGAGTGTCCACCCTTATGTCTCAATCAGCTGTGGGTCTAGAGATGGTCAATCCAGGTGGCATCACAGCCCCTGAACGAATTTTGTAAGAATTTCTCTCTCTTTCACTGTCTTTGTTTCACGGGTTTTTAAAAGTAATTGATTTTTATAATGGGGTTTAGCTGCTTTTCACTGCTGTGTTTATGCCGCTTTACACCCACTTGACTCACTTACAGAGGGATATCAATACATTGCTTTTAAGATTCTTACTAGTCAGATATATTCTTGGGCGGTGAACAGGGGGTGTTGAGTCCAGTTCACTGAGCAAGGAGTAGGTCTTGTCTATTACATATTGGGTTTATGGAACGGTATCTGAGCTAATTTGAAACCCTTGTTTTATGCATCACCCACCTCACCTTTCCCGTTAAGCAGCCATAGTGTGTCTTGTAAACGTGTGACGCTGTTCTGTTTTGTAATTCCGTTCAAGTGTAGCGGTTTTTGCATTCCCTCTCTAAGTGATATCTTATGATAAGTGTCTTTTTCTGTGTGACTTATTTCACTTAGAATCGTCGTACCTAAATCCTCTCATCATGCTGCTGCTAGCCTTATGACGTTAATTTCATGGCTGAGTGATATGCCATTGTACATAAGGACCACAACTTCCTTATCCATTTTTCTCTTTCCTGGGATATTTAAGGTGTAACGAAGTGGAGGTTCTTGTCAACAGAGCAGCCCTAAACTTTGGGGTGCCTGTGTCTTGCTGATTTTTAGTTTTCCCAATTTATATGCCCATGAGTGGAAGTGCCCTATGCTCTCTAAGCTGAGTTTTTTAGAGGTTTCAGGACACACCGTACCCTTCTCCAGAGTGGCTGTTGGCAATTTACATCCCGCCCATCAGCGTAGCAAGGCTCCCGTTTCGCCATGGCCTGTCCTGCATTTCTGGTTTTGACACATTATTCAGCATGGCCCTTTTGACCGATGGGAAGCGAGACTTCTTTGTAGCGCTGATTTGCCTTTCCAGGTTGCTTGGTTGGCCAAAAAGGGCGTATGCGTTTTTTCCTGAATATATTCAGGAAAAAACGTATACGCCCTTTTTGGCCAAGGGCATCATGGTCGAGGTTTTGCCGCTTTTCCTGTGCTTTAAAGGCGATTCGAATCTACCTCCTGAAATCTGTTTCCTGCAATTCTGCCTTGCTTTCAAATCCTCTTCGTTGCCTTCCCTCAATATATTTGTGGACGAGAGTTATCATTTCTAACTCTGCAGGTCTGTGAATTGCAGTGCCCCTGAGCTCCATTTTTCAACTCGCTTTCTTCGGAGTTGGCCACAAAAGCGTAGGATTGCTTCAGGCCCTATTCTGGTTCCGGGCGGCAGGCTGAGCCTGTGGTTAATTCTTCTTCCTGATGGGAAAATAGAGTGACCTGTGCTTGTCCCAACACCTAGACCTAGTCTCTCATTGGTTCCCCCTCTTCCCGTTCATCCTCAGGACAAATTGCAACCTGTACGGAACAGGAGGTTAAAGGTGCTGATTCTCCACGGAGGGAGATTGCTACTAACGCGGCTGGAATGGCGAATCCGAGCACAAGGAGATGAGAAATGAGGTGCGTTTTAGAAACCTTTCCCGATCACACGGTGTACCATCTTCTGGGTTTCTCATGCATGTTTTCGATGTAGGAAGATGCCCTTGAACCTGGAGATTTGGGACCCATGAGATGGGTACCACACAGTATTACTTTAAAGGGTCTGTGTTTGCTCACCCAACCTCACCAAACCTCTCAGCCCCAAGAGTGTCCACCCTTATGTCTCAATCAGCTGTGGGTCTAGAGATGGTCAATCCAGGTGGCATCACAGCCCCTGAACGAATTTTGTAAGAATTTCTCTCCCTTTCACTGTCTTTGTTTCATGGGATTTTAAAAGTAATTGATTTTTATAATGGGGTTTAGCTGCTTTTCACTGCTGGGTTTATGCTGCTTTACACCCACTTGACTCATTTACAGAGGGATATCAATACATAGATTTGAAGATTGTTCCTAGTCAGATATATTCTTGGGCGGTGAATAGGGGGTGTTGAGTCCAGTTCACTGAGCAAGGAGTAGGTCTTGTCTATTACATATTGGGTTTATGGAACGGTATCTGAGCTAATTTGAAACCCTTGTTTTATGCATCACCCCACCTCACCTTTCCCGTTAAGCAGCCATAGTGTGTCTTCTAAACGTGTGACGCTGTTCTGTTTTGTAATTCAGTTCAAGTGTAGCGGTTTTTACATTCCCTCTCTAAGTGATATCTTATGATAAGTGTCTTTTTCTGTGTGACTTATTTCACTTAGAATCGTCGTACCTAAATCCTCTCATCATGCTGCTACTAGCCTTATGACGTTAATTTCATGGCTGAGTGATATGCCATTGTACATAAGGACCACAACTTCCTTATCCATTTTTCTCTTTCCTGGGATATTTAAGGTGTAACGAAGTGGAGGTTCTTGTCAACAGAGCAGCCCTAAACTTTGGGGTGCCTGTGTCTTGCTGATTTTTAGTTTTCCCAATTTATACGCCCATGAGTGGAAGTGCCCTATGCTCTCTAAGCTGAGTTTTTTAGATGTTTCAGGACACCCCGTACTCTTCTCCAGAGTGGCTGTTGGCAATTTACATCCCGCCCATCAGCGTAGCAAGGCTCCCATTTCTCCATGGCCTGTCCTGCATTTCTGGTTTTGACACTTTATTCAGCATGGCCCTTTTGACCGATGGGAAGCGAGACTTCTTTGTAGCGCTGATTTGCCTTTCCAGGTTGCTTGGTTGGCCAAAAAGGGCGTATGCGTTTTTTCCTGAATATATTCAGTAAAAAACGCATACGCCCTTTTTGGCCAAGGGCATCATGGTCGAGGTTTTGCCGCTTTTCCTGTGCTTTAAAGGCGATTCGAATCTACCTCCTGAAATCTGTTTCCTGCAATTCTACCTTGCTTTCAAATCCTCTTCGTTGCCTTCCCTCAATATATTTGTGGACGAGAGTTATCATTTATAACTCTGCAGGTTCGTGAATTGCAGTGCCCCTGAGCTCGATTTTTCAACTCGCTTTTTTGGGAGCTGGCGGCAAAAGCACAGGATTGCTTCAGGCCCTGTTCTGCTTCCGGGCGGCAGGCTGAACCTGTGGTTATTTATTCTTCCTGATGGGAAAATAGAGTGACCTGTGCCTGTCCCAACACCTAGAGCTAGTCTCTCACTAGTTCCCCCTCTTCCCGTTCATCCTCAGGACAAATTGCAACCTGTACGGAACAGGAGGTTAAAGGTGCTGATTCTCGAAGGAGGGAGATTGCTCGTAAAGCGGCTGTAATGGCCAACCCGAGCACAAGGAGATGAGAAATGAGGTGCGTTTTAGAAACCTTTCCCGATCACACGGTGTACCATCTTCTGGGTTTCTCATGCATGTTTTCGATGTAGGAAGATGCCCTTGAACCTGGAGATTTTGGACCCATGGGATGGGTATCACGCAGTATTACTTTAAAGGGTCTGCGTTTGCTCACCCAACCTCACCATCCTCTCAGCCCCACGAGTGTCCACCCTTATATCTCAATCAGCTGTGGGTCTAGAGATGGTCAATAAAGGTGGCATCACAGCCCCTGAACGAATTTTGTAAGAATTTCTCTCTCTTTCACTGTCTTTGTTTCACGGGATTTTAAAAGTAATTGATTTTTATAATGGGGTTTAGCTGCTTTTCACTGCTCTGTTTATGCTGCTTTACACCCACTTGACTCATTTACAGAGAGATATCAATACATAGCTTTTAAGATTCTTCCTAGTCAGATATATTCTTGGGCGGTGAATAGGGGGTGTCGAGTCCAGTTCACTGAGCAAGGAGTAGGTCTTGTCTATTACATATTGGGTTTATGGAACGGTATCTGAGCTAATTTGAAACCCTTGTTTTCTGCCTCACCCGACCTCACCTTTCCCGTTAAGCAGCCATAGTGTGTTTTGTAAACGTGTGTCTCTGTTCTGTTTTGTAATTCAGTTCAAGGGTAGCGATTTTTACATTCCCTCTATAAGTGATATCTTATGATAAGTGTCGTTTTCTGGTTGACTTATTTCACTTAGAATCGTCGTACCTAAATCCACTCATCATGCTGCTACTAGCCTTATGACGTTGATTTCATGGCTGAGTGATATTCCATTGTACATAAGGACCACAACTTCTTTATCCTTTTTTTTCTTTCCTGGGATATTTAAGGTGTAACGAAGTGGAGGTTCCTGTCAACAGAGCAGCCCTAAACTTTGGGGTGCCTGTGTCTTGCTGATTTTTAGTTTTCCCAATTTATATGCCCATGAGTGGAAGTGCCCTATGCTCTCTAAGCTGAGTTTTTTAGAGGTTTCAGGACACACCGTACACTTCTCCAGAGTGGCTGTTGGCAATTTACATCCCGCCCATCAGCGTAGCAAGGCTCCCATTTCTCCATGGCCTGTCCTGCATTTCTGGTTTTGACACTTTATTCAGCATGGCCCTTTTGACCGATGGGAAGCGAGACTTCTTTGTAGTGCTGATTTGCCTTTCCAGGTTGCTTGGTTGGCCAAAAAGGGCGTATGCGTTTTTTCCTGAATATATTCAGGAAAAAACGCATACGCCCTTTTTGGCCAAGGGCATCATGGTCGAGGTTTTGCCGCTTTTCCTGTGCTTTAAAGGCGATTCGAATCTACCTCCTGAAATCTGTTTCCTGCAATTCTACCTTGCTTTCAAATCCTCTTCGTTGCCTTCCCTCAATATATTTGTGGACGAGAGTTATCATTTATAACTCTGCAGGTTCGTGAATTGCAGTGCCCCTGAGCTCGATTTTTCAACTCGCTTTTTTGGGAGCTGGCGGCAAAAGCACAGGATTGCTTCCGGCCCTGTTCTGCTTCCGGGCGGCAGGCTGAACCTGTGGTTATTTATTCTTCCTGATGGGAAAATAGAGTGACCTGTGCCTGTCCCAACACCTAGAGCTAGTCTCTCACTAGTTCCCCCTCTTCCCGTTCATCCTCAGGACAAATTGCAACCTGTACGGAACAGGAGGTTAAAGGTGCTGATTCTCGAAGGAGGGAGATTGCTCGTAAAGCGGCTGTAATGGCCAACCCGAGCACAAGGAGATGAGAAATGAGGTGCGTTTTAGAAACCTTTCCCGATCACACGGTGTACCATCTTCTGGGTTTCTCATGCATGTTTTCGATGTAGGAAGATGCCCTTGAACCTGGAGATTTTGGACCCATGGGATGGGTATCACGCAGTATTACTTTAAAGGGTCTGCGTTTGCTCACCCAACCTCACCAAACCTCTCAGCCCCACGAGTGTCCACCCTTATATCTCAATCAGCTGTGGGTCTAGAGATGGTCAATAAAGGTGGCATCACAGCCCCTGAACGAATTTTGTAAGAATTTCTCTCTCTTTCACTGTCTTTGTTTCACGGGATTTTAAAAGTAATTGATTTTTATAATGGGGTTTAGCTGCTTTTCACTGCTCTGTTTATGCTGCTTTACACCCACTTGACTCATTTACAGAGAGATATCAATACATAGCTTTTAAGATTCTTCCTAGTCAGATATATTCTTGGGCGGTGAATAGGGGGTGTCGAGTCCAGTTCACTGAGCAAGGAGTAGGTCTTGTCTATTACATATTGGGTTTATGGAACGGTATCTGAGCTAATTTGAAACCCTTGTTTTCTGCCTCACCCGACCTCACCTTTCCCGTTAAGCAGCCATAGTGTGTTTTGTAAACGTGTGTCTGTGTTCTGTTTTGTAATTCAGTTCAAGGGTAGCGATTTTTACATTACCTCTATAAGTGATATCTTATGATAAGTGTCGTTTTCTGGTTGACTTATTTCACTTAGAATCGTCGTACCTAAATCCACTCATCATGCTGCTACTAGCCTTATGACGTTGATTTCATGGCTGAGTGATATTCCATTGTACATAAGGACCACAACTTCTTTATCCTTTTTTTTTCTTTCCTGGGATATTTAAGGTGTAACGAAGTGGAGGTTCCTGTCAACAGAGCAGCCCTAAACTTTGGGGTGCCTGTGTCTTGCTGATTTTTAGTTTTCCCAATTTATATGCCCATGAGTGGAAGTGCCCTATGCTCTCTAAGCTGAGTTTTTTAGAGGTTTCAGGACACACCGTACACTTCTCCAGAGTGGCTGTTGGCAATTTACATCCCGCCCATCAGCGTAGCAAGGCTCCCATTTCTCCATGGCCTGTCCTGCATTTCTGGTTTTGACACTTTATTCAGCATGGCCCTTTTGACCGATGGGAAGCGAGACTTCTTTGTAGTGCTGATTTGCCTTTCCAGGTTGCTTGGTTGGCCAAAAAGGGCGTATGCGTTTTTTCCTGAATATATTCAGGAAAAAACGCATACGCCCTTTTTGGCCAAGGGCATCATGGTCGAGGTTTTGCCGCTTTTCCTGTGCTTTAAAGGCGATTCGACTCTACCTCCTGAAATCTGTTTCCTGCAATTCTGCCTTGCTTTCAAATCCTCCTCGTTGCCTTCCCTCAATATATTTGTGGACGAGAGTTATCATTTATAACTCTGCAGGTCTGTGAATTGCAGTGCCCCTGAGCTCGATTTTTCAACTCGCTTTCTTGGGAGCTGGCCGCAAAAGCGCAGGATTGCATCAGGCCCTATTGTGGTTCCGGGGGGCAGGCTGAGCCTGTGGTTAATTCTTCTTCCTGATGGGAAAATAGAGTGACCTGTGCCTGTCCCAACACCTAGAGCTAGTCTCTCATTGGTTCCCCCTCTTCCCGTTCATCCTCAGGACAAATTGCAACCTATACGGAACAGGAGGTTAAAGGTGCTGATTCTCCAAGGAGGGAGATTGCTAGTAAAGCGGCTGAAATGGAGAACCCGAGCATAAGGAGATGAGAAATGAGGTGCGTTTTAGAAACCTTTCCCGATCACACGGTGTACCATCTTCTGGGTTTCTCATGCATGTTTTCGATGTAGGAAGATGCCCTTGAACCTGGAGATTTGGGACCCATGGGATGGGTACCAGGCAGTATTACTTTATAGGGTCTGCGTTTGCTCACCCAACCTCACCAAACCTCTCAGGCCCAAGAGTGTCCACCCTTATGTCTCAATCAGCTGTGGGTCTAGAGATGGTCAATCCAGGTGGCATCACAGCCCCTGAACGAATTTTGTTAGAATTTCTCTCTCTTTCACTGTCTTTGTTTCACGGGTTTTTAAAAGTAATTGATTTTTATAATGGGGTTTAGCTGCTTTTCACTGCTGTGTTTATGCCGCTTTACACCCACTTGACTCATTTACAGAGAGATATCAGTACATTGGTTTTAAGATTCTTACTAGTCAGATATTTTCTTGGGCGGTGAATAGGGGGTGTTGAGTCCAGTTCACTGAGCAAGGAGTAGGTCTTGTCTATTACATATTGGGTTTATGGAACGGTATCTGAGCTAATTTGAAACCCTTGTTTTATGCATCACCCCACCTCACCTTTCCCGTTAAGCAGCCATAGTGTGTTTTCTAAACGTGTGACGCTGTTCTGTTTTGTAATTCAGTTCAAGTGTAGCGGTTTTTACATTCCCTCTCTAAGTGATATCTTATGATAAGTGTCTTTTTCTGTGTGACTTATTTCACTTAGAATCGTCGTACCTAAATCCTCTCATCATGCTGCTACTAGCCTTATGACGTTAATTTCTTGGCTGAGTGATATGCCATTGTACATAAGGACCACAACTTCCTTATCCATTTTTCTCTTTCCTGGGATATTTAAGGTGTAACGAAGTGGAGGTTCTTGTCAACAGAGCAGCCCTAAACTTTGGGGTGCCTGTGTCTTGCTGATTTTTAGTTTTCCCAATTTATATGCCCATGAGTGGAAGTGCCCTATGCTCTCTAAGCTGAGTTTTTTAGAGGTTTCAGGACACACCGTACCCTTCTCCAGAGTGGCTGTTGGCAATTTACATCCCGCCCATCAGCGTAGCAAGGCTCCCGTTTCGCCATGGCCTGTCCTGCATTTCTGGTTTTGACACATTATTCAGCATGGCCCTTTTGACCGATGGGAAGCGAGACTTCTTTGTAGCGCTGATTTGCCTTTCCAGGTTGCTTGGTTGGCCAAAAAGGGCGTATGCGTTTTTTCCTGAATATATTCAGGAAAAAACGTATACGCCCTTTTTGGCCAAGGGCATCATGGTCGAGGTTTTGCCGCTTTTCCTGTGCTTTAAAGGCGATTCGAATCTACCTCCTGAAATCTGTTTCCTGCAATTCTGCCTTGCTTTCAAATCCTCTTCGTTGCCTTCCCTCAATATATTTGTGGACGAGAGTTATCATTTCTAACTCTGCAGGTCTGTGAATTGCAGTGCCCCTGAGCTCCATTTTTCAACTCGCTTTCTTCGGAGTTGGCCACAAAAGCGTAGGATTGCTTCAGGCCCTATTCTGGTTCCGGGCGGCAGGCTGAGCCTGTGGTTAATTCTTCTTCCTGATGGGAAAATAGAGTGACCTGTGCTTGTCCCAACACCTAGACCTAGTCTCTCATTGGTTCCCCCTCTTCCCGTTCATCCTCAGGACAAATTGCAACCTGTACGGAACAGGAGGTTAAAGGTGCTGATTCTCCACGGAGGGAGATTGCTACTAACGCGGCTGGAATGGCGAATCCGAGCACAAGGAGATGAGAAATGAGGTGCGTTTTAGAAACCTTTCCCGATCACACGGTGTACCATCTTCTGGGTTTCTCATGCATGTTTTCGATGTAGGAAGATGCCCTTGAACCTGGAGATTTGGGACCCATGAGATGGGTACCACACAGTATTACTTTAAAGGGTCTGTGTTTGCTCACCCAACCTCACCAAACCTCTCAGCCCCAAGAGTGTCCACCCTTATGTCTCAATCAGCTGTGGGTCTAGAGATGGTCAATCCAGGTGGCATCACAGCCCCTGAACGAATTTTGTAAGAATTTCTCTCCCTTTCACTGTCTTTGTTTCATGGGATTTTAAAAGTAATTGATTTTTATAATGGGGTTTAGCTGCTTTTCACTGCTGGGTTTATGCTGCTTTACACCCACTTGACTCATTTACAGAGGGATATCAATACATAGATTTGAAGATTGTTCCTAGTCAGATATATTCTTGGGCGGTGAATAGGGGGTGTTGAGTCCAGTTCACTGAGCAAGGAGTAGGTCTTGTCTATTACATATTGGGTTTATGGAACGGTATCTGAGCTAATTTGAAACCCTTGTTTTATGCATCACCCCACCTCACCTTTCCCGTTAAGCAGCCATAGTGTGTCTTCTAAACGTGTGACGCTGTTCTGTTTTGTAATTCAGTTCAAGTGTAGCGGTTTTTACATTCCCTCTCTAAGTGATATCTTATGATAAGTGTCTTTTTCTGTGTGACTTATTTCACTTAGAATCGTCGTACCTAAATCCTCTCATCATGCTGCTACTAGCCTTATGACGTTAATTTCATGGCTGAGTGATATGCCATTGTACATAAGGACCACAACTTCCTTATCCATGTTTCTCTTTCCTGGGATATTTAAGGTGTAACGAAGTGGAGGTTCTTGTCAACAGAGCAGCCCTAAACTTTGGGGTGCCTGTGTCTTGCTGATTTTTAGTTTTCCCAATTTATACGCCCATGAGTGGAAGTGCCCTATGCTCTCTAAGCTGAGTTTTTTAGATGTTTCAGGACACCCCGTACTCTTCTCCAGAGTGGCTGTTGGCAATTTACATCCCGCCCATCAGCGTAGCAAGGCTCCCATTTCTCCATGGCCTGTCCTGCATTTCTGGTTTTGACACTTTATTCAGCATGGCCCTTTTGACCGATGGGAAGCGAGACTTCTTTGTAGCGCTGATTTGCCTTTCCAGGTTGCTTGGTTGGCCAAAAAGGGCGTATGCGTTTTTTCCTGAATATATTCAGTAAAAAACGCATACGCCCTTTTTGGCCAAGGGCATCATGGTCGAGGTTTTGCCGCTTTTCCTGTGCTTTAAAGGCGATTCGAATCTACCTCCTGAAATCTGTTTCCTGCAATTCTGCCTTGCTTTCAAATCCTCTTCGTTGCCTTCCCTCAATATATTTGTGGACGAGAGTTATCATTTATAACTCTGCAGGTTCGTGAATTGCAGTGCCCCTGAGCTCGATTTTTCAACTCGCTTTTTTGGGAGCTGGCGGCAAAAGCACAGGATTGCTTCAGGCCCTGTTCTGCTTCCGGGCGGCAGGCTGAACCTGTGGTTATTTATTCTTCCTGATGGGAAAATAGAGTGACCTGTGCCTGTCCCAACACCTAGAGCTAGTCTCTCACTAGTTCCCCCTCTTCCCGTTCATCCTCAGGACAAATTGCAACCTGTACGGAACAGGAGGTTAAAGGTGCTGATTCTCGAAGGAGGGAGATTGCTCGTAAAGCGGCTGTAATGGCCAACCCGAGCACAAGGAGATGAGAAATGAGGTGCGTTTTAGAAACCTTTCCCGATCACACGGTGTACCATCTTCTGGGTTTCTCATGCATGTTTTCGATGTAGGAAGATGCCCTTGAACCTGGAGATTTTGGACCCATGGGATGGGTATCACGCAGTATTACTTTAAAGGGTCTGCGTTTGCTCACCCAACCTCACCAAACCTCTCAGCCCCACGAGTGTCCACCCTTATATCTCAATCAGCTGTGGGTCTAGAGATGGTCAATAAAGGTGGCATCACAGCCCCTGAACGAATTTTGTAAGAATTTCTCTCTCTTTCACTGTCTTTGTTTCACGGGATTTTAAAAGTAATTGATTTTTATAATGGGGTTTAGCTGCTTTTCACTGCTCTGTTTATGCTGCTTTACACCCACTTGACTCATTTACAGAGAGATATCAATACATAGCTTTTAAGATTCTTCCTAGTCAGATATATTCTTGGGCGGTGAATAGGGGGTGTCGAGTCCAGTTCACTGAGCAAGGAGTAGGTCTTGTCTATTACATATTGGGTTTATGGAACGGTATCTGAGCTAATTTGAAACCCTTGTTTTCTGCCTCACCCGACCTCACCTTTCCCGTTAAGCAGCCATAGTGTGTTTTGTAAACGTGTGTCTCTGTTCTGTTTTGTAATTCAGTTCAAGGGTAGCGATTTTTACATTCC
Organism: Balaenoptera borealis; assembly: GCF_965194805.1. Classification (NCBI taxonomy): domain Eukaryota; kingdom Metazoa; phylum Chordata; class Mammalia; order Artiodactyla; family Balaenopteridae; genus Balaenoptera; species Balaenoptera borealis. The sequence continues at coordinate 523,890 of NW_028123702.1, read as the reverse complement.
CTCTATAAGTGATATCTTATGATAAGTGTCGTTTTCTGGTTGACTTATTTCACTTAGAATCGTCGTACCTAAATCCACTCATCATGCTGCTACTAGCCTTATGACGTTGATTTCATGGCTGAGTGATATTCCATTGTACATAAGGACCACAGCTTCTTTATCCTTTTTTTTCTTTCCTGGGATATTTAAGGTGTAACGAAGTGGAGGTTCCTGTCAACAGAGCAGCCCTAAACTTTGGGGTGCCTGTGTCTTGCTGATTTTTAGTTTTCCCAATTTATATGCCCATGAGTGGAAGTGCCCTATGCTCTCTAAGCTGAGTTTTTTAGAGGTTTCAGGACACACCGTACACTTCTCCAGAGTGGCTGTTGGCAATTTACATCCCGCCCATCAGCGTAGCAAGGCTCCCATTTCTCCATGGCCTGTCCTGCATTTCTGGTTTTGACACTTTATTCAGCATGGCCCTTTTGACCGATGGGAAGCGAGACTTCTTTGTAGTGCTGATTTGCCTTTCCAGGTTGCTTGGTTGGCCAAAAAGGGCGTATGCGTTTTTTCCTGAATATATTCAGGAAAAAACGTATACGCCCTTTTTGGCCAAGGGCATCATGGTCGAGGTTTTGCCGCTTTTCCTGTGCTTTAAAGGCGATTCGAATCTACCTCCTGAAATCTGTTTCCTGCAATTCTGCCTTGCTTTCAAATCCTCTTCGTTGCCTTCCCTCAATATATTTGTGGACGAGAGTTATCATTTCTAACTCTGCAGGTCTGTGAATTGCAGTGCCCCTGAGCTCCATTTTTCAACTCGCTTTCTTCGGAGTTGGCCACAAAAGCGTAGGATTGCTTCAGGCCCTATTCTGGTTCCGGGCGGCAGGCTGAGCCTGTGGTTAATTCTTCTTCCTGATGGGAAAATAGAGTGACCTGTGCTTGTCCCAACACCTAGACCTAGTCTCTCATTGGTTCCCCCTCTTCCCGTTCATCCTCAGGACAAATTGCAACCTGTACGGAACAGGAGGTTAAAGGTGCTGATTCTCCACGGAGGGAGATTGCTACTAACGCGGCTGGAATGGCGAATCCGAGCACAAGGAGATGAGAAATGAGGTGCGTTTTAGAAACCTTTCCCGATCACACGGTGTACCATCTTCTGGGTTTCTCATGCATGTTTTCGATGTAGGAAGATGCCCTTGAACCTGGAGATTTGGGACCCATGAGATGGGTACCACACAGTATTACTTTAAAGGGTCTGTGTTTGCTCACCCAACCTCACCAAACCTCTCAGCCCCAAGAGTGTCCACCCTTATGTCTCAATCAGCTGTGGGTCTAGAGATGGTCAATCCAGGTGGCATCACAGCCCCTGAACGAATTTTGTAAGAATTTCTCTCCCTTTCACTGTCTTTGTTTCATGGGATTTTAAAAGTAATTGATTTTTATAATGGGGTTTAGCTGCTTTTCACTGCTGGGTTTATGCTGCTTTACACCCACTTGACTCATTTACAGAGGGATATCAATACATAGATTTGAAGATTGTTCCTAGTCAGATATATTCTTGGGCGGTGAATAGGGGGTGTTGAGTCCAGTTCACTGAGCAAGGAGTAGGTCTTGTCTATTACATATTGGGTTTATGGAACGGTATCTGAGCTAATTTGAAACCCTTGTTTTATGCATCACCCCACCTCACCTTTCCCGTTAAGCAGCCATAGTGTGTCTTCTAAACGTGTGACGCTGTTCTGTTTTGTAATTCAGTTCAAGTGTAGCGGTTTTTACATTCCCTCTCTAAGTGATATCTTATGATAAGTGTCTTTTTCTGTGTGACTTATTTCACTTAGAATCGTCGTACCTAAATCCTCTCATCATGCTGCTACTAGCCTTATGACGTTAATTTCATGGCTGAGTGATATGCCATTGTACATAAGGACCACAACTTCCTTATCCATTTTTCTCTTTCCTGGGATATTTAAGGTGTAACGAAGTGGAGGTTCTTGTCAACAGAGCAGCCCTAAACTTTGGGGTGCCTGTGTCTTGCTGATTTTTAGTTTTCCCAATTTATACGCCCATGAGTGGAAGTGCCCTATGCTCTCTAAGCTGAGTTTTTTAGATGTTTCAGGACACCCCGTACTCTTCTCCAGAGTGGCTGTTGGCAATTTACATCCCGCCCATCAGCGTAGCAAGGCTCCCATTTCTCCATGGCCTGTCCTGCATTTCTGGTTTTGACACTTTATTCAGCATGGCCCTTTTGACCGATGGGAAGTGAGACTTCTTTGTAGCGCTGATTTGCCTTTCCAGGTTGCTTGGTTGGCCAAAAAGGGCGTATGCGTTTTTTCCTGAATATATTCAGTAAAAAACGCATACGCCCTTTTTGGCCAAGGGCATCATGGTCGAGGTTTTGCCGCTTTTCCTGTGCTTTAAAGGCGATTCGAATCTACCTCCTGAAATCTGTTTCCTGCAATTCTGCCTTGCTTTCAAATCCTCTTCGTTGCCTTCCCTCAATATATTTGTGGACGAGAGTTATCATTTATAACTCTGCAGGTTCGTGAATTGCAGTGCCCCTGAGCTCGATTTTTCAACTCGCTTTTTTGGGAGCTGGCGGCAAAAGCACAGGATTGCTTCAGGCCCTGTTCTGCTTCCGGGCGGCAGGCTGAACCTGTGGTTATTTATTCTTCCTGATGGGAAAATAGAGTGACCTGTGCCTGTCCCAACACCTAGAGCTAGTCTCTCACTAGTTCCCCCTCTTCCCGTTCATCCTCAGGACAAATTGCAACCTGTACGGAACAGGAGGTTAAAGGTGCTGATTCTCGAAGGAGGGAGATTGCTCGTAAAGCGGCTGTAATGGCCAACCCGAGCACAAGGAGATGAGAAATGAGGTGCGTTTTAGAAACCTTTCCCGATCACACGGTGTACCATCTTCTGGGTTTCTCATGCATGTTTTCGATGTAGGAAGATGCCCTTGAACCTGGAGATTTTGGACCCATGGGATGGGTATCACGCAGTATTACTTTAAAGGGTCTGCGTTTGCTCACCCAACCTCACCAAACCTCTCAGCCCCACGAGTGTCCACCCTTATATCTCAATCAGCTGTGGGTCTAGAGATGGTCAATAAAGGTGGCATCACAGCCCCTGAACGAATTTTGTAAGAATTTCTCTCTCTTTCACTGTCTTTGTTTCACGGGATTTTAAAAGTAATTGATTTTTATAATGGGGTTTAGCTGCTTTTCACTGCTCTGTTTATGCTGCTTTACACCCACTTGACTCATTTACAGAGAGATATCAATACATAGCTTTTAAGATTCTTCCTAGTCAGATATATTCTTGGGCGGTGAATAGGGGGTGTCGAGTCCAGTTCACTGAGCAAGGAGTAGGTCTTGTCTATTACATATTGGGTTTATGGAACGGTATCTGAGCTAATTTGAAACCCTTGTTTTCTGCCTCACCCGACCTCACCTTTCCCGTTAAGCAGCCATAGTGTGTTTTGTAAACGTGTGTCTCTGTTCTGTTTTGTAATTCAGTTCAAGGGTAGCGATTTTTACATTCCCTCTATAAGTGATATCTTATGATAAGTGTCGTTTTCTGGTTGACTTATTTCACTTAGAATCGTCGTACCTAAATCCACTCATCATGCTGCTACTAGCCTTATGACGTTGATTTCATGGCTGAGTGATATTCCATTGTACATAAGGACCACAACTTCTTTATCCTTTTTTTTCTTTCCTGGGATATTTAAGGTGTAACGAAGTGGAGGTTCCTGTCAACAGAGCAGCCCTAAACTTTGGGGTGCCTGTGTCTTGCTGATTTTTAGTTTTCCCAATTTATATGCCCATGAGTGGAAGTGCCCTATGCTCTCTAAGCTGAGTTTTTTAGAGGTTTCAGGACACACCGTACACTTCTCCAGAGTGGCTGTTGGCAATTTACATCCCGCCCATCAGCGTAGCAAGGCTCCCATTTCTCCATGGCCTGTCCTGCATTTCTGGTTTTGACACTTTATTCAGCATGGCCCTTTTGACCGATGGGAAGCGAGACTTCTTTGTAGTGCTGATTTGCCTTTCCAGGTTGCTTGGTTGGCCAAAAAGGGCGTATGCGTTTTTTCCTGAATATATTCAGTAAAAAACGCATACACCCTTTTTGGCCAAGGGCATCATGGTCGAGGTTTTGCCGCTTTTCCTGTGCTTTAAAGGCGATTCGAATCTACCTCCTGAAATCTGTTTCCTGCAATTCTACCTTGCTTTGAAATCCTCTTCGTTGCCTTCCCTCAATATATTTGTGGACGAGAGTTATCATTTATAACTCTGCAGGTTCGTGAATTGCAGTGCCCCTGAGCTCGATTTTTCAACTCGCTTTTTTGGGAGCTGGCGGCAAAAGCACAGGATTGCTTCAGGCCCTGTTCTGCTTCCGGGCGGCAGGCTGAACCTGTGGTTATTTATTCTTCCTGATGGGAAAATAGAGTGACCTGTGCCTGTCCCAACACCTAGAGCTAGTCTCTCACTAGTTCCCCCTCTTCCCGTTCATCATCAGGACAAATTGCAACCTGTACGGAACAGGAGGTTAAAGGTGCTGATTCTCGAAGGAGGGAGATTGCTCGTAAAGCGGCTGTAATGGCCAACCCGAGCACAAGGAGATGAGAAATGAGGTGCGTTTTAGAAACCTTTCCCGATCACACGGTGTACCATCTTCTGGGTTTCTCATGCATGTTTTCGATGTAGGAAGATGCCCTTGAACCTGGAGATTTTGGACCCATGGGATGGGTATCACGCAGTATTACTTTAAAGGGTCTGCGTTTGCTCACCCAACCTCACCAAACCTCTCAGCCCCACGAGTGTCCACCCTTATATCTCAATCAGCTGTGGGTCTAGAGATGGTCAATAAAGGTGGCATCACAGCCCCTGAACGAATTTTGTAAGAATTTCTCTCTCTTTCACTGTCTTTGTTTCACGGGATTTTAAAAGTAATTGATTTTTATAATGGGGTTTAGCTGCTTTTCACTGCTCTGTTTATGCTGCTTTACACCCACTTGACTCATTTACAGAGAGATATCAATACATAGCTTTTAAGATTCTTCCTAGTCAGATATATTCTTGGGCGGTGAATAGGGGGTGTCGAGTCCAGTTCACTGAGCAAGGAGTAGGTCTTGTCTATTACATATTGGGTTTATGGAACGGTATCTGAGCTAATTTGAAACCCTTGTTTTCTGCCTCACCCGACCTCACCTTTCCCGTTAAGCAGCCATAGTGTGTTTTGTAAACGTGTGTCTCTGTTCTGTTTTGTAATTCAGTTCAAGGGTAGCGATTTTTACATTACCTCTATAAGTGATATCTTATGATAAGTGTCGTTTTCTGGTTGACTTATTTCACTTAGAATCGTCGTACCTAAATCCACTCATCATGCTGCTACTAGCCTTATGACGTTGATTTCATGGCTGAGTGATATTCCATTGTACATAAGGACCACAACTTCGTTATCCTTTTTTTTCTTTCCTGGGATATTTAAGGTGTAACGAAGTGGAGGTTCCTGTCAACAGAGCAGCCCTAAACTTTGGGGTGCCTGTGTCTTGCTGATTTTTAGTTTTCCCAATTTATATGCCCATGAGTGGAAGTGCCCTATGCTCTCTAAGCTGAGTTTTTTAGAGGTTTCAGGACACACCGTACACTTCTCCAGAGTGGCTGTTGGCAATTTACATCCCGCCCATCAGCGTAGCAAGGCTCCCATTTCTCCATGGCCTGTCCTGCATTTCTGGTTTTGACACTTTATTCAGCATGGCCCTTTTGACCGATGGGAAGCGAGACTTCTTTGTAGTGCTGATTTGCCTTTCCAGGTTGCTTGGTTGGCCAAAAAGGGCGTATGCGTTTTTTCCTGAATATATTCAGGAAAAAACGCATACGCCCTTTTTGGCCAAGGGCATCATGGTCGAGGTTTTGCCGCTTTTCCTGTGCTTTAAAGGCGATTCGACTCTACCTCCTGAAATCTGTTTCCTGCAATTCTGCCTTGCTTTCAAATCCTCCTCGTTGCCTTCCCTCAATATATTTGTGGACGAGAGTTATCATTTATAACTCTGCAGGTCTGTGAATTGCAGTGCCCCTGAGCTCGATTTTTCAACTCGCTTTTTTGGGAGCTGGCCGCAAAAGCGCAGGATTGCTTCAGGCCCTGTTCTGCTTCCGGGCGGCAGGCTGAGCCTGTGGTTAATTCTTCTTCCTGATGGGAAAATAGAGTGACCTGTGCCTGTCCCAACACCTAGAGCTAGTCTCTCACTGGTTCCCCCTCTTCCCGTTCATCCTCAGGACAAATTGCAACCTGTTCGGAACAGGAGGTTAAAGGTGCTGATTCTCGAAGGAGGGATATTGCTAGTAAAGCGTCTGTAATGGCCAACCCGAGCACAAGGAGATGAGAAATGAGGTGCGTTTTAGAAACCTTTCCCGATCACACGGTGTACCATCTTCTGGGTTTCTCATGCATGTTTTCGATGTAGGAAGATGCCCTTGAACCTGGAGATTTTGGACCCATGGGATGGATACCACGCAGTATTACTTTAAAGGGTCTGCGTTTGCTCACCCAACCTCACCAAACCTCTCAGCCCCAAGAGTGTCCACCCTTATGTCTCAATCAGCTGTGGGTCTAGAGATGGTCAATCCAGGTGGCATCACAGCCCCTGAACGAATTTTGTAAGAATTTCTCTCTCTTTCACTGTCTTTGTTTCACGGGTTTTTAAAAGTAATTGATTTTTATAATGGGGTTTAGCTGCTTTTCACTGCTGTGTTTATGCCGCTTTACACCCACTTGACTCACTTACAGAGGGATATCAATACATTGGTTTTAAGATTCTTACTAGTCAGATATATTCTTGGGCGGTGAACAGGGGGTGTTGAGTCCAGTTCACTGAGCAAGGAGTAGGTCTTGTCTATTACATATTGGGTTTATGGAACGGTATCTGAGCTAATTTGAAACCCCTGTTTTCTACCTCACCCGACCTCACCTTTCCCGTCAAGCAGCCATAGTGTGTTTTGTAAACGTGTGTCTCTGTTCTGTTTTGTAATTCAGTTCAAGGGTAGCGGTTTTTACATTCCCTCTATAAGTCATATCTTATGATAAGTGTCGTTTTCTGGTTGACTTATTTCACTTAGAATCGTCGTACCTAAATCCACTCATCATGCTGCTACTAGCCTTATAACGTTGATTTCATGGCTGAGTGATATTCCATTGTACATAAGGACCACAACTTCTTTATCCATTTTTTTCTTTCCTGGGATATTTAAGGTGTAACGAAGTGGAGGTTCCTGTCAACAGAGCAGCCCTAAACTTTGGGGTGCCTGTGTCTTGCTGATTTTTAGTTTTCCCAATTTATATGCCCATGAGTGGAAGTGCCCTATGCTCTCTAAGCTGAGTTTTTTAGAGGTTTCAGGACACACCGTACACTTCTCCAGAGTGGCTGTTGGCAATTTACATCCCGCCCATCAGCGTAGCAAGGCTCCCATTTCTCCATGGCCTGTCCTGCATTTCTGGTTTTGACACTTTATTCAGCATGGCCCTTTTGACCGATGGGAAGCGAGACTTCTTTGTAGTGCTGATTTGCCTTTCCAGGTTGCTTGGTTGGCCAAAAAGGGCGTATGCGTTTTTTCCTGAATATATTCAGGAAAAAACGCATACGCCCTTTTTGGCCAAGGGCATCATGGTCGAGGTTTTGCCGCTTTTCCCGAGCTTTAAAGGCGATTCAACTGTACTTCCTGAAATCTGTTTCCTGCAATTCTACCTTGCTTTCAAATCCTCTTCGTTGCCTTCCCTCAATATATTTGTGGACGAGAGTTATCATTTATAACTCTGCATGTTTGTGAATTGCAGTGCCCCTGAGCTCGATTTTTCAACTCGCTTTTTTGGGAGCTGGCGGCAAAAGCACAGGATTGCTTCAGGCCCTGTTCTGCTTCCGGGCGGCAGGCTGAACCTGTGGTTATTTATTCTTCCTGATGGGAAAATAGAGTGACCTGTGCCTGTCCCAACACCTAGAGCTAGTTTCTCATTGGTTCCCCCTCTTCCCGTTCATCCTCAGGACAAATTGCAACCTGTACGGAACAGGAGGTTAAAGGTGCTGATTCTCGAAGGAGGGAGATTGCTAGTAAAGCGGCTGTAATGGCCAACCCGAGCACAAGGAGATGAGAAATGAGGTGCGTTTTAGAAACCTTTCCCGATCACACGGTGTACCATCTTCTGGGTTTCTCATGCATGTTTTCGATGTAGGAAGATGCCCTTGAACCTGGAGATTTTGGACCCATGGGATGGATACCACGCAGTATTACTTTAAAGGGTCTGCGTTTGCTCACCCAACCTCACCAAACCTCTCAGCCCCACGAGTGTCCACCCTTATATCTCAATCAGCTGTGGGTCTAGAGATGGTCAATAAAGGTGGCATCACAGCCCCTGAACGAATTTTGTAAGAATTTCTCTCTCTTTCACTGTCTTTGTTTCACGGGATTTTAAAAGTAATTGATTTTTATAATGGGGTTTAGCTGCTTTTCACTGCTCTGTTTATGCTGCTTTACACCCACTTGACTCATTTACAGAGAGATATCAATACATAGCTTTTAAGATTCTTCCTAGTCAGATATATTCTTGGGCGGTGAATAGGGGGTGTCGAGTCCAGTTCACTGAGCAAGGAGTAGGTCTTGTCTATTACATATTGGGTTTATGGAACGGTATCTGAGCTAATTTGAAACCCTTGTTTTCTGCCTCACCCGACCTCACCTTTCCCGTTAAGCAGCCATAGTGTGTTTTGTAAACGTGTGTCTCTGTTCTGTTTTGTAATTCAGTTCAAGGGTAGCGATTTTTACATTCCCTCTATAAGTGATATCTTATGATAAGTGTCGTTTTCTGGTTGACTTATTTCACTTAGAATCGTCGTACTTAAATCCACTCATCATGCTGCTACTAGCCTTATGACGTTGATTTCATGGCTGAGTGATATGCCATTGTACATAAGGACCACAACTTCTTTATCCTTTTTTTTCTTTCCTGGGATATTTAAGGTGTAACGAAGTGGAGGTTCCTGTCAACAGAGCAGCCCTAAACTTTGGGGTGCCTGTGTCTTGCTGATTTTTAGTTTTCCCAATTTATATGCCCATGAGTGGAAGTGCCCTATGCTCTCTAAGCTGAGTTTTTTAGAGGTTTCAGGACACACCGTACACTTCTCCAGAGTGGCTGTTGGCAATTTACATCCCGCCCATCAGCGTAGCAAGGCTCCCATTTCTCCATGGCCTGTCCTGCATTTCTGGTTTTGACACTTTATTCAGCATGGCCCTTTTGACCGATGGGAAGCGAGACTTCTTTGTAGTGCTGATTTGCCTTTCCAGGTTGCTTGGTTGGCCAAAAAGGGCGTATGCGTTTTTTCCTGAATATATTCAGGAAAAAACGCATACGCCCTTTTTGGCCAAGGGCATCATGGTCGAGGTTTTGCCGCTTTTCCTGTGCTTTAAAGGCGATTCGACTCTACCTCCTGAAATCTGTTTCCTGCAATTCTGCCTTGCTTTCAAATCCTCCTCGTTGCCTTCCCTCAATATATTTGTGGACGAGAGTTATCATTTATAACTCTGCAGGTCTGTGAATTGCAGTGCCCCTGAGCTCGATTTTTCAACTCGCTTTTTTGGGAGCTGGCCGCAAAAGCGCAGGATTGCTTCAGGCCCTGTTCTGCTTCCGGGCGGCAGGCTGAGCCTGTGGTTAATTCTTCTTCCTGATGGGAAAATAGAGTGACCTGTGCCTGTCCCAACACCTAGAGCTAGTCTCTCACTGGTTCCCCCTCTTCCCGTTCATCCTCAGGACAAATTGCAACCTGTTCGGAACAGGAGGTTAAAGGTGCTGATTCTCGAAGGAGGGAGATTGCTAGTAAAGCGTCTGTAATGGCCAACCCGAGCACAAGGAGATGAGAAATGAGGTGCGTTTTAGAAACCTTTCCCGATCACACGGTGTACCATCTTCTGGGTTTCTCATGCATGTTTTCGATGTAGGAAGATGCCCTTGAACCTGGAGATTTTGGACCCATGGGATGGATACCACGCAGTATTACTTTAAAGGGTCTGCGTTTGCTCACCCAACCTCACCAAACCTCTCAGCCCCAAGAGTGTCCACCCTTATGTCTCAATCAGCTGTGGGTCTAGAGATGGTCAATCCAGGTGGCATCACAGCCCCTGAACGAATTTTGTAAGAATTTCTCTCTCTTTCACTGTCTTTGTTTCACGGGTTTTTAAAAGTAATTGATTTTTATAATGGGGTTTAGCTGCTTTTCACTGCTGTGTTTATGCCGCTTTACACCCACTTGACTCACTTACAGAGGGATATCAATACATTGGTTTTAAGATTCTTACTAGTCAGATATATTCTTGGGCGGTGAACAGGGGGTGTTGAGTCCAGTTCACTGAGCAAGGAGTAGGTCTTGTCTATTACATATTGGGTTTATGGAACGGTATCTGAGCTAATTTGAAACCCTTGTTTTCTCCCTCACCCGACCTCACCTTTCTCGTTAAGCAGCCATAGTGTGTCTTCTAAACGTGTGACACTGTTCTGTTTTGTAATTCCGTTCAAGTGTAGTGGTTTTTGCATTCCCTCTATAAGTGATATCTTATGATAAGTGTCGTTTTCTGTGTGACTTATTTCACTTAGAATCGTCGTACCTAAATCCTCTCATCATGCTGCTACTAGCCTTATGACGTTAATTTCATGGCTGAGTGATATGCCATTGTACATAAGGACCACAACTTCCTTATCCATTTTTCTCTTTCCTGGGATATTTAAGGTGTAACGAAGTGGAGGTTCTTGTCAACAGAGCAGCCCTAAACTTTGGGGTGCCTGTGTCTTGCTGATTTTTAGTTTTCCCAATTTATATGCCCATGAGTGGAAGTGCCCTATGCTCTCTAAGCTGAGTGTTTTAGAGGTTTCAGGACACACCGTACACTTCTCCAGAGTGGCTGTTGGCAATTTACATCCCGCCCATCAGCGTAGCAAGGCTCCCGTTTCTCCATGGCCTGTCCTGCATTTCTGGTTTTGACACTTTATTCAGCATGGCCCTTTTGACCGATGGGAAGCGAGACTTCTTTGTAGCGCTGATTTGCCTTTCCAGGTTGCTTGGTTGGCCAAAAAGGGCGTATGCATTTTTTCCTGAATATATTCAGGAAAAAACGTATACGCCCTTTTTGGCCAAGGGCATCATGGTCGAGGTTTTGCCGCTTTTCCTGTGCTTTAAAGGCGATTCGACTCTACCTCCTGAAATCTGTTTCCTGCAATTCTGCCTTGCTTTCAAATCCTCTTCGTTGCCTTCCCTCAATATATTTGTGGACGAGAGTTATCATTTCTAACTCTGCAGGTCTGTGAATTGCAGTGCCCCTGAGCTCCATTTTTCAACTCGCTTTCTTCGGAGTTGGCCGCAAAAGCGCAGGATTGCTTCAAGCCCTATTCTGGTTCCGGGCGGCAGGCTGAGCCTGTGGTTAATTCTTCTTCCTGATGGGAAAATAGAGTGATCTGTGCCTGTCCCAACACCTAGAGCTAGTCTATCATTGGTTCCACCTCTTCCCTTTCATCCTCAGGACAGATTGCAACCTGTACGGAACAGGAGGTTAAAGGTGCTGATTCTCCATGGAGGGAGATTGCTACTAACTCGGTTGGAATGGCGAACCCGAGCACAAGGAGATGAGAAATGAGGTGCGTTTTAGAAACCTTTCCCGATCACACGGTGTACCATCTTCTGGGTTTCTCATGCATGTTTTCGATGTAGGAAGATGCCCTTGAACCTGGAGATTTTGGCCCCATGGGATGGATACCACGCAGTATTACTTTAAAGGGTCTGCGTTTGCTCACCCAACCTCACCAAACCTCTCAGCCCCACGAGTGTCCACCCTTATATCTCAATCAGATGTGGGTCTAGAGATGGTCAATAAAGGTGGCATCACAGCCCCTGAACGAATTTTGTAAGAATTTCTCTCTCTTTCACTGTCTTTGTTTCACGGGATTTTAAAAGTAATTGATTTTTATAATGGGGTTTAGGTGCTTTTCACTGCTCTGTTTATGCTGCTTTACACCCACTTGACTCATTTACAGAGAGATATCAATACATAGCTTTGAAGATTCTTCCTAGTCAGATATATTCTTGGGCGGTGAATAGGGGGTGTCGAGTCCAGTTCACTGAGCAAGGAGTAGGTCTTGTCTATTACATATTGGGTTTATTGAACGGTATCTGAGCTAATTTGAAACCCTTGTTTTCTGCCTCACCCGACCTCACCTTTCCCGTTAAGCAGCCATAGTGTGTTTTGTAAACGTGTGTCTCTGTTCTGTTTTGTAATTCAGTTCAAGTGTAGCGGTTTTTACATTCCCTCTATAAGTAATATCTTATGATAAGTGTCGTTTTCTGGTTGACTTATTTCACTTAGAATCGTCGTACCTAAATCCACTCATCATGCTGCTACTAGCCTTATGACGTTGATTTCATGGCTGAGTGATATTCCATTGTACATAAGGACCACAACTTCTTTATCCATTTTTTTCTTTCCTGGGATATTTAAGGTGTAACGAAGTGGAGGTTCTTGTCAACAGAGCAGCCCTAAACTTTGGGGTGCCTGTGTCTTGCTGATTTTTAGTTTTCCCAATTTATACGCCCATGAGTGGAAGTGCCCTATGCTCTCTAAGCTGAGTTTTTTAGATGTTTCAGGACACACCGTACACTTCTCCAGAGTGGCTGTTGACAATTTACATCCCGCGCATCAGCGTAGCAAGGCTCCCGTTTCACCATGGCCTGTCCTGCATTTCTGGTTTTGACACTTTATTCAGCACGGCCGTTTTGACCGATGGGAAGCGAGACTTCTTTGTAGCGCTGATTTGCCTTTCCAGGTTGCTTGGTTGGCCAAAAAGGGCGTCTGCGTTTTTTCCTGAATATATTCAGGAAAAAACGCAGACGCCCTTTTTGGCCAAGGGCATCATGGTCGAGGTTTTGCCGCTTTTCCTGTGCTTTAAAGGCGATTCGAATCTACCTCCTGAAATCTGTTTCCTGCAATTCTGACTTGCTTTCAAATCCTCTTCGTTGCCTTTCCTCAATATATTTGTGGACGAGAGTTATCATTTATAACTCTGCAGGTTTGTGAATTGCAGTGCCCCTGAGCTCCATTTTTCAACTCGTTTTCTTGGGAGCTGGCCACAAAAGCGTAGGATTGCTTCAGGCCCTATTCTGGTTCCGGGCGGCAGGCTGAGCCTGTGGTTAATTCTTCTTCCTGATGGGAAAATAGAGTGACCTGTGCCTGTCCCAACACCTAGACCTAGTCTCTCATTGTTTCCCCCTCTTCCCGTTCATCCTCAGGACAAATTGCAACCTGTACGGAACAGGAGGTTAAAGGTGCTGATTCTCCACGGAGGGAGATTGCTACTAACGCGGCTGGAATGGCGAACCCGAGCACAAGGAGATGAGAAATGACGTGCGTTTTAGAAACCTTTCCCGATCACACAGTGTACCATCTTCTGGGTTTCTCATGCATGTTTTCGATGTAGGAAGATGCCCTTGAACCTGGAGATTTGGGACCCATGAGATGGGTACCACACAGTATTACTTTAAAGGATCTGTGTTTGCTCACCCAACCTCACCAAACCTCTCAGCCCCAAGAGTGTCCACCCTTATGTCTCAATCAGCTGTGGGTTTAGAGATGGTCAATACAGGTGGCATCACAGCCCCTGAACGAATTTTGTAAGAATTTCTCTCCCTTTCACTGTCTTTGTTTCATGGGATTTTAAAAGTAATTGATTTTTATAATGGGGTTTAGCTGCTTTTCACTGCTGTGTTTATGCCGCTTTACACCCACTTGACTCACTTACAGAGGGATATCAATACATTGGTTTTAAGATTCTTACTAGTCAGATATATTCTTGGGCGGTGAACAGGGGGTGTTTAGTCCACTTCACTGAGCAAGGAGTAGGTCTTGTCTATTACATATTGGGTGTATGGAACGGTATCTGAGCCTATTTGAAACCCTTGTTTTATGCATCACCCCACCTCACCTTTCCCGTTAAGCAGCCATAGTGTGTCTTCTAAACGTGTGACGCTGTTCTGTTTTGTAATTCAGTTCAAGTGTAGCGGTTTTTACATTCCCTCTATAAGTGATATCTTATGATAAGTGTCTTTTTCTGTGTGACTTATTTCACTTAGAATCGTCATACCTAAATCCTCTCATCATGCTGCTACTAGCCTTATGACGTTAATTTCATGGCTGAGTGATATGCCATTGTACATAAGGACCACAACTTCCTTATCCATTTTTCTCTTTCCTGGGATATTTAAGGTGTAACGAAGTGGAGGTTCTTGTCAACAGAGCAGCCCTAAACTTTGGGGTGCCTGTGTCTTGCTGATTTTTAGTTTTCCCAATTTATACGCCCATGAGTGGAAGTGCCCTATGCTCTCTAAGCTGAGTTTTTTAGATGTTTCAGGACACACCGTACACTTCTCCAGAGTGGCTGTTGGCAATTTACATCCCGCGCATCAGCGTAGCAAGGCTCCCGTTTCTCCATGGCCTGTCCTGCATTTCTGGTTTTGACACTTTATTCAGCATGGCCCTTTTGACCGATGGGAAGCGAGACTTCTTTGTAGCACTGATTTGCCTTTCCAGGTTGCTTGGTTGGCCAAAAAGGGCGTTTGCGTTTTTTCCTGAATATATTCAGGAAAAAACGCAAACGCCCTTTTTGGCCAAGGGCATCATTGTCGAGGTTTTGCCGCTTTTCCCGAGCTTTAAAGGCGATTCAACTGTACCTCCTGAAATCTCTTTCCTGCAATTCTGCCTTGCTTTCAAATCCTCTGCGTTGCCTTCCCTCAATATATTTGTGGACGAGAGTTATCATTTATAACTCTGCATGTTTGTGAATTGCAGTGCCCCTGAGCTCGATTTTTCAACTCGCTTTTTTGGGAGCTGGCGGCAAAAGCACAGGATTGCTTCAGGCCCTGTTCTGCTTCCGGGCGGCAGGCTGAGCCTGTGGTTAATTCTTCTTCCTGATGGGAAAATAGAGTGACCTGTGCCTGTCCCAACACCTAGAGCTAGTCTCTCACTGGTTCCCCCTCTTCCCGTTCATCCTCAGGACATATTGCAACCTGTACGGAACAGGAGGTTAAAGGTGCTGATTCTCGAAGGAGGGAGATTGTTAGTAAAGCGGCTGTAATGGCCAACCCGAGCACAAGGAGATGAGAAATGAGGTGCGTTTTCGAAACCTTTCCCGATCACACGGTGTACCATCTTCTGGGTTTCTCATGCATGTTTTCGATGTAGGAAGATGCCCTTGAACCTGGAGATTTTGGACCCATGGGATGGATACCACGCAGTATTACTTTAAAGGGTCTGCGTTTGCTCACCCAACCTCACCAAACCTCTCAGCCCCAAGAGTGTCCACCCTTATGTCTCAATCAGCTGTGGGTCTAGAGATGGTCAATCCAGGTGGCATCACAGCCCCTGAACGAATTTTGTAAGAATTTCTCTCTCTTTCACTGTCTTTGTTTCACGGGTTTTTAAAAGTAATTGATTTTTATAATGGGGTTTAGCTGCTTTTCACTGCTGTGTTTATGCCGCTTTACACCCACTTGACTCACTTACAGAGGGATATCAATACATTGGTTTTAAGATTCTTACTAGTCAGATATATTCTTGGGCGGTGAACAGGGGGTGTTGAGTCCAGTTCACTGAGCAAGGAGTAGGTCTTGCCTATTACATATTGGGTTTATGGAACGGTATCTGAGCTAATTTGAAACCCTTGTTTTATGCATCACCCACCTCACCTTTCCCGTTAAGCAGCCATAGTGTGTCTTCTAAACATGTGACGCTGTTCTGTTTTGTAATTCCGTTCAAGTGTAGCGGTTTTTACATTCCCTCTCTAAGTGATATCTTATGATAAGTGTCTTTTTCTGTGTGACTTATTTCACTTAGAATCGTCGTACCTAAATCCTCTCATCATGCTGCTACTAGCCTTATGACGTTAATTTCATGGCTGAGTGATATGCCATTGTACATAAGGACCACAACTTCCTTATCCATTTTTCTCTTTCCTGGGATATTTAAGGTGTAACGAAGTGGAGGTTCTTGTCAACAGAGCAGCCCTAAACTTTGGGGTGCCTGTGTCTTCCTGATTTTTAGTTTTCCCAATTTATACGCCCATGAGTGGAAGTGCCTTATGCTCTCTATGCTGAGTTTTTTAGATGTTTCAGGAAACACCGTACACTTCTCCAGAGTGGCTGTTGGCAATTTACATCCCGCCCATCAGCGTAGTAAGGCTCCCATTTCTCCATGGCCTGTCCTGCATTTCTGGTTTTGACACTTTATTCAGCATGGCCCTTTTGACCGATGGGAAGCGAGCCTTCTTTGTAGCGCTGATTTGCCTTTCCAGGTTGCTTTGCTGGCCAAAAAGCGCGTATGCGTTTTTTCCTGAATATATTCAGGAAAAAACGCATACGCCCTTTTTGGCCAAGGGCATCATGGTCGAGGTTTTGCCGCTTTTCCTGTGCTTTAAAGGCGATTCGACTCTACCTCCTGAAATCTGTTTCCTGCAATTCTGCCTTGCTTTCAAATCCTCCTCGTTGCCTTCCCTCAATATATTTGTGGACGAGAGTTATCATTTATAACTCTGCAGGTTTGTGAATTGCAGTGCCCCTGAGCTCGATTTTTCAACTCGCTTTTTTGGGAGCTGGCCGCAAAAGCGCAGGATTGCTTCAGGCCCTGTTCTGCTTCCGGGTGGCAGGCTGAGCCTGTGGTTAATTCTTCTTCCTGATGGGAAAATAGAGTGACCTGTGCCTGTCCCAACACCTAGATCTAGTCTCTCACTGGTTCCCCCTCTTCCCGTTCATCCTCAGGACAAATTGCAACCTGTACGGATCAGGAGGTTAAAGGTGCTGATTCTCGAAGGAGGGAGATTGCTAGTAAAGCGGCTGTAATGGCCAACCCGAGCACAAGGAGATGAGAAATGAGGTGCGTTTTAGAAACCTTTCCCGATCACACGGTGTACCATCTTCTGGGTTTCTCATGCATGTTTTCGATGTAGGAAGATGCCCTTGAACCTGGAGATTTTGGCCCCATGGGATGGATACCACGCAGTATTACTTTAAAGGGTCTGCGTTTGCTCACCCAACCTCACCAAACCTCTCAGCCCCACGAGTGTCCACCCTTATATCTCAATCAGCTGTGGGTCTAGAGATGGTCAATAAAGGTGGCATCACAGCCCCTGAACGAATTTTGTAAGAATTTCTCTCTCTTTCACTGTCTTTGTTTCACGGGATTTTAAAAGTAATTGATTTTTATAATGGGGTTTAGCTGCTTTTCACTGCTCTGTTTATGCTGCTTTACACCCACTTGACTCATTTACAGAGAGATATCAATACATAGCTTTGAAGATTCTTCCTAGTCAGATATATTCTTGGGCGGTGAATAGGGGGTGTCGAGTCCAGTTCACTGAGCAAGGAGTAGGTCTTGTCTATTACATATTGGGTTTATGGAACGGTATCTGAGCTAATTTGAAACCCTTGTTTTCTGCCTCACCCGACCTCACCTTTCCCGTTAAGCAGCCATAGTGTGTTTTGTAAACGTGTGTCTCTGTTCTGTTTTGTAATTCAGTTCAAGTGTAGCGGTTTTTACATTCCCTCTATAAGTAATATCTTATGATAAGTGTCGTTTTCTGGTTGACTTATTTCACTTAGAATCGTCGTACCTAAATCCACTCATCATGCTGCTACTAGCCTTATGACGTTGATTTCATGGCTGAGTGATATTCCATTGTACATAAGGACCACAACTTCTTTATCCATTTTTTTCTTTCCTGGGATATTTAAGGTGTAACGAAGTGGAGGTTCTTGTCTACAGAGCAGCCCTAAACTTTGGGGTGCCTGTGTCTTGCTGATTTTTAGTTGTCCCAATTTATATGCCCATGAGTGGAAGTGCCCTATGCTCTCTAAGCTGAGTTTTTTAGAGGTTTCAGGACACACCGTACACTTCTCCAGAGTGGCTGTTGGCAATTTACATCCCGCCCATCAGCGTAGCAAGGCTCCCGTTTCTCCATGGCCTGTCCTGCATTTCTGGTTTTGACACTTTATTCAGCATGGCCCTTTTGACCGATGGGAAGCGAGACTTCTTTGTAGCGCTGATTTGCCTTTCCAGGTTGCTTGGTTGGCCAAAAAGGGCGTATGCGTTTTTTCCTGAATATATTCAGGAAAAAACGCATACGCCCTTTTTGGCCAAGGGCATCATTGTCGAGGTTTTGCCGCTTTTCCTGTGCTTTAAAGGCGATTCGACTCTACCTCCTGAAATCTGTTTCCTGCAATTCTGCCTTGCTTTCAAATCCTCCTCGTTGCCTTCCCTCAATATATTTGTGGACGAGAGTTATCATTTATAACTCTGCAGGTTTGTGAATTGCAGTGCCCCTGAGCTCGATTTTTCAACTCGCTTTTTTGGGAGCTGGCCGCAAAAGCGTAGGATTGCTTCAGGCCCTGTTCTGCTTCCGGGCGGCAGGCTGAGCCTGTGGTTAATTCTTCTTCCTGATGGGAAAATAGAGTGACCTGTGCCTGTCCCAACACCTAGAGCTAGTCTCTCACTGGTTCCCCCTCTTCCCGTTCATCCTCAGGACAAATTGCAACCTGTACGGAACAGGAGGTTAAAGGTGCTGATTCTCGAAGGAGGGAGATTGCTAGTAAAGCGGCTGTAATGGCCAACCCGAGCACAAGGAGATGAGAAATGAGGTGCGTTTTCGAAACCTTTCCCGATCACACGGTGTACCATCTTCTGGGTTTCTCATGCATGTTTTCGATGTAGGAAGATGCCCTTGAACCTGGAGATTTTGGACCCATGGGATGGATACCACGCAGTATTACTTTAAAGGGTCTGCGTTTGCTCACCCAACCTCACCAAACCTCTCAGCCCCAAGAGTGTCCACCCTTATGTCTCAATCAGCTGTGGGTCTAGAGATGGTCAATCCAGGTGGCATCACAGCCCCTGAACGAATTTTGTAAGAATTTCTCTCCCTTTCACTGTCTTTGTTTCATGGGATTTTAAAAGTAATTGATTTTTATAATGGGGTTTAGCTGCTTTTCACTGCTGTGTTTATGCCGCTTTACACCCACTTGACTCACTTACAGAGGGATATCAATACATTGGTTTTAAGATTCTTACTAGTCAGATATATTCTTGGGCGGTGAACAGGGGGTGTTTAGTCCACTTCACTGAGCAAGGAGTAGGTCTTGTCTATTACATATTGGGTGTATGGAACGGTATCTGAGCCTATTTGAAACCCTTGTTTTATGCATCACCCCACCTCACCTTTCCCGTTAAGCAGCCATAGTGTGTCTTCTAAACGTGTGACGCTGTTCTGTTTTGTAATTCAGTTCAAGTGTAGCGGTTTTTACATTCCCTCTATAAGTGATATCTTATGATAAGTGTCTTTTTCTGTGTGACTTATTTCACTTAGAATCGTCATACCTAAATCCTCTCATCATGCTGCTACTAGCCTTATGACGTTAATTTCATGGCTGAGTGATATGCCATTGTACATAAGGACCACAACTTCCTTATCCATTTTTCTCTTTCCTGGGATATTTAAGGTGTAACGAAGTGGAGGTTCTTGTCAACAGAGCAGCCCTAAACTTTGGGGTGCCTGTGTCTTGCTGATTTTTAGTTTTCCCAATTTATACGCCCATGAGTGGAAGTGCCCTATGCTCTCTAAGCTGAGTTTTTTAGATGTTTCAGGACACACCGTACACTTCTCCAGAGTGGCTGTTGGCAATTTACATCCCGCGCATCAGCGTAGCAAGGCTCCCGTTTCTCCATGGCCTGTCCTGCATTTCTGGTTTTGACACTTTATTCAGCATGGCCCTTTTGACCGATGGGAAGCGAGACTTCTTTGTAGCACTGATTTGCCTTTCCAGGTTGCTTGGTTGGCCAAAAAGGGCGTTTGCGTTTTTTCCTGAATATATTCAGGAAAAAACGCAAACGCCCTTTTTGGCCAAGGGCATCATTGTCGAGGTTTTGCCGCTTTTCCCGAGCTTTAAAGGCGATTCAACTGTACCTCCTGAAATCTCTTTCCTGCAATTCTGCCTTGCTTTCAAATCCTCTGCGTTGCCTTCCCTCAATATATTTGTGGACGAGAGTTATCATTTATAACTCTGCATGTTTGTGAATTGCAGTGCCCCTGAGCTCGATTTTTCAACTCGCTTTTTTGGGAGCTGGCGGCAAAAGCACAGGATTGCTTCAGGCCCTGTTCTGCTTCCGGGCGGCAGGCTGAGCCTGTGGTTAATTCTTCTTCCTGATGGGAAAATAGAGTGACCTGTGCCTGTCCCAACACCTAGAGCTAGTCTCTCACTGGTTCCCCCTCTTCCCGTTCATCCTCAGGACATATTGCAACCTGTACGGAACAGGAGGTTAAAGGTGCTGATTCTCGAAGGAGGGAGATTGCTAGTAAAGCGGCTGTAATGGCCAACCCGAGCACAAGGAGATGAGAAATGAGGTGCGTTTTCGAAACCTTTCCCGATCACACGGTGTACCATCTTCTGGGTTTCTCATGCATGTTTTCGATGTAGGAAGATGCCCTTGAACCTGGAGATTTTGGACCCATGGGATGGATACCACGCAGTATTACTTTAAAGGGTCTGCGTTTGCTCACCCAACCTCACCAAACCTCTCAGCCCCAAGAGTGTCCACCCTTATGTCTCAATCAGCTGTGGGTCTAGAGATGGTCAATCCAGGTGGCATCACAGCCCCTGAACGAATTTTGTAAGAATTTCTCTCTCTTTCACTGTCTTTGTTTCACGGGTTTTTAAAAGTAATTGATTTTTATAATGGGGTTTAGCTGCTTTTCACTGCTGTGTTTATGCCGCTTTACACCCACTTGACTCACTTACAGAGGGATATCAATACATTGGTTTTAAGATTCTTACTAGTCAGATATATTCTTGGGCGGTGAACAGGGGGTGTTGAGTCCAGTTCACTGAGCAAGGAGTAGGTCTTGCCTATTACATATTGGGTTTATGGAACGGTATCTGAGCTAATTTGAAACCCTTGTTTTATGCATCACCCACCTCACCTTTCCCGTTAAGCAGCCATAGTGTGTCTTCTAAACATGTGACGCTGTTCTGTTTTGTAATTCCGTTCAAGTGTAGCGGTTTTTACATTCCCTCTCTAAGTGATATCTTATGATAAGTGTCTTTTTCTGTGTGACTTATTTCACTTAGAATCGTCGTACCTAAATCCTCTCATCATGCTGCTACTAGCCTTATGACGTTAATTTCATGGCTGAGTGATATGCCATTGTACATAAGGACCACAACTTCCTTATCCATTTTTCTCTTTCCTGGGATATTTAAGGTGTAACGAAGTGGAGGTTCTTGTCAACAGAGCAGCCCTAAACTTTGGGGTGCCTGTGTCTTCCTGATTTTTAGTTTTCCCAATTTATACGCCCATGAGTGGAAGTGCCTTATGCTCTCTATGCTGAGTTTTTTAGATGTTTCAGGAAACACCGTACACTTCTCCAGAGTGGCTGTTGGCAATTTACATCCCGCCCATCAGCGTAGTAAGGCTCCCATTTCTCCATGGCCTGTCCTGCATTTCTGGTTTTGACACTTTATTCAGCATGGCCCTTTTGACCGATGGGAAGCGAGCCTTCTTTGTAGCGCTGATTTGCCTTTCCAGGTTGCTTGGTTGGCCAAAAAGGGCGTATGCGTTTTTTCCTGAATATATTCAGGAAAAAACGCATACGCCCTTTTTGGCCAAGGGCATCATGGTCGAGGTTTTGCCGCTTTTCCTGTGCTTTAAAGGCGATTCGACTCTACCTCCTGAAATCTGTTTCCTGCAATTCTGCCTTGCTTTCAAATCCTCCTCGTTGCCTTCCCTCAATATATTTGTGGACGAGAGTTATCATTTATAACTCTGCAGGTTTGTGAATTGCAGTGCCCCTGAGCTCGATTTTTCAACTCGCTTTTTTGGGAGCTGGCCGCAAAAGCGCAGGATTGCTTCAGGCCCTGTTCTGCTTCCGGGTGGCAGGCTGAGCCTGTGGTTAATTCTTCTTCCTGATGGGAAAATAGAGTGACCTGTGCCTGTCCCAACACCTAGATCTAGTCTCTCACTGGTTCCCCCTCTTCCCGTTCATCCTCAGGACAAATTGCAACCTGTACGGATCAGGAGGTTAAAGGTGCTGATTCTCGAAGGAGGGAGATTGCTAGTAAAGCGGCTGTAATGGCCAACCCGAGCACAAGGAGATGAGAAATGAGGTGCGTTTTAGAAACCTTTCCCGATCACACGGTGTACCATCTTCTGGGTTTCTCATGCATGTTTTCGATGTAGGAAGATGCCCTTGAACCTGGAGATTTTGGCCCCATGGGATGGATACCACGCAGTATTACTTTAAAGGGTCTGCGTTTGCTCACCCAACCTCACCAAACCTCTCAGCCCCACGAGTGTCCACCCTTATATCTCAATCAGCTGTGGGTCTAGAGATGGTCAATAAAGGTGGCATCACAGCCCCTGAACGAATTTTGTAAGAATTTCTCTCTCTTTCACTGTCTTTGTTTCACGGGATTTTAAAAGTAATTGATTTTTATAATGGGGTTTAGCTGCTTTTCACTGCTCTGTTTATGCTGCTTTACACCCACTTGACTCATTTACAGAGAGATATCAATACATAGCTTTGAAGATTCTTCCTAGTCAGATATATTCTTGGGCGGTGAATAGGGGGTGTCGAGTCCAGTTCACTGAGCAAGGAGTAGGTCTTGTCTATTACATATTGGGTTTATGGAACGGTATCTGAGCTAATTTGAAACCCTTGTTTTCTGCCTCACCCGACCTCACCTTTCCCGTTAAGCAGCCATAGTGTGTTTTGTAAACGTGTGTCTCTGTTCTGTTTTGTAATTCAGTTCAAGTGTAGCGGTTTTTACATTCCCTCTATAAGTAATATCTTATGATAAGTGTCGTTTTCTGGTTGACTTATTTCACTTAGAATCGTCGTACCTAAATCCACTCATCATGCTGCTACTAGCCTTATGACGTTGATTTCATGGCTGAGTGATATTCCATTGTACATAAGGACCACAACTTCTTTATCCATTTTTTTCTTTCCTGGGATATTTAAGGTGTAACGAAGTGGAGGTTCTTGTCTACAGAGCAGCCCTAAACTTTGGGGTGCCTGTGTCTTGCTGATTTTTAGTTGTCCCAATTTATATGCCCATGAGTGGAAGTGCCCTATGCTCTCTAAGCTGAGTTTTTTAGAGGTTTCAGGACACACCGTACACTTCTCCAGAGTGGCTGTTGGCAATTTACATCCCGCCCATCAGCGTAGCAAGGCTCCCGTTTCTCCATGGCCTGTCCTGCATTTCTGGTTTTGACACTTTATTCAGCATGGCCCTTTTGACCGATGGGAAGCGAGACTTCTTTGTAGCGCTGATTTGCCTTTCCAGGTTGCTTGGTTGGCCAAAAAGGGCGTATGCGTTTTTTCCTGAATATATTCAGGAAAAAACGCATACGCCCTTTTTGGCCAAGGGCATCATTGTCGAGGTTTTGCCGCTTTTCCTGTGCTTTAAAGGCGATTCGACTCTACCTCCTGAAATCTGTTTCCTGCAATTCTGCCTTGCTTTCAAATCCTCCTCGTTGCCTTCCCTCAATATATTTGTGGACGAGAGTTATCATTTATAACTCTGCAGGTTTGTGAATTGCAGTGCCCCTGAGCTCGATTTTTCAACTCGCTTTTTTGGGAGCTGGCCGCAAAAGCGTAGGATTGCTTCAGGCCCTGTTCTGCTTCCGGGCGGCAGGCTGAGCCTGTGGTTAATTCTTCTTCCTGATGGGAAAATAGAGTGACCTGTGCCTGTCCCAACACCTAGAGCTAGTCTCTCACTGGTTCCCCCTCTTCCCGTTCATCCTCAGGACAAATTGCAACCTGTACGGAACAGGAGGTTAAAGGTGCTGATTCTCGAAGGAGGGAGATTGCTAGTAAAGCGGCTGTAATGGCCAACCCGAGCACAAGGAGATGAGAAATGAGGTGCGTTTTCGAAACCTTTCCCGATCACACGGTGTACCATCTTCTGGGTTTCTCATGCATGTTTTCGATGTAGGAAGATGCCCTTGAACCTGGAGATTTTGGACCCATGGGATGGATACCACGCAGTATTACTTTAAAGGGTCTGCGTTTGCTCACCCAACCTCACCAAACCTCTCAGCCCCAAGAGTGTCCACCCTTATGTCTCAATCAGCTGTGGGTCTAGAGATGGTCAATAAAGGTGGCATCACAGCCCCTGAACGAATTTTGTAAGAATTTCTCTCTCTTTCACTGTCTTTGTTTCACGGGTTTTTAAAAGTAATTGATTTTTATAATGGGGTTTAGCTGCTTTTCACTGCTGTGTTTATGCCGCTTTACACCCACTTGACTCACTTACAGAGAGATATCAATACATAGCTTTGAAGATTCTTCCTAGTCAGATATATTCTTGGGCGGTGAATAGGGGGTGTCGAGTCCAGTTCACTGAGCAAGGAGTAGGTCTTGTCTATTACATATTGGGTTTATTGAACGGTATCTGAGCTAATTTGAAACCCTTGTTTTCTGCCTCACCCGACCTCACCTTTCCCGTTAAGCAGCCATAGTGTGTTTTGTAAACGTGTGTCTCTGTTCTGTTTTGTAATTCAGTTCAAGTGTAGCGGTTTTTACATTCCCTCTATAAGTAATATCTTATGATAAGTGTCGTTTTCTGGTTGACTTATTTCACTTAGAATCGTCGTACCTAAATCCACTCATCATGCTGCTACTAGCCTTATGACGTTAATTTCATGGCTGAGTGATATGCCATTGTACATAAGGACCACAACTTCCTTATCCATGTTTCTCTTTCCTGGGATATTTAAGGTGTAACGAAGTGGAGGTTCTTGTCAACAGAGCAGCCCTAAACTTTGGGGTGCCTGTGTCTTGCTGATTTTTAGTTTTCCCAATTTATACGCCCATGAGTGGAAGTGCCCTATGCTCTCTAAGCTGAGTTTTTTAGATGTTTCAGGACACACCGTACACTTCTCCAGAGTGGCTGTTGACAATTTACATCCCGCGCATCAGCGTAGCAAGGCTCCCGTTTCACCATGGCCTGTCCTGCATTTCTGGTTTTGACACTTTATTCAGCACGGCCGTTTTGACAGAAGGGAAGCGAGACTTCTTTGTAGCGCTGATTTGCCTTTCCAGGTTGCTTGGTTGGCCAAAAAGGGCGTCTGCGTTTTTTCCTGAATATATTCAGGAAAAAACGCAGACGCCCTTTTTGGCCAAGGGCATCATGGTCGAGGTTTTGCCGCTTTTCCTGTGCTTTAAAGGCGATTCGAATCTACCTCCTGAAATCTGTTTCCTGCAATTCTGACTTGCTTTCAAATCCTCTTCGTTGCCTTTCCTCAATATATTTGTGGACGAGAGTTATCATTTATAACTCTGCAGGTTTGTGAATTGCAGTGCCCCTGAGCTCCATTTTTCAACTCGTTTTCTTGGGAGCTGGCCACAAAAGCGTAGGATTGCTTCAGGCCCTATTCTGGTTCCGGGCGGCAGGCTGAGCCTGTGGTTAATTCTTCTTCCTGATGGGAAAATAGAGTGACCTGTGCCTGTCCCAACACCTAGACCTAGTCTCTCATTGTTTCCCCCTCTTCCCGTTCATCCTCAGGACAAATTGCAACCTGTACGGAACAGGAGGTTAAAGGTGCTGATTCTCCACGGAGGGAGATTGCTACTAACGCGGCTGGAATGGCGAACCCGAGCACAAGGAGATGAGAAATGACGTGCGTTTTAGAAACCTTTCCCGATCACACAGTGTACCATCTTCTGGGTTTCTCATGCATGTTTTCGATGTAGGAAGATGCCCTTGAACCTGGAGATTTGGGACCCATGAGATGGGTACCACACAGTATTACTTTAAAGGATCTGTGTTTGCTCACCCAACCTCACCAAACCTCTCAGCCCCAAGAGTGTCCACCCTTATGTCTCAATCAGCTGTGGGTTTAGAGATGGTCAATGCAGGTGGCATCACAGCCCCTGAACGAATTTTGTAAGAATTTCTCTCCCTTTCACTGTCTTTGTTTCATGGGATTTTAAAAGTAATTGATTTTTATAATGGGGTTTAGCTGCTTTTCACTGCTGTGTTTATGCTGCTTTACACCCACTTGACTCATTTACAGAGGGATATCAATACATAGCTTTGAAGATTCTTCCTAGTCAGATATATTCTTGGGCGGTGAATAGGGGGTGTCGAGTCCAGTTCACTGAGCAAGGAGTAGGTCTTGTCTATTACATATTGGGTTTATGGAACGGTATCTGAGCTAATTTGAAACCCTTGTTTTCTACCTCACCCGACCTCACCTTTCCCGTTAAGCAGCCATAGTGTGTTTTGTAAACGTGTGTCTCTGTTCTGTTTTGTAATTCAGTTCAAGTGTAGCGGTTTTTACATTCCCTCTATAAGTCATATCTTATGATAAGTGTTGTTTTCTGGTTGACTTATTTCACTTAAAATCGTCGTACCTAAATCCACTCATCATGCTGCTACTAGCCCTATGACGTTGATTTCATGGCTGAGTGATATGCCATTGTACATAAGGACCACAACTTCCTTATCCATTTTTCTCTTTCCTGGGATATTTAAGGTGTAACGAAGTGGAGGTTCTTGTCAACAGAGCAGCCCTAAACTTTGGGGTGCCTGTGTCTTGCTGATTTTTAGTTTTCCCAATTTATACGCCCATGAGTGGAAGTGCCTTATGCTCTCTATGCTGAGTTTTTTAGATGTTTCAGGAAACACCGTACACTTCTCCAGAGTGGCTGTTGGCAATTTACATCCCGCCCATCAGCGTAGTAAGGCTCCCGTTTCTCCATGGCCTGTCCTGCATTTCTGGTTTTGACACTTTATTCAGCATGGCCCTTTTGACCGATGGGAAGCGAGCCTTCTTTGTAGCGCTGATTTGCCTTTCCAGGTTGCTTGGTTGGCCAAAAAGGGCGTTTGCGTTTTTTCCTGAATATATTCAGGAAAAAACGCAAACGCCCTTTTTGGCCAAGGGCATCATTGTCGAGGTTTTGCCGCTTTTCCCGAGCTTTAAAGGCGATTCAACTGTATCTCCTGAAATCTCTTTCCTGCAATTCTGCCTTGCTTTCAAATCCTCTGCGTTGCCTTCCCTCAATATATTTGTGGACGAGAGTTATCATTTCTAACTCTGCAGGTTTGTGAATTGCAGTGCCCCTGAGCTCGATTTTTCAACTCGCTTTTTTGGGAGCTGGCGGCAAAAGCACAGGATTGCTTCAGGCCCTGTTCTGCTTCCGTGCGGCAGGCTGAGCCTGTGGTTAATTCTTCTTCCTGATGGGAAAATAGAGTGACCTGTGCCTGTCCCCACACCTAGAGCTAGTCTCTCACTGGTTCCCCCTCTTCCCGTTCATCCTCAGGACAAATTGCAACCTGTACGGAACAGGAGGTTAAAGGTGCTGATTCTCGAAGGAGGGAGATTGCTAGTAAAGCGGCTGTAATGGCCAACCCGAGCACAAGGAGATGAGAAATGAGGTGCGTTTTAGAAACCTTTCCCGATCACACGGTGTACCATCTTCTGGGTTTCTCATGCATGTTTTCGATGTAGGAAGATGCCCTTGAACCTGGAGATTTTGGACCCATGGGATGGATACCACGCAGTATTACTTTAAAGGGTCTGCGTTTGCTCACCCAACCTCACCAAACCTCTCAGCCCCAAGAGTGTCCACCCTTATGTCTCAATCAGCTGTGGGTCTAGAGATGGTCAATCCAGGTGGCATCACAGCCCCTGAACGAATTTTGTAAGAATTTCTCTCTCTTTCACTGTCTTTGTTTCACGGGTTTTTAAAAGTAATTGATTTTTATAATGGGGTTTAGCTGCTTTTCACTGCTGTGTTTATGCCGCTTTACACCCACTTGACTCACTTACAGAGGGATATCAATACATTGGTTTTAAGATTCTTACTAGTCAGATATATTCTTGGGCGGTGAACAGGGGGTGTTTAGTCCACTTCACTGAGCAAGGAGTAGGTCTTGTCTATTACATATTGGGTGTATGGAACGGTATCTGAGCCTATTTGAAACCCTTGTTTTATGCACCACCCCACCTCACCTTTCCCGTTAAGTAGCCATAGTGTGTCTTCTAAACGTGTGACGCTGTTCTGTTTTGTAATTCAGTTCAAGTGTAGCGGTTTTTACATTCCCTCTATAAGTGATATCTTATGATAAGTGTCGTTTTCTGGTTGACTTATTTCACTTAGAATCGTCGTACCTAAATCCACTCATCATGCTGCTACTAGCCTTATGACGTTGATTTCATGGCTGAGTGATATTCCATTGTACATAAGGACCACAACTTCTTTATCCATTTTTTTCTTTCCTGGGATATTTAAGGTGTAACGAAGTGGAGGTTCTTGTCAACAGAGCAGCCCTAAACTTTGGGGTGCCTGTGTCTTGCTGATTTTTAGTTTTCCCAATTTATATGCCCATGAGTGGAAGTGCCCTATGCTCTCTAAGCTGAGTTTTTTAGAGGTTTCAGGACACACCGTACACTTCTCCAGAGTGGCTGTTGGCAATTTACATCCCGCCCATCAGCGTAGCAAGGCTCCCGTTTCTCCATGGCCTGTCCTGCATTTCTGGTTTTGACACTTTATTCAGCATGGCCCTTTTGACCGATGGGAAGCGAGACTTCTTTGTAGCGCTGATTTGCCTTTCCAGGTTGCTTGGTTGGCCAAAAAGGGCGTATGCGTTTTTTCCTGAATATATTCAGGAAAAAACGCATACGCCCTTTTTGGCCAAGGGCATCATGGTCGAGGTTTTGCCGCTTTTCCTGTGCTTTAAAGGCGATTCGACTCTACCTCCTGAAATCTGTTTCCTGCAATTCTGCCTTGCTTTCAAATCCTCCTCGTTGCCTTCCCTCAATATATTTGTGGACGAGAGTTATCATTTATAACTCTGCAGGTTTGTGAATTGCAGTGCCCCTGAGCTCGATTTTTCAACTCGCTTTTTTGGGAGCTGGCCGCAAAAGCGCAGGATTGCTTCAGGCCCTGTTCTGCTTCCGGGCGGCAGGCTGAGCCTGTGGTTAATTCTTCTTCCTGATGGGAAAATAGAGTGACCTGTGCCTGTCCCAACACCTAGAGCTAGTCTCTCACTGGTTCCCCCTCTTCCCGTTCATCCTCAGGACAAACTGCAACCTGTACGGAACAGGAGGTTAAAGGTGCTGATTCTCGAAGGAGGGAGATTGCTAGTAAAGCGGCTGTAATGGCCAACCCGAGCACAAGGAGATGAGAAATGAGGTGCGTTTTCGAAACCTTTCCCGATCACACGGTGTACCATCTTCTGGGTTTCTCATGCATGTTTTCGATGTAGGAAGATGCCCTTGAACCTGGAGATTTTGGACCCATGGGATGGATACCACGCAGTATTACTTTAAAGGGTCTGCGTTTGCTCACCCAACCTCACCAAACCTCTCAGCCCCAAGAGTGTCCACCCTTATGTCTCAATCAGCTGTGGGTCTAGAGATGGTCAATAAAGGTGGCATCACAGCCCCTGAACGAATTTTGTAAGAATTTCTCTCTCTTTCACTGTCTTTGTTTCACGGGTTTTTAAAAGTAATTGATTTTTATAATGGGGTTTAGCTGCTTTTCACTGCTGTGTTTATGCCGCTTTACACCCACTTGACTCACTTACAGAGAGATATCAATACATAGCTTTGAAGATTCTTCCTAGTCAGATATATTCTTGGGCGGTGAATAGGGGGTGTCGAGTCCAGTTCACTGAGCAAGGAGTAGGTCTTGTCTATTACATATTGGGTTTATTGAACGGTATCTGAGCTAATTTGAAACCCTTGTTTTCTGCCTCACCCGACCTCACCTTTCCCGTTAAGCAGCCATAGTGTGTTTTGTAAACGTGTGTCTCTGTTCTGTTTTGTAATTCAGTTCAAGTGTAGCGGTTTTTACATTCCCTCTATAAGTAATATCTTATGATAAGTGTCGTTTTCTGGTTGACTTATTTCACTTAGAATCGTCGTACCTAAATCCACTCATCATGCTGCTACTAGCCTTATGACGTTGATTTCATGGCTGAGTGATATTCCATTGTACATAAGGACCACAACTTCTTTATCCATTTTTTTCTTTCCTGGGATATTTAAGGTGTAACGAAGTGGAGGTTCTTGTCAACAGAGCAGCCCTAAACTTTGGGGTGCCTGTGTCTTGCTGATTTTTAGTTTTCCCAATTTATATGCCCATGAGTGGAAGTGCCCTATGCTCTCTAAGCTGAGTTTTTTAGAGGTTTCAGGACACACCGTACACTTCTCCAGAGTGGCTGTTGGCAATTTACATCCCGCCCATCAGCGTAGCAAGGCTCCTGTTTCTCCATGGCCTGTCCTGCATTTCTGGTTTTGACACTTTATTCAGCATGGCCCTTTTGACCGATGGGAAGCGAGACTTCTTTGTAGCGCTGATTTGCCTTTCCAGGTTGCTTGGTTGGCCAAAAAGGGCGTATGCGTTTTTTCCTGAATATATTCAGGAAAAAACGCATACGCCCTTTTTGGCCAAGGGCATCATGGTCGAGGTTTTGCCGCTTTTCCTGTGCTTTAAAGGCGATTCGACTCTACCTCCTGAAATCTGTTTCCTGCAATTCTGCCTTGCTTTCAAATCCTCCTCGTTGCCTTCCCTCAATATATTTGTGGACGAGAGTTATCATTTATAACTCTGCAGGTTTGTGAATTGCAGTGCCCCTGAGCTCGATTTTTCAACTCGCTTTTTTGGGAGCTGGCCGCAAAAGCGCAGGATTGCTTCAGGCCCTGTTCTGCTTCCGGGCGGCAGGCTGAGCCTGTGGTTAATTCTTCTTCCTGATGGGAAAATAGAGTGACCTGTGCCTGTCCCAACACCTAGAGCTAGTCTCTCACTGGTTCCCCCTCTTCCCGTTCATCCTCAGGACAAATTGCAACCTGTACGGAACAGGAGGTTAAAGGTGCTGATTCTCGAAGGAGGAAGATTGCTAGTAAAGCGGCTGTAATGGCCAACCCGAGCACAAGGAGATGAGAAATGAGGTGCGTTTTCGAAACCTTTCCCGATCACATGGTGTACCATCTTCTGGGTTTCTCATGCATGTTTTCGATGTAGGAAGATGCCCTTGAACCTGGAGATTTTGGACCCATGGGATGGATACCACGCAGTATTACTTTAAAGGGTCTGCGTTTGCTCACCCAACCTCACCAAACCTCTCAGGCCCAAGAGTGTCCACCCTTATGTCTCAATCAGCTGTGGGTCTAGAGATGGTCAATCCAGGTGGCATCACAGCCCCTGAACGAATTTTGTAAGAATTTCTCTCTCTTTCACTGTCTTTGTTTCACGGGTTTTTAAAAGTAATTGATTTTTATAATGGGGTTTAGCTGCTTTTCACTGCTGTGTTTATGCCGCTTTACACCCACTTGACTCACTTACAGAGGGATATCAATACATTGGTTTTAAGATTCTTACTAGTCAGATATATTCTTGGGCGGTGAACAGGGGGTGTTGAGTCCAGTTCACTGAGCAAGGAGTAGGTCTTGTCTATTACATATTGGGTTTATGGAACGGTATCTGAGCTAATTTGAAACCCTTGTTTTATGCATCACCCACCTCACCTTTCTCGTTAAGCAGCCATAGTGTGTCTTCTAAACGTGTGACGCTGTTCTGTTTTGTAATTCCGTTCAACTGTAGTGGTTTTTGCATTCCCTCTATAAGTGATATCTTATGATAAGTGTCTTTTTCTGTGTGACTTATTTCACTTAGAATCGTCGTACCTAAATCCTCTCATCATGCTGCTACTAGCCTTATGACGTTAATTTCATGGCTGAGTGATATGCCATTGTACATAAGGACCACAACTTCCTTATCCATTTTTCTCTTTCCTGGGATATTTAAGGTGTAACGAAGTGGAGGTTCTTGTCAACAGAGCAGCCCTAAACTTTGGGGTGCCTGTGTCTTGCTGATTTTTAGTTTTCCCAATTTATATGCCCATGAGTGGAAGTGCCTTATGCTCTCTAAGCTGAGTTTTTTAGAGGTTTCAGGACACACCGTACACTTCTCCAGAGTGGCTGTTGGCAATTTACATCCCGCCCATCAGCGTAGCAAGGCTCCCGTTTCTCCATGGCCTGTCCTGCATTTCTGGTTTTGACACTTTATTCAGCATGGCCCTTTTGACCGATGGGAAGCGAGACTTCTTTGTAGCGCTGATTTGCCTTTCCAGGTTGCTTGGTTGGCCAAAAAGGGCGTATGCGTTTTTTCCTGAATATATTCAGGAAAAAACGTATACGCCCTTTTTGGCCAAGGGCATCATGGTCGAGGTTTTGCCGCTTTTCCTGTGCTTTAAAGGCGATTCGAATCTACCTCCTGAAATCTGTTTCCTGCAATTCTGCCTTGCTTTCAAATCCTCTTCGTTGCCTTCCCTCAATATATTTGTGGACGAGAGTTATCATTTCTAACTCTGCAGGTCTGTGAATTGCAGTGCCCCTGAGCTCCATTTTTCAACTCGCTTTCTTCGGAGTTGGCCGCAAAAGCGCAGGATTGCTTCAAGCCCTATTCTGGTTCCGGGCGGCAGGCTGAGCCTGTGGTTAATTCTTCTTCCTGATGGGAAAATAGAGTGATCTGTGCCTTTCCCAACACCTAGAGCTAGTCTATCATTGGTTCCACCTCTTCCCTTTCATCCTCAGGACAGATTGCAACCTGTACGGAACAGGAGGTTAAAGGTGCTGATTCTCCACGGAGGGAGATTGCTACTAACTCGGTTGGAATGGCGAACCAGAGCACAAGGAGATGAGAAATGAGGTGCGTTTTAGAAACCTTTCCCGATCGCACGGTGTACCGTCTTCTGGGTTTCTCATGCATGTTTTTGATATAGGAAGATGCCCTTGAACTTGGAGATTTGGGACCCATGGGATGGGTACCACGCAGTATTACTTTAAAGGGTCTGCGTTTGCTCACCCAACCTCACCAAATCTCTCAGCCCCACGAGTGTCCACCCTTATGTCTCAATCAGCTGTGGGTCTAGAGATGGTCAATAAAGGTGTCATCACAGCCCCTGAACGAATTCTGTATGAATTTCTCTCTCTTTCACTGTCTTTGTTTCACGGGTTTTTAAAAGTAATTGATTTTTATAATGGGGTTTAGCTGCTTTTCACTGCTGTGTTTATGCCGCTTTACACCCACTTGACTCACTTACAGAGAGATATCAATACATTGGTTTTAAGAGTCTTACTAGTCTGATATATTCTTGGGCGGTGAACAGGGGGCGTTGTGTCCACTTCACTGAGCAAGGAGTAGGTCTTGTCTATTACATATTGGGTTTATGGAACGGTATCTGAGCTAATTTGAAACCCTTGTTTTCTGCCTCACCCGACCTCACCTTTCCCGTTAAGCAGCCATAGTGTGTTTTGTAAACGTGTGTCTCTGTTCTGTTTTGTAATTCAGTTCAAGTGTAGCGGTTTTTACATTCCCTCTATAAGTGATATCTTATGATAAGTGTCGTTTTCTGGTTGACTTATTTCACTTAGAATCGTCGTACCTAAATCCACTCATCATGCTGCTACTAGCCTTATGACGTTGATTTCATGGCTGAGTGATATTCCATTGTACATAAGGACCACAACTTCTTTATCCATTTTTCTCTTTCCTGGGATATTTAAGGTGTAACGAAGTGGAGGTTCTTGTCAACAGAGCAGCCCTAAACTTTGTGGTGCCTGTGTCTTGCTGATTTTTAGTTTTCCCAATTTATACGCCCATGAGTGGAAGTGCCCTATGCTCTCTAAGCTGAGTTTTTTAGAGGTTTCAGGACACACCGTACACTTCTCCAGAGTGGCTGTTGGCAATTTACATCACGCCAATCAGCGTAGCAAGGCTCCCGTTTCTCCATGGCCTGTCCTGCATTTCTGGTTTTGACACTTTATTCAGCATGGCCCTTTTGACCGATGGGAAGCGAGCCTTCTTTGTAGCGCTGATTTGCCTTTCCAGGTTGCTTGGTTGGCCAAAAAGGGCGTTTGCGTTTTTTCCTGAATATATTCAGGAAAAAACGCAAACGCCCTTTTTGGCCAAGGGCATCATTGTCGAGGTTTTGCCGCTTTTCCCGAGCTTTAAAGGCGATTCAACTGTATCTCCTGAAATCTCTTTCCTGCAATTCTGCCTTGCTTTCAAATCCTCTGCGTTGCCTTCCCTCAATATATTTGTGGACGAGAGTTATCATTTCTAACTCTGCAGGTTTGTGAATTGCAGTGCCCCTGAGCTCGATTTTTCAACTCGCTTTTTTGGGAGCTGGCGGCAAAAGCACAGGATTGCTTCAGGCCCTGTTCTGCTTCCGTGCGGCAGGCTGAGCCTGTGGTTAATTCTTCTTCCTGATGGGAAAATAGAGTGACCTGTGCCTGTCCCCACACCTAGAGCTAGTCTCTCACTGGTTCCCCCTCTTCCCGTTCATCCTCAGGACAAATTGCAACCTGTACGGAACAGGAGGTTAAAGGTGCTGATTCTCGAAGGAGGGAGATTGCTAGTAAAGCGGCTGTAATGGCCAACCCGAGCACAAGGAGATGAGAAATGAGGTGCGTTTTAGAAACCTTTCCCGATCACACGGTGTACCATCTTCTGGGTTTCTCATGCATGTTTTCGATGTAGGAAGATGCCCTTGAACCTGGAGATTTTGGACCCATGGGATGGATACCACGCAGTATTACTTTAAAGGGTCTGCGTTTGCTCACCCAACCTCACCAAACCTCTCAGCCCCAAGAGTGTCCACCCTTATGTCTCAATCAGCTGTGGGTCTAGAGATGGTCAATCCAGGTGGCATCACAGCCCCTGAACGAATTTTGTAAGAATTTCTCTCTCTTTCACTGTCTTTGTTTCACGGGTTTTTAAAAGTAATTGATTTTTATAATGGGGTTTAGCTGCTTTTCACTGCTGTGTTTATGCCGCTTTACACCCACTTGACTCACTTACAGAGGGATATCAATACATTGGTTTTAAGATTCTTACTAGTCAGATATATTCTTGGGCGGTGAACAGGGGGTGTTTAGTCCACTTCACTGAGCAAGGAGTAGGTCTTGTCTATTACATATTGGGTGTATGGAACGGTATCTGAGCCTATTTGAAACCCTTGTTTTATGCACCACCCCACCTCACCTTTCCCGTTAAGTAGCCATAGTGTGTCTTCTAAACGTGTGACGCTGTTCTGTTTTGTAATTCAGTTCAAGTGTAGCGGTTTTTACATTCCCTCTATAAGTGATATCTTATGATAAGTGTCGTTTTCTGGTTGACTTATTTCACTTAGAATCGTCGTACCTAAATCCACTCATCATGCTGCTACTAGCCTTATGACGTTGATTTCATGGCTGAGTGATATTCCATTGTACATAAGGACCACAACTTCTTTATCCATTTTTTTCTTTCCTGGGATATTTAAGGTGTAACGAAGTGGAGGTTCTTGTCAACAGAGCAGCCCTAAACTTTGGGGTGCCTGTGTCTTGCTGATTTTTAGTTTTCCCAATTTATATGCCCATGAGTGGAAGTGCCCTATGCTCTCTAAGCTGAGTTTTTTAGAGGTTTCAGGACACACCGTACACTTCTCCAGAGTGGCTGTTGGCAATTTACATCCCGCCCATCAGCGTAGCAAGGCTCCCGTTTCTCCATGGCCTGTCCTGCATTTCTGGTTTTGACACTTTATTCAGCATGGCCCTTTTGACCGATGGGAAGCGAGACTTCTTTGTAGCGCTGATTTGCCTTTCCAGGTTGCTTGGTTGGCCAAAAAGGGCGTATGCGTTTTTTCCTGAATATATTCAGGAAAAAACGCATACGCCCTTTTTGGCCAAGGGCATCATGGTCGAGGTTTTGCCGCTTTTCCTGTGCTTTAAAGGCGATTCGACTCTACCTCCTGAAATCTGTTTCCTGCAATTCTGCCTTGCTTTCAAATCCTCCTCGTTGCCTTCCCTCAATATATTTGTGGACGAGAGTTATCATTTATAACTCTGCAGGTTTGTGAATTGCAGTGCCCCTGAGCTCGATTTTTCAACTCGCTTTTTTGGGAGCTGGCCGCAAAAGCGCAGGATTGCTTCAGGCCCTGTTCTGCTTCCGGGCGGCAGGCTGAGCCTGTGGTTAATTCTTCTTCCTGATGGGAAAATAGAGTGACCTGTGCCTGTCCCAACACCTAGAGCTAGTCTCTCACTGGTTCCCCCTCTTCCCGTTCATCCTCAGGACAAACTGCAACCTGTACGGAACAGGAGGTTAAAGGTGCTGATTCTCGAAGGAGGGAGATTGCTAGTAAAGCGGCTGTAATGGCCAACCCGAGCACAAGGAGATGAGAAATGAGGTGCGTTTTCGAAACCTTTCCCGATCACACGGTGTACCATCTTCTGGGTTTCTCATGCATGTTTTCGATGTAGGAAGATGCCCTTGAACCTGGAGATTTTGGACCCATGGGATGGATACCACGCAGTATTACTTTAAAGGGTCTGCGTTTGCTCACCCAACCTCACCAAACCTCTCAGCCCCAAGAGTGTCCACCCTTATGTCTCAATCAGCTGTGGGTCTAGAGATGGTCAATAAAGGTGGCATCACAGCCCCTGAACGAATTTTGTAAGAATTTCTCTCTCTTTCACTGTCTTTGTTTCACGGGTTTTTAAAAGTAATTGATTTTTATAATGGGGTTTAGCTGCTTTTCACTGCTGTGTTTATGCCGCTTTACACCCACTTGACTCACTTACAGAGAGATATCAATACATAGCTTTGAAGATTCTTCCTAGTCAGATATATTCTTGGGCGGTGAATAGGGGGTGTCGAGTCCAGTTCACTGAGCAAGGAGTAGGTCTTGTCTATTACATATTGGGTTTATTGAACGGTATCTGAGCTAATTTGAAACCCTTGTTTTCTGCCTCACCCGACCTCACCTTTCCCGTTAAGCAGCCATAGTGTGTTTTGTAAACGTGTGTCTCTGTTCTGTTTTGTAATTCAGTTCAAGTGTAGCGGTTTTTACATTCCCTCTATAAGTAATATCTTATGATAAGTGTCGTTTTCTGGTTGACTTATTTCACTTAGAATCGTCGTACCTAAATCCACTCATCATGCTGCTACTAGCCTTATGACGTTGATTTCATGGCTGAGTGATATTCCATTGTACATAAGGACCACAACTTCTTTATCCATTTTTTTCTTTCCTGGGATATTTAAGGTGTAACGAAGTGGAGGTTCTTGTCAACAGAGCAGCCCTAAACTTTGGGGTGCCTGTGTCTTGCTGATTTTTAGTTTTCCCAATTTATATGCCCATGAGTGGAAGTGCCCTATGCTCTCTAAGCTGAGTTTTTTAGAGGTTTCAGGACACACCGTACACTTCTCCAGAGTGGCTGTTGGCAATTTACATCCCGCCCATCAGCGTAGCAAGGCTCCTGTTTCTCCATGGCCTGTCCTGCATTTCTGGTTTTGACACTTTATTCAGCATGGCCCTTTTGACCGATGGGAAGCGAGACTTCTTTGTAGCGCTGATTTGCCTTTCCAGGTTGCTTGGTTGGCCAAAAAGGGCGTATGCGTTTTTTCCTGAATATATTCAGGAAAAAACGCATACGCCCTTTTTGGCCAAGGGCATCATGGTCGAGGTTTTGCCGCTTTTCCTGTGCTTTAAAGGCGATTCGACTCTACCTCCTGAAATCTGTTTCCTGCAATTCTGCCTTGCTTTCAAATCCTCCTCGTTGCCTTCCCTCAATATATTTGTGGACGAGAGTTATCATTTATAACTCTGCAGGTTTGTGAATTGCAGTGCCCCTGAGCTCGATTTTTCAACTCGCTTTTTTGGGAGCTGGCCGCAAAAGCGCAGGATTGCTTCAGGCCCTGTTCTGCTTCCGGGCGGCAGGCTGAGCCTGTGGTTAATTCTTCTTCCTGATGGGAAAATAGAGTGACCTGTGCCTGTCCCAACACCTAGAGCTAGTCTCTCACTGGTTCCCCCTCTTCCCGTTCATCCTCAGGACAAATTGCAACCTGTACGGAACAGGAGGTTAAAGGTGCTGATTCTCGAAGGAGGAAGATTGCTAGTAAAGCGGCTGTAATGGCCAACCCGAGCACAAGGAGATGAGAAATGAGGTGCGTTTTCGAAACCTTTCCCGATCACATGGTGTACCATCTTCTGGGTTTCTCATGCATGTTTTCGATGTAGGAAGATGCCCTTGAACCTGGAGATTTTGGACCCATGGGATGGATACCACGCAGTATTACTTTAAAGGGTCTGCGTTTGCTCACCCAACCTCACCAAACCTCTCAGGCCCAAGAGTGTCCACCCTTATGTCTCAATCAGCTGTGGGTCTAGAGATGGTCAATCCAGGTGGCATCACAGCCCCTGAACGAATTTTGTAAGAATTTCTCTCTCTTTCACTGTCTTTGTTTCACGGGTTTTTAAAAGTAATTGATTTTTATAATGGGGTTTAGCTGCTTTTCACTGCTGTGTTTATGCCGCTTTACACCCACTTGACTCACTTACAGAGGGATATCAATACATTGGTTTTAAGATTCTTACTAGTCAGATATATTCTTGGGCGGTGAACAGGGGGTGTTGAGTCCAGTTCACTGAGCAAGGAGTAGGTCTTGTCTATTACATATTGGGTTTATGGAACGGTATCTGAGCTAATTTGAAACCCTTGTTTTATGCATCACCCACCTCACCTTTCTCGTTAAGCAGCCATAGTGTGTCTTCTAAACGTGTGACGCTGTTCTGTTTTGTAATTCCGTTCAACTGTAGTGGTTTTTGCATTCCCTCTATAAGTGATATCTTATGATAAGTGTCTTTTTCTGTGTGACTTATTTCACTTAGAATCGTCGTACCTAAATCCTCTCATCATGCTGCTACTAGCCTTATGACGTTAATTTCATGGCTGAGTGATATGCCATTGTACATAAGGACCACAACTTCCTTATCCATTTTTCTCTTTCCTGGGATATTTAAGGTGTAACGAAGTGGAGGTTCTTGTCAACAGAGCAGCCCTAAACTTTGGGGTGCCTGTGTCTTGCTGATTTTTAGTTTTCCCAATTTATATGCCCATGAGTGGAAGTGCCTTATGCTCTCTAAGCTGAGTTTTTTAGAGGTTTCAGGACACACCGTACACTTCTCCAGAGTGGCTGTTGGCAATTTACATCCCGCCCATCAGCGTAGCAAGGCTCCCGTTTCTCCATGGCCTGTCCTGCATTTCTGGTTTTGACACTTTATTCAGCATGGCCCTTTTGACCGATGGGAAGCGAGACTTCTTTGTAGCGCTGATTTGCCTTTCCAGGTTGCTTGGTTGGCCAAAAAGGGCGTATGCGTTTTTTCCTGAATATATTCAGGAAAAAACGTATACGCCCTTTTTGGCCAAGGGCATCATGGTCGAGGTTTTGCCGCTTTTCCTGTGCTTTAAAGGCGATTCGAATCTACCTCCTGAAATCTGTTTCCTGCAATTCTGCCTTGCTTTCAAATCCTCTTCGTTGCCTTCCCTCAATATATTTGTGGACGAGAGTTATCATTTCTAACTCTGCAGGTCTGTGAATTGCAGTGCCCCTGAGCTCCATTTTTCAACTCGCTTTCTTCGGAGTTGGCCGCAAAAGCGCAGGATTGCTTCAAGCCCTATTCTGGTTCCGGGCGGCAGGCTGAGCCTGTGGTTAATTCTTCTTCCTGATGGGAAAATAGAGTGATCTGTGCCTTTCCCAACACCTAGAGCTAGTCTATCATTGGTTCCACCTCTTCCCTTTCATCCTCAGGACAGATTGCAACCTGTACGGAACAGGAGGTTAAAGGTGCTGATTCTCCACGGAGGGAGATTGCTACTAACTCGGTTGGAATGGCGAACCAGAGCACAAGGAGATGAGAAATGAGGTGCGTTTTAGAAACCTTTCCCGATCGCACGGTGTACCGTCTTCTGGGTTTCTCATGCATGTTTTTGATATAGGAAGATGCCCTTGAACTTGGAGATTTGGGACCCATGGGATGGGTACCACGCAGTATTACTTTAAAGGGTCTGCGTTTGCTCACCCAACCTCACCAAATCTCTCAGCCCCACGAGTGTCCACCCTTATGTCTCAATCAGCTGTGGGTCTAGAGATGGTCAATAAAGGTGTCATCACAGCCCCTGAACGAATTCTGTATGAATTTCTCTCTCTTTCACTGTCTTTGTTTCACGGGTTTTTAAAAGTAATTGATTTTTATAATGGGGTTTAGCTGCTTTTCACTGCTGTGTTTATGCCGCTTTACACCCACTTGACTCACTTACAGAGAGATATCAATACATTGGTTTTAAGAGTCTTACTAGTCTGATATATTCTTGGGCGGTGAACAGGGGGCGTTGTGTCCACTTCACTGAGCAAGGAGTAGGTCTTGTCTATTACATATTGGGTTTATGGAACGGTATCTGAGCTAATTTGAAACCCTTGTTTTCTGCCTCACCCGACCTCACCTTTCCCGTTAAGCAGCCATAGTGTGTTTTGTAAACGTGTGTCTCTGTTCTGTTTTGTAATTCAGTTCAAGTGTAGCGGTTTTTACATTCCCTCTATAAGTGATATCTTATGATAAGTGTCGTTTTCTGGTTGACTTATTTCACTTAGAATCGTCGTACCTAAATCCACTCATCATGCTGCTACTAGCCTTATGACGTTGATTTCATGGCTGAGTGATATTCCATTGTACATAAGGACCACAACTTCTTTATCCATTTTTCTCTTTCCTGGGATATTTAAGGTGTAACGAAGTGGAGGTTCTTGTCAACAGAGCAGCCCTAAACTTTGTGGTGCCTGTGTCTTGCTGATTTTTAGTTTTCCCAATTTATACGCCCATGAGTGGAAGTGCCCTATGCTCTCTAAGCTGAGTTTTTTAGAGGTTTCAGGACACACCGTACACTTCTCCAGAGTGGCTGTTGGCAATTTACATCACGCCAATCAGCGTAGCAAGGCTCCCGTTTCTCCATGGCCTGTCCTGCATTTCTGGTTTTGACACTTTATTCAGCATGGCCCTTTTGACCGATGGGAAGCGAGACTTCTTTGTAGCGCTGATTTGCCTTTCCAGGTTGCTTGGTTGGCCAAAAAGGGCGTCTGCGTTTTTTCCTGAATATATTCAGGAAAAAACGCAGACGCCCTTTTTGGCCAAGGGCATCATGGTCGAGGTTTTGCCGCTTTTCCTGTGCTTTAAAGGCGATTCGAATCTACCTCCTGAAAACTGTTTCCTGTAATTCTGCCTTGCTTTCAAATCCTCTTCGTTGCCTTTCCTCAATATATTTGTGGACGAGAGTTATCATTTCTAACTCTGCAGGTTTGTGAATTGCAGTGCCCCTGAGCTCCATTTTTCAACTCGTTTTCTTGGGAGCTGGCCACAAAAGCGTAGGATTGCTACAGGCCCTATTCTGGTTCCGGGCGGCAGGCTGAGCCTGTGGTTAATTCTTCTTCCTGATTGGAAAATAGAGTGACCTGTGCTTGTCCCAACACCTAGACCTAGTCTCTCATTGGTTCCCCCTCTTCCCGTTCATCCTCAGGACAAATTGCAACCTGTACGGAACAGGAGGTTAAAGGTGCTGATTCTCCACGGAGGGAGATTGCTACTAACGCGGCTGGAATGGCGAACCCGAGCACAAGGAGATGAGAAATGAGGTGCGTTTTAGAAACCTTTCCCGATCACACGGTGTACCATCTTCTGGGTTTCTCATGCATGTTTTCGATGTAGGAAGATGCCCTTGAACCTGGAATTTTGGGACCCATGAGATGGGTACCACACAGTATTACTTTAAAGGGTCTGTGTTTGCTCACCCAACCTCACCAAACCTCTCAGCCCCAAGAGTGTCCACCCTTATGTCTCAATCAGCTGTGGGTCTAGATATGGTCAATCCAGGTGGCATCACAGCCCCTGAACGAATTTTGTAAGAATTTCTCTCCCTTTCACTGTCTTTGTTTCATGGGATTTTAAAAGTAATTGATTTTTATAATGGGGTTTAGCTGCTTTTCACTGCTGGGTTTATGCTGCTTTACACCCACTTGACTCATTTACAGAGGGATATCAATACATAGCTTTGAAGATTGTTCCTAGTCAGATATATTCTTGGGCGGTGAATAGGGGGTGTTGAGTCCAGTTCACTGAGCAAGGAGTAGGTCTTGTCTATTACATATTGGGTTTATGGAACGGTATCTGAGCTAATTTGAAACCCCTGTTTTCTCCCTCACCCGACCTCACCTTTCCCGTCAAGCAGCCATAGTGTGTTTTGTAAACGTGTGTCTCTGTTCTGTTTTGTAATTCAGTTCAAGTGTAGCGGTTTTTACATTCCCTCTATAAGTCATATCTTATGATAAGTGTTGTTTTCTGGTTGACTTATTTCACTTAGAATCGTCGTACCTAAATCCACTCATCATGCTGCTACTAGCCTTATGACGTTGATTTCATGGCTGAGTGATATGCCATTGTACATAAGGACCACAACTTCCTTATCCATTTTTCTCTTTCCTGGGATATTTAAGGTGTAACGAAGTGGAGGTTCTTGTCAACAGAGCAGCCCTAAACTTTGGGGTGCCTGTGTCTTGCTGATTTTTAGTTTTCCCAATTTATACGCCCATGAGTGGAAGTGCCTTATGCTCTCTATGCTGAGTTCTTTAGATGTTTCAGGAAACACCGTACACTTCTCCAGAGTGGCTGTTGGCAATTTACATCCCGCCCATCAGCGTAGTAAGGCTCCCGTTTCTCCATGGCCTGTCCTGCATTTCTGGTTTTGACACTTTATTCAGCATGGCCCTTTTGACCGATGGGAAGCGAGACTTCTTTGTAGCGCTGATTTGCCTTTCCAGGTTGCTTGGTTGGCCAAAAAGGGCGTCTGCGTTTTTTCCTGAATATATTCAGGAAAAAACGCATAGGCCCTTTTTGGCCAAGGGCATCATGGTCGAGGTTTTGCCGCTTTTCCTGTGCTTTAAAGGCGATTCGACTCTACCTCCTGAAATCTGTTTCCTGCAATTCTCCCTTGCTTTCAAATCCTCCTCGTTGCCTTCCCTCAATATATTTGTGGACGAGAGTTATCATTTATAACTCTGCAGGTTTGTGAATTGCAGTGCCCCTGAGCTCGATTTTTCAACTCGTTTCTATGGGAGCTGGCCGCAAAAACACAGGATTGCTTCA
Organism: Balaenoptera borealis; assembly: GCF_965194805.1. Taxonomy (NCBI): domain Eukaryota; kingdom Metazoa; phylum Chordata; class Mammalia; order Artiodactyla; family Balaenopteridae; genus Balaenoptera; species Balaenoptera borealis. The sequence continues at coordinate 480,815 of NW_028123702.1, read as the reverse complement.
GGCCCTGTTCTGCTTCCGGGCGGCAGGCTGAGCCTGTGGTTAATTCTTCTTCCTGATGGGAAAATAGAGTGACCTGTGCCTGTCCCAACACCTAGAGCTAGTCTCTCACTGGTTCCCCCTCTTCCCGTTCATCCTCAGGACAATTTGCAACCTGTACGGAACAGGAGGTTGAAGGTGCTGATTCTCGAAGGAGGGAGATTGCTAGTAAAGCGGCTGTAATGGCCAACCCGAGCACAAGGAGATGAGAAATGAGGTGCGTTTTCGAAACCTTTCCCGATCACACGGTGTACCATCTTCTGGGTTTCTCATGCATGTTTTTGTTATAGGAAGATGCCCTTGAACTTGGAGATTTGGGACCCATGGGATGGGTACCACGCAGTATTACTTTAAAGGGCCTGCGTTTCCTCAACCAACCTGACCAAACCTCTCAGCCACAAGAGTGTCCACCCTTATGTCTCAATCAGCTGTGGGTCTAGAGATGGTCAATCCAGGTGGCATCACAGCCCCTGAACGAATATTGTAAGAATTTCTCTCTCTTTCACTGTCTTTGTTTCACGGGTTTTTAAAAGTAATTGATTTTTATAATGGGGTTTAGCTGCTTTTCTCTGCTGTTTTTATGCTGCTTTACACCCACTTGACTCACTTACAGAGAGATATCAATACATAGCTTTGAAGATTCTTCCTAGTCAGATATATTCTTGGGCGGTGAATAGGGGGTTTTTGCGTCCAGTTCACTGAGCAAGGAGTAGGTCTTGTCTATTACATATTGGGTTTATTGAACGGTATCTGAGCTAATTTGAAACCCTTGTTTTCTGCCTCACCCGACCTCACCTTTCCCGTTAAGCAGCCATAGTGTGTTTTGTAAACGTGTGTCTCTGTTCTGTTTTGTAATTCAGTTCAAGTGTAGCGGTTTTTACATTCCCTCTATAAGTGATATCTTATGATAAGTGTCGTTTTCTGGTTGACTTATTTCACTTAGAATCGTCGTACCTAAATCCACTCATCATGCTGCTACTAGCCTTATGACGTTGATTTCCTGGCTGAGTGATATTCCATTGTACATAAGGACCACAACTTCTTTATCCATTTTTTTCTTTCCTGGGATATTTAAGGTGTAACGAAGTGGTGGTTCTTGTCAACACAGCAGCCCTAAACTTTGGGGTGCCTGTGTCTTGCTGATTTTTACTTTTCCCAATTTATACACCCATGAGTGGAAGTGCCCTATGCTCTCTAAGCTGAGTTTTTTAGAGGTTTCAGGACACACCGTACACTTCTCCAGAGTGGCTGTTGGCAATTTACATCACGCCCATCAGCGTAGCAAGGCTCCCGTTTCTCCATGGCCTGTCCTGCATTTCTGGTTTTGACACTTTATTCAGCATGGCCCTTTTGACCGATGGGAAGCGAGACTTCTTTGTAGCGCTGATTTGCCTTTCCAGGTTGCTTGGTTGGCCAAAAAGGGCGTATGCGTTTTTTCCTGAATATATTCAGGAAAAAACGCATACGCCCTTTTTGGCCAAGGGCATCATGGTCGAGGTTTTGCCGCCTTTCCTGTGCTTTAAAGGCGATTCGACTCTACCTCCTGAAATCTGTTTCCTGCAATTCTGCCTTGCTTTCAAATCCTCCTCGTTGCCTTCCCTCAATATATTTGCGGACGAGAGTTATCATTTCTAACTCTGCAGGTTTGTGAATTGCAGTGCCCCTGAGCTCCATTTTTCAACTCGCTTTCTTCGGAGCTGGCCGCAAAAGCGCAGGATTGCTTCAGGCCCTATTCTGGTTCCGGGCGGCAGGCTGAGCCTGTGGTTAATTCTTCTTCCTGATGGGAAAATAGAGTGACCTGTGCCTGTCCCAACACCTAGAGCTAGTTTCTCATTGGTTCCCCCTCTTCCCGTTCATCCTCAGGACAAATTGCAACCTGTACGGAACAGGAGGTTAAAGGTGCTGATTCTCCACGGAGGGAGATTGCTACTAACGCGGCTGGAATGGCGAACCCGAGCACAAGGAGATGAGAAATGAGGTGCGTTGTAGAAACCTTTCCCGATCACACGGTGTACCATCTTCTGGGTTTCTCATGCATGTTTTCGATGTAGGAAGATGCCCTTGAACCTGGAGATTTGGGACCCATGGGATGGATACCACGCAGTATTACTTTAAAGGGTCTGCGTTTGCTCACCCAACCTCACCAAAACTCTCAGCCCCAAGAGTGTCCACCCTTATGTCTCAATCAGCTGTGGGTCTAGAGATGGTCAATCCAGGTGGCATCACAGCCCCTGAACGAATTTTGTAAGAATTTCTCTCTCTTTCACTGTCTTTGTTTCACGGGATTTTAAAAGTAATTGATTTTTATAATGGGGTTTAGCTGCTTTTCACTGCTGTTTTTATGCTGCTTTACACCCACTTGACTCACTTACAGAGAGATATCAATACATAGCTTTGAAGATTCTTCCTAGTCAGATATATTCTTGGGCGGTGAATAGGGGGTTTTTGCGTCCAGTTCACTGAGCAACGAGTAGGTCTTGTCTAATACATATTGGGTTTATGGAACGGTATCTGAGCTAATTTGAAACCTTTGTTTTCTGCCTCACCCGACCTCAGCTTTCCCGTTAAGAAGCCATAGTGTGTTTTGTAAACGTGTGTCTCTGTTCTGTTTTGTAATTCAGTTCAAGTGTAGCGGTTTTTACATTCCCTCTATAAGTGATATCTTATGATAAGTGTCGTTTTCTGGTTGACTTATTTCACTTAGAATCGTCGTACCTAAATCCACTCATCATGCTGCTACTAGCCTTATGACGTTGATTTCATGGCTGAGTGATATTCCATTGTACATAAGGACCACAACTTCTTTATCCATTTTTTTCTTTCCTGGGATATTTAAGGTGTAACGAAGTAGAGGTTCTTGTCAACAGAGCAGCCCTAAACTTTGTGGTGCCTGTGTCTTGCTGATTTTTAATTTTTCCAATTCATGCGCCCATGAGTGGAAGTGCCCTATGCTCTCTAAGCTGAGTTTTTTAGATGTTTCAGGACACACCATACACTTCTCCAGAGTGGCTGTTGGCAATTTACATCCCGCCCATCAGCGTAGCAAGGCTCCCGTTTCTCCATGGCCTGTCCTGCATTTCTGGTTTTGACACTTTATTCAGCATGGCCCTTTTGACCGATGGGAAGCGAGACTTCTTTGTAGCGCTGATTTGCCTTTCCAGGTTGCTTGGTTGGCCAAAAAGGGCGTATGCGTTTTTTCCTGAATATATTCAGGAAAAAACGCATACGCCCTTTTTGGCCAAGGGCATCATGGTCGAGGTTTTGCCGCTTTTCCTGTGTTTTAAAGGCGATTCGAATCTACCTGCTGAAATCTTTTTTCTGCAATTCTGCCTTGCTTTCAAATCCTCTTCGTTGCCTTCCCTCAATATATTTGTGGACGAGAGTTATCATTTCTAACTCTGCAGGTCTGTGAATTGCAGTGCCCCTGAGCTCCATTTTTCAACTCGCTTTCTTGGGAGTTGGCCGCAAAAGCGCAGAATTGCTTCAGGCCCTATTCTGGTTCCGGGCGGCAGGCTGAGCCTGTGGTTAATTCTTCTTCCTGATGGGAAAATAGAGTGACCTGTGCCTGTCCCAACACCTAGAGCTAGTCTCTCACTGGTTCCCCCTCTTCCCGTTCATCCTCAGGACAAATTGCAACCTGTACGGAACAGGAGGTTAAAGGTGCTGATTCTCCACGGAGGGAGATTGCTACTAACGCGGCTGGAATGGCGAACCCGAGCACAAGGAGATGAGAAATGAGGTGCGTTGTAGAAACCTTTCCCGATCACACGGTGTACCATCTTCTGGGTTTCTCATGCATGTTTTCGATGTAGGAAGATGCCCTTGAACCTGGAGATTTTGGACCCATGGGATGGATACCACGCAGTATTACTTTAAAGGGTCTGCGTTTGCTCACCCAACCTCACCAAACCTCTCAGCCCCAAGAGTGTCCACCCTTATGTCTCAATCAGCTGTGGGTCTAGATATGGTCAATCCAGGTGGCATCACAGCCCCTGAACGAATTTTGTAAGAATTTCTCTCTCTTTCACTGTCTTTGTTTCACGGGATTTTAAAAGTAATTGATTTTTATAATGGGGTTTAGCTGCTTTTCACTGCTCTGTTTATGCTGCTTTACATCCACTTGACTCATTTACAGAGAGATATCAATACATAGCTTTGAAGATTCTTCCTAGTCAGGTATATTCTTGGGCGGTGAATAGGGGGTGTCGAGTCCAGTTCACTGAGCAAGGAGTAGGTCTTGTCTATTACATATTGGGTTTATGGAACGGTATCTGAGCTAATTTGAAACCCTTGTTTTCTACCTCACCCGACCTCACCTTTCCCGTTAAGCAGCCATAGTGTGTTTTGTAAACGTGTGACACTGTTCTGTTTTGTAATTCAGTTCAAGTGTAGCGGTTTTTACATTCCCTCTCTAAGTGATATCTTATGATAAGTGTCTTTTTCTGTGTGACTTATTTCACTTAGAATCGTCGTACCTAAATCCTCTCATCATGCTGCTACTAGCCTTATGACGTTAATTTCATGGCTGAGTGATATGCCATTGTACATAAGGACCACAACTTCCTTATCCATGTTTCTCTTTCCTGGGATATTTAAGGTGTAACGAAGTGGAGGTTCTTGTCAACAGAGCAGCCCTAAACTTTGGGGTGCCTGTGTCTTGCTGATTTTTAGTTTTCCCAATTTATACGCCCATGAGTGGAAGTGCCCTATGCTCTCTAAGCTGAGTTTTTTAGATGTTTCAGGACACACCGTACACTTCTCCAGAGTGGCTGTTGACAATTTACATCCCGCGCATCAGCGTAGCAAGGCTCCCGTTTCACCATGGCCTGTCCTGCATTTCTGGTTTTGACACTTTATTCAGCACGGCCGTTTTGACAGAAGGGAAGCGAGACTTCTTTGTAGCGCTGATTTGCCTTTCCAGGTTGCTTGGTTGGCCAAAAAGGGCGTCTGCGTTTTTTCCTGAATATATTCAGGAAAAAACGCAGACGCCCTTTTTGGCCAAGGGCATCATGGTCGAGGTTTTGCCGCTTTTCCTGTGCTTTAAAGGCGATTCGAATCTACCTCCTGAAATCTGTTTCCTGCAATTCTGACTTGCTTTCAAATCCTCTTCGTTGCCTTTCCTCAATATATTTGTGGACGAGAGTTATCATTTCTAACTCTGCAGGTTTGTGAATTGCAGTGCCCCTGAGCTCCATTTTTCAACTCGTTTTCTTGGGAGCTGGCCACAAAAGCGTAGGATTGCTTCAGGCCCTATTCTGGTTCCGGGCGGCAGGCTGAGCCTGTGGTTAATTCTTCTTCCTGATGGGAAAATAGAGTGACCTGTGCCTGTCCCAACACCTAGACCTAGTCTCTCATTGTTTCCCCCTCTTCCCGTTCATCCTCAGGACAAATTGCAACCTGTACGGAACAGGAGGTTAAAGGTGCTGATTCTCCACGGAGGGAGATTGCTACTAACGCGGCTGGAATGGCGAACCCGAGCACAAGGAGATGAGAAATGACGTGCGTTTTAGAAACCTTTCCCGATCACACAGTGTACCATCTTCTGGGTTTCTCATGCATGTTTTCGATGTAGGAAGATGCCCTTGAACCTGGAGATTTGGGACCCATGAGATGGGTACCACACAGTATTACTTTAAAGGATCTGTGTTTGCTCACCCAACCTCACCAAACCTCTCAGCCCCAAGAGTGTCCACCCTTATGTCTCAATCAGCTGTGGGTTTAGAGATGGTCAATGCAGGTGGCATCACAGCCCCTGAACGAATTTTGTAAGAATTTCTCTCCCTTTCACTGTCTTTGTTTCATGGGATTTTAAAAGTAATTGATTTTTATAATGGGGTTTAGCTGCTTTTCACTGCTGTGTTTATGCTGCTTTACACCCACTTGACTCATTTACAGAGGGATATCAATACATAGCTTTGAAGATTCTTCCTAGTCAGATATATTCTTGGGCGGTGAATAGGGGGTGTCGAGTCCAGTTCACTGAGCAAGGAGTAGGTCTTGTCTATTACATATTGGGTTTATGGAACGGTATCTGAGCTAATTTGAAACCCTTGTTTTCTACCTCACCCGACCTCACCTTTCCCGTTAAGCAGCCATAGTGTGTTTTGTAAACGTGTGTCTCTGTTCTGTTTTGTAATTCAGTTCAAGTGTAGCGGTTTTTACATTCCCTCTATAAGTCATATCTTATGATAAGTGTTGTTTTCTGGTTGACTTATTTCACTTAAAATCGTCGTACCTAAATCCACTCATCATGCTGCTACTAGCCCTATGACGTTGATTTCATGGCTGAGTGATATGCCATTGTACATAAGGACCACAACTTCCTTATCCATTTTTCTCTTTCCTGGGATATTTAAGGTGTAACGAAGTGGAGGTTCTTGTCAACAGAGCAGCCCTAAACTTTGGGGTGCCTGTGTCTTGCTGATTTTTAGTTTTCCCAATTTATACACCCATGAGTGGAAGTGCCTTATGCTCTCTATGCTGAGTTTTTTAGATGTTTCAGGAAACACCGTACACTTCTCCAGAGTGGCTGTTGGCAATTTACATCCCGCCCATCAGCGTAGTAAGGCTCCCGTTTCTCCATGGCCTGTCCTGCATTTCTGGTTTTGACACTTTATTCAGCATGGCCCTTTTGACCGATGGGAAGCGAGACTTCTTTGTAGCGCTGATTTGCCTTTCCAGGTTGCTTGGTTGGCCAAAAAGGGCGTATGCGTTTTTTCCTGAATATATTCAGGAAAAAACGCATACGCCCTTTTTGGCCAAGGGCATCATTGTCGAGGTTTTGCCGCTTTTCCTGTGCTTTAAAGGCGATTCGACTTTACCTCCTGAATTCTGTTTCCTGCAATTCTGCCTTGCTTTCAAATCCTCTTCGTTGCCTGCCCTCAATATATTTGTGGACGAGAGTTATCATTTCTAACTCTGCAGGTTTGTGAATTGCAGTGCCCCTGAGCTCGATTTTTCAATTCGCTTTTTTGGGAGCTGGCCGCAAAAGCAGAGGATTGCTTCAGGGCCTGTTCTGCTTCCGGGCGGCAGGCTGAGCCTGTGGTTAATTCTTCTTCCTGATGGGAAAATAGAGTGACCTGTGCCTGTACCAACACCTAGAGCTAGTCTCTCACTGGTTCCCCCTCTTCCCGTTCATCCTCAGGACAAATTGCAACCTGTACGGAACAGGAGGTTAAAGGTGCTGATTCTCGAAGAAGGGAGATTGCTAGTAAAGCGGCTGTAATGGCCAACCCGAGCACAAGGAGATGAGAAATGAGGTGCGTTTTAGAAACCTTTCCCGATCACACGGTGTACCATCTTCTGGGTTTCTCATGCATGTTTTCGATGTAGGAAGATGCCCTTGAACCTGGAGATTTTGGACCCATGGGATGGATACCACGCAGTATTACTTTAAAGGGTCTGCGTTTGCTCACCCAACCTCACCAAACCTCTCAGCCCCAAGAGTGTCCACCCTTATGTCTCAATCAGCTGTGGGTCTAGAGATGGTCAATCCAGGTGGCATCACAGCCCCTGAACGAATTTTGTAAGAATTTCTCTCTCTTTCACTGTCTTTGTTTCACGGGTTTTTAAAAGTAATTGATTTTTATAATGGGGTTTAGCTGCTTTTCACTGCTGTGTTTATGCCGCTTTACACCCACTTGACTCACTTACAGAGGGATATCAATACATTGGTTTTAAGATTCTTACTAGTCAGATATATTCTTGGGCGGTGAACAGGGGGTGTTTAGTCCACTTCACTGAGCAAGGAGTAGGTCTTGTCTATTACATATTGGGTGTATGGAACGGTATCTGAGCCTATTTGAAACCCTTGTTTTATGCATCACCCCACCTCACCTTTCCTGTTAAGCAGCCATAGTGTGTCTTCTAAACGTGTGACGCTGTTCTGTTTTGTAATTCAGTTCAAGTGTAGCGGTTTTTACATTCCCTCTATAAGTGATATCTTATGATAAGTGTCTTTTTCTGTGTGACTTATTTCACTTAGAATCGTCGTACCTAAATCCTCTCATCATGCTGCTACTAGCCTTATGACGTTAATTTCATGGCTGAGTGATATGCCATTGTACATAAGGACCACAACTTCCTTATCCATTTTTCTCTTTCCTGGGATATTTAAGGTGTAACGAAGTGGAGGTTCTTGTCAACAGAGCAGCCCTAAACTTTGGGGTGCCTGTGTCTTGCTGATTTTTAGTTTTCCCAATTTATACGCCCATGAGTGGAAGTGCCCTATGCTCTCTAAGCTGAGTTTTTTAGATGTTTCAGGACACACTGTACACTTCTCCAGAGTGGCTGTTGGCAATTTACATCCCGCGCATCAGCGTAGCAAGGCTCCCGTTTCTCCATGGCCTGTCCTGCATTTCTGGTTTTGACACTTTATTCAGCATGGCCCTTTTGACCGATGGGAAGCGAGACTTCTTTGTAGCGCTGATTTGCCTTTCCAGGTTGCTTGGTTGGCCAAAAAGGGCGTTTGCGTTTTTTCCTGAATATATTCAGGAAAAAACGCAAACGCCCTTTTTGGCCAAGGGCATCATTGTCGAGGTTTTGCCGCTTTTCCCGAGCTTTAAAGGCGATTCAAATGTACCTCCTGAAATCTCTTTCCTGCAATTCTGCCTTGCTTTCAAATCCTCTGCGTTGCCTTCCCTCAATATATTTGTGGACGAGAGTTATCATTTCTAACTCTGCAGGTTTGTGAATTGCAGTGCCCCTGAGCTCGATTTTTCAACTCGCTTTTTTGGGAGCTGGCGGCAAAAGCACAGGATTGCTTCAGGCCCTGTTCTGCTTCCGTGCGGCAGGCTGAGCCTGTGGTTAATTCTTCTTCCTGATGGGAAAATAGAGTGACCTGTGCCTGTCCCCACACCTAGAGCTAGTCTCTCACTGGTTCCCCCTCTTCCCGTTCATCCTCAGGACAAATTGCAACCTGTACGGAACAGGAGGTTAAAGGTGCTGATTCTCGAAGGAGGGAGATTGCTAGTAAAGCGGCTGTAATGGCCAACCCGAGCACAAGGAGATGAGAAATGAGGTGCGTTTTAGAAACCTTTCCCGATCACACGGTGTACCATCTTCTGGGTTTCTCATGCATGTTTTCGATGTAGGAAGATGCCCTTGAACCTGGAGATTTTGGACCCATGGGATGGATACCACGCAGTATTACTTTAAAGGGTCTGCGTTTGCTCACCCAACCTCACCAAACCTCTCAGCCCCAAGAGTGTCCACCCTTATGTCTCAATCAGCTGTGGGTCTAGAGATGGTCAATCCAGGTGGCATCACAGCCCCTGAACGAATTTTGTAAGAATTTCTCTCTCTTTCACTGTCTTTGTTTCACGGGATTTTAAAAGTAATTGATTTTTATAATGGGGTTTAGCTGCTTTTCACTGCTGTGTTTATGCCGCTTTACACCCACTTGACTCACTTACAGAGGGATATCAATACATTGGTTTTAAGATTCTTACTAGTCAGATATATTCTTGGGCGGTGAACAGGGGGTGTTTAGTCCACTTCACTGAGCAAGGAGTAGGTCTTGTCTATTACATATTGGGTGTATGGAACGGTATCTGAGCCTATTTGAAACCCTTGTTTTATGCACCACCCCACCTCACCTTTCCCGTTAAGTAGCCATAGTGTGTCTTCTAAACGTGTGACGCTGTTCTGTTTTGTAATTCAGTTCAAGTGTAGCGGTTTTTACATTCCCTCTATAAGTGATATCTTATGATAAGTGTCGTTTTCTGGTTGACTTATTTCACTTAGAATCGTCGTACCTAAATCCACTCATCATGCTGCTACTAGCCTTATGACGTTGATTTCATGGCTGAGTGATATTCCATTGTACATAAGGACCACAACTTCTTTATCCATTTTTTTCTTTCCTGGGATATTTAAGGTGTAACGAAGTGGAGGTTCTTGTCAACAGAGCAGCCCTAAACTTTGGGGTGCCTGTGTCTTGCTGATTTTTAGTTTTCCCAATTTATATGCCCATGAGTGGAAGTGCCCTATGCTCTCTAAGCTGAGTTTTTTAGAGGTTTCAGGACACACCGTACACTTCTCCAGAGTGGCTGTTGGCAATTTACATCCCGCCCATCAGCGTAGCAAGGCTCCCGTTTCTCCATGGCCTGTCCTGCATTTCTGGTTTTGACACTTTATTCAGCATGGCCCTTTTGACCGATGGGAAGCGAGACTTCTTTGTAGCGCTGATTTGCCTTTCCAGGTTGCTTGGTTGGCCAAAAAGGGCGTATGCGTTTTTTCCTGAATATATTCAGGAAAAAACGCATACGCCCTTTTTGGCCAAGGGCATCATGGTCGAGGTTTTGCCGCTTTTCCTGTGCTTTAAAGGCGATTCGACTCTACCTCCTGAAATCTGTTTCCTGCAATTCTGCCTTGCTTTCAAATCCTCCTCGTTGCCTTCCCTCAATATATTTGTGGACGAGAGTTATCATTTATAACTCTGCAGGTTTGTGAATTGCAGTGCCCCTGAGCTCGATTTTTCAACTCGCTTTTTTGGGAGCTGGCCGCAAAAGCGCAGGATTGCTTCAGGCCCTGTTCTGCTTCCGGGCGGCAGGCTGAGCCTGTGGTTAATTCTTCTTCCTGATGGGAAAATAGAGTGACCTGTGCCTGTCCCAACACCTAGAGCTAGTCTCTCACTGGTTCCCCCTCTTCCCGTTCATCCTCAGGACAAACTGCAACCTGTACGGAACAGGAGGTTAAAGGTGCTGATTCTCGAAGGAGGGAGATTGCTAGTAAAGCGGCTGTAATGGCCAACCCGAGCACAAGGAGATGAGAAATGAGGTGCGTTTTCGAAACCTTTCCCGATCACACGGTGTACCATCTTCTGGGTTTCTCATGCATGTTTTCGATGTAGGAAGATGCCCTTGAACCTGGAGATTTTGGACCCATGGGATGGATACCACGCAGTATTACTTTAAAGGGTCTGCGTTTGCTCACCCAACCTCACCAAACCTCTCAGCCCCAAGAGTGTCCACCCTTATGTCTCAATCAGCTGTGGGTCTAGAGATGGTCAATAAAGGTGGCATCACAGCCCCTGAACGAATTTTGTAAGAATTTCTCTCTCTTTCACTGTCTTTGTTTCACGGGTTTTTAAAAGTAATTGATTTTTATAATGGGGTTTAGCTGCTTTTCACTGCTGTGTTTATGCCGCTTTACACCCACTTGACTCACTTACAGAGAGATATCAATACATAGCTTTGAAGATTCTTCCTAGTCAGATATATTCTTGGGCGGTGAATAGGGGGTGTCGAGTCCAGTTCACTGAGCAAGGAGTAGGTCTTGTCTATTACATATTGGGTTTATTGAACGGTATCTGAGCTAATTTGAAACCCTTGTTTTCTGCCTCACCCGACCTCACCTTTCCCGTTAAGCAGCCATAGTGTGTTTTGTAAACGTGTGTCTCTGTTCTGTTTTGTAATTCAGTTCAAGTGTAGCGGTTTTTACATTCCCTCTATAAGTGATATCTTATGATAAGTGTCGTTTTCTGGTTGACTTATTTCACTTAGAATCGTCGTACCTAAATCCACTCATCATGCTGCTACTAGCCTTATGACGTTGATTTCCTGGCTGAGTGATATTCCATTGTACATAAGGACCACAACTTCTTTATCCATTTTTTTCTTTCCTGGGATATTTAAGGTGTAACGAAGTGGAGGTTCTTGTCAACAGAGCAGCCCTAAACTTTGGGGTGCCTGTGTCTTGCTGATTTTTACTTTTCCCAATTTATACACCCATGAGTGGAAGTGCCCTATGCTCTCTAAGCTGAGTTTTTTAGAGGTTTCAGGACACACCGTACACTTCTCCAGAGTGGCTGTTGGCAATTTACATGCCGCCCATCAGCGTAGCAAGGCTCCCGTTTCTCCATGGCCTGTCCTGCATTTCTGGTTTTGACACTTTATTCAGCATGGCCCTTTTGACCGATGGGAAGCGAGACTTCTTTGTAGCGCTGATTTGCCTTTCCAGGTTGCTTGGTTGGCCAAAAAGGGCGTATGCGTTTTTTCCTGAATATATTCAGGAAAAAACGCATACGCCCTTTTTGGCCAAGGGCATCATGGTCGAGGTTTTGCCGCCTTTCCTGTGCTTTAAAGGCGATTCGAATCTACCTCCTGAAATCTGTTTCCTGCAATTCTGCCTTGCTTTCAAATCCTCTTCGTTGCCTTCCCTCAATATATTTGTGGACGAGAGTTATCATTTCTAACTCTGCAGGTTTGTGAATTGCAGTGCCCCTGAGCTCCATTTTTCAACTCGCTTTCTTCGGAGCTGGCCGCAAAAGCGCAGGATTGCTTCAGGCCCTATTCTGGTTCCGGGCGGCAGGCTGAGCCTGTGGTTAATTCTTCTTCCTGATGGGAAAATAGAGTGACCTGTGCCTGTCCCAACACCTAGAGCTAGTCTCTCATTGGTTCCCCCTCTTCCCGTTCATCCTCAGGACAAATTGCAACCTGTACGGAACAGGAGGTTAAAGGTGCTGATTCTCCACGGAGGGAGATTGCTACTAACGCGGCTGGAATGGCGAACCCGAGCACAAGGAGATGAGAAATGAGGTGCGTTTTAGAAACCTTTCCCGATCACACGGTGTACCATCTTCTGGGTTTCTCATGCATGTTTTCGATGTAAGAAGATGCCCTTGAACCTGGAGATTTGGGACCCATGGGATGGGTACCACGCAGTATTACTTTAAAGGGTCTGCGTTTGCTCACCCAACCTCACCAAACCTCTCAGCCCCAAGAGTGTCCACCCTTATGTCTCAATCAGCTGTGGGTCTAGAGATGGTCAATCCAGGTGGCATCACAGCCCCTGAACGAATTTTGTAAGAATTTCTCTCTCTTTCACTGTCTTTGTTTCACGGGATTTTAAAAGTAATTGATTTTTATAATGGGGTTTAGCTGCTTTTCACTGCTCTTTTTATGCTGCTTTACACCCACTTGACTCATTTACAGAGAGATATCAATACATAGCTTTGAAGATTCTTCCTAGTCAGGTATATTCTTGGGCGGTGAATAGGGGGTGTCGAGTCCAGTTCACTGAGCAAGGAGTAGGTCTTGTCTATTACATATTGGGTTTATGGAACGGTATCTGAGCTAATTTGAAACCCTTGTTTTCTCCCTCACCCGACCTCACCTTTCCCGTTAAGCAGCCATAGTGTGTTTTGTAAACGTGTGACGCTGTTCTGTTTTGTAATTCAGTTCAAGTGTAGCGGTTTTTACATTCCCTCTCTAAGTGATATCTTATGATAAGTGTCTTTTTCTGTGTGACTTATTTCACTTAGAATCGTCGTACCTAAATCCTCTCATCATGCTGCTACTAGCCTTATGACGTTAATTTCATGGCTGAGTGATATGCCATTGTACATAAGGACCACAACTTCCTTATCCATTTTTCTCTTTCCTGGGATATTTAAGGTGTAACGAAGTGGAGGTTCTTGTCAACAGAGCAGCCCTAAACTTTGGGGTGCCTGTGTCTTGCTGATTTTTAGTTTTCCCAATTTATACGCCCATGAGTGGAAGTGCCTTATGCTCTCTATGCTGAGTTCTTTAGATGTTTCAGGAAACACCGTACACTTCTCCAGAGTGGCTGTTGGCAATTTACATCCCGCCCATCAGCGTAGTAAGGCTCCCGTTTCTCCATGGCCTGTCCTGCATTTCTGGTTTTGACACTTTATTCAGCATGGCCCTTTTGACCGATGGGAAGCGAGACTTCTTTGTAGCGCTGATTTGCCTTTCCAGGTTGCTTGGTTGGCCAAAAAGGGCGTATGCGTTTTTTCCTGAATATATTCAGGAAAAAACGCATACGCCCTTTTTGGCCAAGGGCATCATGGTCGAGGTTTTGCCGCTTTTCCTGTGCTTTAAAGGCGATTCGACTCTACCTCCTGAAATCTGTTTCCTGCAATTCTGCCTTGCTTTCAAATCCTCCTCGTTGCCTTCCCTCAATATATTTGTGGACGAGAGTTATCATTTATAACTCTGCAGGTTTGTGAATTGCAGTGCCCCTGAGCTCGATTTTTCAACTCGTTTTTTTGGGAGCTGGCCGCAAAAGCACAGGATTGCTTCAGGCCCTGTTCTGCTTCCGGGCGGCAGGCTGAGCCTGTGGTTAATTCTTCTTCCTGATGGGAAAATAGAGTGACCTGTGCCTGTCCCAACACCTAGAGCTAGTCTCTCACTGGTTCCCCCTCTTCCCGTTCATCCTCAGGACAATTTGCAACCTGTACGGAACAGGAGGTTGAAGGTGCTGATTCTCGAAGGAGGGAGATTGCTAGTAAAGCGGCTGTAATGGCCAACCCGAGCACAAGGAGATGAGAAATGAGGTGCGTTTTCGAAACCTTTCCCGATCACACGGTGTACCATCTTCTGGGTTTCTCATGCATGTTTTTGTTATAGGAAGATGCCCTTGAACTTGGAGATTTGGGACCCATGGGATGGGTACCACGCAGTATTACTTTAAAGGGCCTGCATTTCCTCAACCAACCTGACCAAACCTCTCAGCCACAAGAGTGTCCACCCTTATGTCTCAATCAGCTGTGGGTCTAGAGATGGTCAATCCAGGTGGCATCACAGCCCCTGAACGAATATTGTAAGAATTTCTCTCTCTTTCACTGTCTTTGTTTCACGGGTTTTTAAAAGTAATTGATTTTTATAATGGGGTTTAGCTGCTTTTCACTGCTGTTTTTATGCTGCTTTACACCCACTTGACTCACTTACAGAGAGATATCAATACATAGCTTTGAAGATTCTTCCTAGTCAGATATATTCTTGGGCGGTGAATAGGGGGTTTTTGCGTCCAGTTCACTGAGCAAGGAGTAGGTCTTGCCTATTACATATTGGGTTTATTGAACGGTATCTGAGCTAATTTGAAACCCTTGTTTTCTGCCTCACCCGACCTCACCTTTCCCGTTAAGCAGCCATAGTGTGTTTTGTAAACGTGTGTCTCTGTTCTGTTTTGTAATTCAGTTCAAGTGTAGCGGTTTTTACATTCCCTCTATAAGTGATATCTTATGATAAGTGTCGTTTTCTGGTTGACTTATTTCACTTAGAATCGTCGTACCTAAATCCACTCATCATGCTGCTACTAGCCTTATGACGTTGATTTCCTGGCTGAGTGATATTCCATTGTACATAAGGACCACAACTTCTTTATCCATTTTTTTCTTTCCTGGGATATTTAAGGTGTAACGAAGTGGAGGTTCTTGTCAACAGAGCAGCCCTAAACTTTGGGGTGCCTGTGTCTTGCTGATTTTTACTTGTCCCAATTTATACACCCATGAGTGGAAGTGCCCTATGCTCTCTAAGCTGAGTTTTTTAGAGGTTTCAGGACACACCGTACACTTCTCCAGAGTGGCTGTTGGCAATTTACATCGCGCCCATCAGCGTAGCAAGGCTCCCGTTTCTCCATGGCCTGTCCTGCATTTCTGGTTTTGACACTTTATTCAGCATGGCCCTTTTGACCGATGGGAAGCGAGACTTCTTTGTAGCGCTGATTTGCCTTTCCAGGTTGCTTGGTTGGCCAAAAAGGGCGTATGCGTTTTTTCCTGAATATATTCAGGAAAAAACGCATACGCCCTTTTTGGCCAAGGGCATCATGGTCGAGGTTTTGCCGCCTTTCCTGTGCTTTAAAGGCGATTCGAATCTACCTCCTGAAATCTGTTTCCTGCAATTCTGCCTTGCTTTCAAATCCTCTTCGTTGCCTTCCCTCAATATATTTGTGGACGAGAGTTATCATTTCTAACTCTGCAGGTTTGTGAATTGCAGTGCCCCTGAGCTCCATTTTTCAACTCGCTTTCTTCGGAGCTGGCCGCAAAAGCGCAGGATTGCTTCAGGCCCTATTCTGGTTCCGGGCGGCAGGCTGAGCCTGTGGTTAATTCTTCTTCCTGATGGGAAAATAGAGTGACCTGTGCCTGTCCCAACACCTAGAGCTAGTCTCTCATTGGTTCCCCCTCTTCCCGTTCATCCTCAGGACAAATTGCAACCTGTACGGAACAGGAGGTTAAAGGTGCTGATTCTCCACGGAGGGAGATTGCTACTAACGCGGCTGGAATGGCGAACCCGAGCACAAGGAGATGAGAAATGAGGTGCGTTTTAGAAACCTTTCCCGATCACACGGTGTACCATCTTCTGGGTTTCTCATGCATGTTTTTGTTATAGGAAGATGCCCTTGAACTTGGAGATTTGGGACCCATGGGATGGGTACCACGCAGTATTACTTTAAAGGGCCTGCGTTTCCTCAACCAACCTGACCAAACCTCTCAGCCACAAGAGTGTCCACCCTTATGTCTCAATCAGCTGTGGGTCTAGAGATGGTCAATCCAGGTGGCATCACAGCCCCTGAACGAATATTGTAAGAATTTCTCTCTCTTTCACTGTCTTTGTTTCACGGGTTTTTAAAAGTAATTGATTTTTATAATGGGGTTTAGCTGCTTTTCACTGCTGTTTTTATGCTGCTTTACACCCACTTGACTCACTTACAGAGAGATATCAATACATAGCTTTGAAGATTCTTCCTAGTCAGATATATTCTTGGGCGGTGAATAGGGGGTTTTTGCGTCCAGTTCACTGAGCAAGGAGTAGGTCTTGTCTATTACATATTGGGTTTATTGAACGGTATCTGAGCTAATTTGAAACCCTTGTTTTCTGCCTCACCCGACCTCACCTTTCCCGTTAAGCAGCCATAGTGTGTTTTGTAAACGTGTGTCTCTGTTCTGTTTTGTAATTCAGTTCAAGTGTAGCGGTTTTTACATTCCCTCTATAAGTGATATCTTATGATAAGTGTCGTTTTCTGGTTGACTTATTTCACTTAGAATCGTCGTACCTAAATCCACTCATCATGCTGCTACTAGCCTTATGACGTTGATTTCCTGGCTGAGTGATATTCCATTGTACATAAGGACCACAACTTCTTTATCCATTTTTTTCTTTCCTGGGATATTTAAGGTGTAACGAAGTGGAGGTTCTTGTCAACAGAGCAGCCCTAAACTTTGGGGTGCCTGTGTCTTGCTGATTTTTACTTTTCCCAATTTATACACCCATGAGTGGAAGTGCCCTATGCTCTCTAAGCTGAGTTTTTTAGAGGTTTCAGGACACACCGTACACTTCTCCAGAGTGGCTGTTGGCAATTTACATCCCGCGCATCAGCGTAGCAAGGCTCCCGTTTCTCCATGGCCTGTCCTGCATTTCTGGTTTTGACACTTTATTCAGCATGGCCCTTTTGACCGATGGGAAGCGAGACTTCTTTGTAGCGCTGATTTGCCTTTCCAGGTTGCTTGGTTGGCCAAAAAGGGCGTATGCGTTTTTTCCTGAATATATTCAGGAAAAAACGCATACGCCCTTTTTGGCCAAGGGCATCATGGTCGAGGTTTTGCCGCCTTTCCTGTGCTTTAAAGGCGATTCGAATCTACCTCCTGAAATCTGTTTCCTGCAATTCTGCCTTGCTTTCAAATCCTCTTCGTTGCCTTCCCTCAATATATTTGTGGACGAGAGTTATCATTTCTAACTCTGCAGGTTTGTGAATTGCAGTGCCCCTGAGCTCCATTTTTCAACTCGCTTTCTTCGGAGCTGGCCGCAAAAGCGCAGGATTGCTTCAGGCCCTATTCTGGTTCCGGGCGGCAGGCTGAGCCTGTGGTTAATTCTTCTTCCTGATGGGAAAATAGAGTGACCTGTGCCTGTCCCAACACCTAGAGCTAGTCTCTCATTGGTTCCCCCTCTTCCCGTTCATCCTCAGGACAAATTGCAACCTGTACGGAACAGGAGGTTAAAGGTGCTGATTCTCCACGGAGGGAGATTGCTACTAACGCGGCTGGAATGGCGAACCCGAGCACAAGGAGATGAGAAATGAGGTGCGTTTTAGAAACCTTTCCCGATCACACGGTGTACCATCTTCTGGGTTTCTCATGCATGTTTTCGATGTAGGAAGATGCCCTTGAACCTGGAGATTTGGGACCCATGGGATGGGTACCATGCAGTATTACTTTAAAGGGTCTGCGTTTGCTCACCCAACCTCACCAAACCTCTCAGCCCCAAGAGTGTCCACCCTTATGTCTCAATCAGCTGTGGGTCTAGAGATGGTCAATCCAGGTGGCATCACAGCCCCTGAACGAATTTTGTAAGAATTTCTCTCTCTTTCACTGTCTTTGTTTCACGGGATTTTAAAAGTAATTGATTTTTATAATGGGGTTTAGCTGCTTTTCACTGCTCTGTTTATGCTGCTTTACACCCACTTGACTCATTTACAGAGAGATATCAATACATAGCTTTGAAGATTCTTCCTAGTCAGGTATATTCTTGGGCGGTGAATAGGGGGTGTTGAGTCCAGTTCACTGAGCAAGGAGTAGGTCTTGTCTATTACATATTGGGTTTATTGAACGGTATCTGAGCTAATTTGAAACCCTTGTTTTCTGCCTCACCTGACCTCACCTTTCCCGTTAAGCAGCCATAGTGTGTTTTGTAAACGTGTGTCTCTGTTCTGTTTTGTAATTCAGTTCAAGTGTAGCGGTTTTTACATTCCCTCTATAAGTGATATCTTATGATAAGTGTCGTTTTCTGGTTGACTTATTTCACTTAGAATCGTCGTACCTAAATCCACTCATCATGCTGCTACTAGCCTTATGACGTTGATTTCCTGGCTGAGTGATATTCCATTGTACATAAGGACCACAACTTCTTTATCCATTTTTTTCTTTCCTGGGATATTTAAGGTGTAACGAAGTGGAGGTTCTTGTCAACAGAGCAGCCCTAAACTTTGGGGTGCCTGTGTCTTGCTGATTTTTACTTTTCCCAATTTATACACCCATGAGTGGAAGTGCCCTATGCTCTCTAAGCTGAGTTTTTTAGAGGTTTCAGGACACACCGTACACTTCTCCAGAGTGGCTGTTGGCAATTTACATGCCGCCCATCAGCGTAGCAAGGCTCCCGTTTCTCCATGGCCTGTCCTGCATTTCTGGTTTTGACACTTTATTCAGCATGGCCCTTTTGACCGATGGGAAGCGAGACTTCTTTGTAGCGCTGATTTGCCTTTCCAGGTTGCTTGGTTGGCCAAAAAGGGCGTATGCGTTTTTTCCTGAATATATTCAGGAAAAAACGCATACGCCCTTTTTGGCCAAGGGCATCATGGTCGAGGTTTTGCCGCCTTTCCTGTGCTTTAAAGGCGATTCGAATCTACCTCCTGAAATCTGTTTCCTGCAATTCTGCCTTGCTTTCAAATCCTCTTCGTTGCCTTCCCTCAATATATTTGTGGACGAGAGTTATCATTTCTAACTCTGCAGGTTTGTGAATTGCAGTGCCCCTGAGCTCCATTTTTCAACTCGCTTTCTTCGGAGCTGGCCGCAAAAGCGCAGGATTGCTTCAGGCCCTATTGTGGTTCCGGGCGGCAGGCTGAGCCTGTGGTTAATTCTTCTTCCTGATGGGAAAATAGAGTGACCTGTGCCTGTCCCAACACCTAGAGCTAGTCTCTCATTGGTTCCCCCTCTTCCCGTTCATCCTCAGGACAAATTGCAACCTGTACGGAACAGGAGGTTAAAGGTGCTGATTCTCCACGGAGGGAGATTGCTACTAACGCGGCTGGAATGGCGAACCCGAGCACAAGGAGATGAGAAATGAGGTGCGTTTTAGAAACCTTTCCCGATCACACGGTGTACCATCTTCTGGGTTTCTCATGCATGTTTTCGATGTAAGAAGATGCCCTTGAACCTGGAGATTTGGGACCCATGGGATGGGTACCACGCAGTATTACTTTAAAGGGTCTGCGTTTGCTCACCCAACCTCACCAAACCTCTCAGCCCCAAGAGTGTCCACCCTTATGTCTCAATCAGCTGTGGGTCTAGAGATGGTCAATCCAGGTGGCATCACAGCCCCTGAACGAATTTTGTAAGAATTTCTCTCTCTTTCACTGTCTTTGTTTCACGGGATTTTAAAAGTAATTGATTTTTATAATGGGGTTTAGCTGCTTTTCACTGCTCTGTTTATGCTGCTTTACACCCACTTGACTCATTTACAGAGAGATATCAATACATAGCTTTGAAGATTCTTCCTAGTCAGGTATATTCTTGGGCGGTGAATAGGGGGTGTCGAGTCCAGTTCACTGAGCAAGGAGTAGGTCTTGTCTATTACATATTGGGTTTATTGAACGGTATCTGAGCTAATTTGAAACCCTTGTTTTCTGCCTCACCCGACCTCACCTTTCCCGTTAAGCAGCCATAGTGTGTTTTGTAAACGTGTGTCTCTGTTCTGTTTTGTAATTCAGTTCAAGTGTAGCGGTTTTTACATTCCCTCTATAAGTGATATCTTATGATAAGTGTCGTTTTCTGGTTGACTTATTTCACTTAGAATCGTCGTACCTAAATCCACTCATCATGCTGCTACTAGCCTTATGACGTTGATTTCCTGGCTGAGTGATATTCCATTGTACATAAGGACCACAACTTCTTTATCCATTTTTTTCTTTCCTGGGATATTTAAGGTGTAACGAAGTGGAGGTTCTTGTCAACAGAGCAGCCCTAAACTTTGGGGTGCCTGTGTCTTGCTGATTTTTACTTTTCCCAATTTATACACCCATGAGTGGAAGTGCCCTATGCTCTCTAAGCTGAGTTTTTTAGAGGTTTCAGGACACACCGTACACTTCTCCAGAGTGGCTGTTGGCAATTTACATCCCGCGCATCAGCGTAGCAAGGCTCCCGTTTCTCCATGGCCTGTCCTGCATTTCTGGTTTTGACACTTTATTCAGCATGGCCCTTTTGACCGATGGGAAGCGAGACTTCTTTGTAGCGCTGATTTGCCTTTCCAGGTTGCTTGGTTGGCCAAAAAGGGCGTATGCGTTTTTTCCTGAATATATTCAGGAAAAAACGCATACGCCCTTTTTGGCCAAGGGCATCATGGTCGAGGTTTTGCCGCCTTTCCTGTGCTTTAAAGGCGATTCGAATCTACCTCCTGAAATCTGTTTCCTGCAATTCTGCCTTGCTTTCAAATCCTCTTCGTTGCCTTCCCTCAATATATTTGTGGACGAGAGTTATCATTTCTAACTCTGCAGGTTTGTGAATTGCAGTGCCCCTGAGCTCCATTTTTCAACTCGCTTTCTTCGGAGCTGGCCGCAAAAGCGCAGGATTGCTTCAGGCCCTATTCTGGTTCCGGGCGGCAGGCTGAGCCTGTGGTTAATTCTTCTTCCTGATGGGAAAATAGAGTGACCTGTGCCTGTCCCAACACCTAGAGCTAGTCTCTCATTGGTTCCCCCTCTTCCCGTTCATCCTCAGGACAAATTGCAACCTGTACGGAACAGGAGGTTAAAGGTGCTGATTCTCCACGGAGGGAGATTGCTACTAACGCGGCTGGAATGGCGAACCCGAGCACAAGGAGATGAGAAATGAGGTGCGTTTTAGAAACCTTTCCCGATCACACGGTGTACCATCTTCTGGGTTTCTCATGCATGTTTTCGATGTAGGAAGATGCCCTTGAACCTGGAGATTTGGGACCCATGGGATGGGTACCATGCAGTATTACTTTAAAGGGTCTGCGTTTGCTCACCCAACCTCACCAAACCTCTCAGCCCCAAGAGTGTCCACCCTTATGTCTCAATCAGCTGTGGGTCTAGAGATGGTCAATCCAGGTGGCATCACAGCCCCTGAACGAATTTTGTAAGAATTTCTCTCTCTTTCACTGTCTTTGTTTCACGGGATTTTAAAAGTAATTGATTTTTATAATGGGGTTTAGCTGCTTTTCACTGCTCTGTTTATGCTGCTTTACACCCACTTGACTCATTTACAGAGAGATATCAATACATAGCTTTGAAGATTCTTCCTAGTCAGGTATATTCTTGGGCGGTGAATAGGGGGTGTTGAGTCCAGTTCACTGAGCAAGGAGTAGGTCTTGTCTATTACATATTGGGTTTATTGAACGGTATCTGAGCTAATTTGAAACCCTTGTTTTCTGCCTCACCTGACCTCACCTTTCCCGTTAAGCAGCCATAGTGTGTTTTGTAAACGTGTGTCTCTGTTCTGTTTTGTAATTCAGTTCAAGTGTAGCGGTTTTTACATTCCCTCTATAAGTGATATCTTATGATAAGTGTCGTTTTCTGGTTGACTTATTTCACTTAGAATCGTCGTACCTAAATCCACTCATCATGCTGCTACTAGCCTTATGACGTTGATTTCCTGGCTGAGTGATATTCCATTGTACATAAGGACCACAACTTCTTTATCCATTTTTTTCTTTCCTGGGATATTTAAGGTGTAACGAAGTGGAGGTTCTTGTCAACAGAGCAGCCCTAAACTTTGGGGTGCCTGTGTCTTGCTGATTTTTACTTTTCCCAATTTATACACCCATGAGTGGAAGTGCCCTATGCTCTCTAAGCTGAGTTTTTTAGAGGTTTCAGGACACACCGTACACTTCTCCAGAGTGGCTGTTGGCAATTTACATGCCGCCCATCAGCGTAGCAAGGCTCCCGTTTCTCCATGGCCTGTCCTGCATTTCTGGTTTTGACACTTTATTCAGCATGGCCCTTTTGACCGATGGGAAGCGAGACTTCTTTGTAGCGCTGATTTGCCTTTCCAGGTTGCTTGGTTGGCCAAAAAGGGCGTATGCGTTTTTTCCTGAATATATTCAGGAAAAAACGCATACGCCCTTTTTGGCCAAGGGCATCATGGTCGAGGTTTTGCCGCCTTTCCTGTGCTTTAAAGGCGATTCGAATCTACCTCCTGAAATCTGTTTCCTGCAATTCTGCCTTGCTTTCAAATCCTCTTCGTTGCCTTCCCTCAATATATTTGTGGACGAGAGTTATCATTTCTAACTCTGCAGGTTTGTGAATTGCAGTGCCCCTGAGCTCCATTTTTCAACTCGCTTTCTTCGGAGCTGGCCGCAAAAGCGCAGGATTGCTTCAGGCCCTATTGTGGTTCTGGGCGGCAGGCTGAGCCTGTGGTTAATTCTTCTTCCTGATGGGAAAATAGAGTGACCTGTGCCTGTCCCAACACCTAGAGCTAGTCTCTCATTGGTTCCCCCTCTTCCCGTTCATCCTCAGGACAAATTGCAACCTGTACGGAACAGGAGGTTAAAGGTGCTGATTCTCCACGGAGGGAGATTGCTACTAACGCGGCTGGAATGGCGAACCCGAGCACAAGGAGATGAGAAATGAGGTGCGTTTTAGAAACCTTTCCCGATCACACGGTGTACCATCTTCTGGGTTTCTCATGCATGTTTTCGATGTAAGAAGATGCCCTTGAACCTGGAGATTTGGGACCCATGGGATGGGTACCACGCAGTATTACTTTAAAGGGTCTGCGTTTGCTCACCCAACCTCACCAAACCTCTCAGCCCCAAGAGTGTCCACCCTTATGTCTCAATCAGCTGTGGGTCTAGAGATGGTCAATCCAGGTGGCATCACAGCCCCTGAACGAATTTTGTAAGAATTTCTCTCTCTTTCACTGTCTTTGTTTCACGGGATTTTAAAAGTAATTGATTTTTATAATGGGGTTTAGCTGCTTTTCACTGCTCTGTTTATGCTGCTTTACACCCACTTGACTCATTTACAGAGAGATATCAATACATAGCTTTGAAGATTCTTCCTAGTCAGGTATATTCTTGGGCGGTGAATAGGGGGTGTCGAGTCCAGTTCACTGAGCAAGGAGTAGGTCTTGTCTATTACATATTGGGTTTATGGAACGGTATCTGAGCTAATTTGAAACCCTTGTTTTCTCCCTCACCCGACCTCACCTTTCCCGTTAAGCAGCCATAGTGTGTTTTGTAAACGTGTGACGCTGTTCTGTTTTGTAATTCAGTTCAAGTGTAGCGGTTTTTACATTCCCTCTCTAAGTGATATCTTATGATAAGTGTCTTTTTCTGTGTGACTTATTTCACTTAGAATCGTCGTACCTAAATCCTCTCATCATGCTGCTACTAGCCTTATGACGTTAATTTCATGGCTGAGTGATATGCCATTGTACATAAGGACCACAACTTCCTTATCCATTTTTCTCTTTCCTGGGATATTTAAGGTGTAACGAAGTGGAGGTTCTTGTCAACAGAGCAGCCCTAAACTTTGGGGTGCCTGTGTCTTGCTGA
Organism: Balaenoptera borealis; assembly: GCF_965194805.1. Classification (NCBI taxonomy): domain Eukaryota; kingdom Metazoa; phylum Chordata; class Mammalia; order Artiodactyla; family Balaenopteridae; genus Balaenoptera; species Balaenoptera borealis. The sequence goes on along the minus strand of NW_028123702.1, from coordinate 456,753 downwards.
TTTTTAGTTTTCCCAATTTATACGCCCATGAGTGGAAGTGCCTTATGCTCTCTATGCTGAGTTCTTTAGATGTTTCAGGAAACACCGTACACTTCTCCAGAGTGGCTGTTGGCAATTTACATCCCGCCCATCAGCGTAGTAAGGCTCCCGTTTCTCCATGGCCTGTCCTGCATTTCTGGTTTTGACACTTTATTCAGCATGGCCCTTTTGACCGATGGGAAGCGAGACTTCTTTGTAGCGCTGATTTGCCTTTCCAGGTTGCTTGGTTGGCCAAAAAGGGCGTATGCGTTTTTTCCTGAATATATTCAGGAAAAAACGCATACGCCCTTTTTGGGCAAGGGCATCATGGTCGAGGTTTTGCCGCTTTTCCTGTGCTTTAAAGGCGATTCGACTCTACCTCCTGAAATCTGTTTCCTGCAATTCTGCCTTGCTTTCAAATCCTCCTCGTTGCCTTCCCTCAATATATTTGTGGACGAGAGTTATCATTTATAACTCTGCAGGTTTGTGAATTGCAGTGCCCCTGAGCTCGATTTTTCAACTCGTTTTTTTGGGAGCTGGCCGCAAAAGCACAGGATTGCTTCAGGCCCTGTTCTGCTTCCGGGCGGCAGGCTGAGCCTGTGGTTAATTCTTCTTCCTGATGGGAAAATAGAGTGACCTGTGCCTGTCCCAACACCTAGAGCTAGTCTCTCACTGGTTCCCCCTCTTCCCGTTCATCCTCAGGACAATTTGCAACCTGTACGGAACAGGAGGTTGAAGGTGCTGATTCTCGAAGGAGGGAGATTGCTAGTAAAGCGGCTGTAATGGCCAACCCGAGCACAAGGAGATGAGAAATGAGGTGCGTTTTCGAAACCTTTCCCGATCACACGGTGTACCATCTTCTGGGTTTCTCATGCATGTTTTTGTTATAGGAAGATGCCCTTGAACTTGGAGATTTGGGACCCATGGGATGGGTACCACGCAGTATTACTTTAAAGGGCCTGCATTTCCTCAACCAACCTGACCAAACCTCTCAGCCACAAGAGTGTCCACCCTTATGTCTCAATCAGCTGTGGGTCTAGAGATGGTCAATCCAGGTGGCATCACAGCCCCTGAACGAATATTGTAAGAATTTCTCTCTCTTTCACTGTCTTTGTTTCACGGGTTTTTAAAAGTAATTGATTTTTATAATGGGGTTTAGCTGCTTTTCACTGCTGTTTTTATGCTGCTTTACACCCACTTGACTCACTTACAGAGAGATATCAATACATAGCTTTGAAGATTCTTCCTAGTCAGATATATTCTTGGGCGGTGAATAGGGGGTTTTTGCGTCCAGTTCACTGAGCAAGGAGTAGGTCTTGCCTATTACATATTGGGTTTATTGAACGGTATCTGAGCTAATTTGAAACCCTTGTTTTCTGCCTCACCCGACCTCACCTTTCCCGTTAAGCAGCCATAGTGTGTTTTGTAAACGTGTGTCTCTGTTCTGTTTTGTAATTCAGTTCAAGTGTAGCGGTTTTTACATTCCCTCTATAAGTGATATCTTATGATAAGTGTCGTTTTCTGGTTGACTTATTTCACTTAGAATCGTCGTACCTAAATCCACTCATCATGCTGCTACTAGCCTTATGACGTTGATTTCCTGGCTGAGTGATATTCCATTGTACATAAGGACCACAACTTCTTTATCCATTTTTTTCTTTCCTGGGATATTTAAGGTGTAACGAAGTGGAGGTTCTTGTCAACAGAGCAGCCCTAAACTTTGGGGTGCCTGTGTCTTGCTGATTTTTACTTGTCCCAATTTATACACCCATGAGTGGAAGTGCCCTATGCTCTCTAAGCTGAGTTTTTTAGAGGTTTCAGGACACACCGTACACTTCTCCAGAGTGGCTGTTGGCAATTTACATCGCGCCCATCAGCGTAGCAAGGCTCCCGTTTCTCCATGGCCTGTCCTGCATTTCTGGTTTTGACACTTTATTCAGCATGGCCCTTTTGACCGATGGGAAGCGAGACTTCTTTGTAGCGCTGATTTGCCTTTCCAGGTTGCTTGGTTGGCCAAAAAGGGCGTATGCGTTTTTTCCTGAATATATTCAGGAAAAAACGCATACGCCCTTTTTGGCCAAGGGCATCATGGTCGAGGTTTTGCCGCCTTTCCTGTGCTTTAAAGGCGATTCGAATCTACCTCCTGAAATCTGTTTCCTGCAATTCTGCCTTGCTTTCAAATCCTCTTCGTTGCCTTCCCTCAATATATTTGTGGACGAGAGTTATCATTTCTAACTCTGCAGGTTTGTGAATTGCAGTGCCCCTGAGCTCCATTTTTCAACTCGCTTTCTTCGGAGCTGGCCGCAAAAGCGCAGGATTGCTTCAGGCCCTATTGTGGTTCCGGGCGGCAGGCTGAGCCTGTGGTTAATTCTTCTTCCTGATGGGAAAATAGAGTGACCTGTGCCTGTCCCAACACCTAGAGCTAGTCTCTCATTGGTTCCCCCTCTTCCCGTTCATCCTCAGGACAAATTGCAACCTGTACGGAACAGGAGGTTAAAGGTGCTGATTCTCCACGGAGGGAGATTGCTAGTAAAGCGGCTGGAATGGCGAACCCGAGCACAAGGAGATGAGAAATGAGGTGCGTTTTAGAAACCTTTCCCGATCACACGGTGTACCATCTTCTGGGTTTCTCATGCATGTTTTCGATGTAGGAAGATGCCCTTGAACTTGGAGATTTGGGACCCATGGGATGGGTACCACGCAGTATTACTTTAAAGGGCCTGCGTTTCCTCAACCAACCTGACCAAACCTCTCAGCCACAAGAGTTTCCACCCTTATGTCTCAATCAGCTGTGGGTCTAGAGATGGTCAATCCAGGTGGCATCACAGCCCCTGAACGAATATTGTAAGAATTTCTCTCTCTTTCACTGTCTTTGTTTCACGGGTTTTTAAAAGTAATTGATTTTTATAATGGGGTTTAGCTGCTTTTCACTGCTGTTTTTATGCTGCTTTACACCCACTTGACTCACTTACAGAGAGATATCAATACATAGCTTTGAAGATTCTTACTAGTCAGATATATTCTTGGGCGGTGAATAGGGGGTTTTTGCGTCCAGTTCACTGAGCAAGGAGTAGGTCTTGTCTATTACATATTGGGTTTATTGAACGGTATCTGAGCTAATTTGAAACCCTTGTTTTCTGCCTCACCCGACCTCACCTTTCCCGTTAAGCAGCCATAGTGTGTTTTGTAAACGTGTGTCTCTGTTCTGTTTTGTAATTCAGTTCAAGTGTAGCGGTTTTTACATTCCCTCTATAAGTGATATCTTATGATAAGTGTCGTTTTCTGGTTGACTTATTTCACTTAGAATCGTCGTACCTAAATCCACTCATCATGCTGCTACTAGCCTTATGACGTTGATTTCCTGGCTGAGTGATATTCCATTGTACATAAGGACCACAACTTCTTTATCCATTTTTTTCTTTCCTGGGATATTTAAGGTGTAACGAAGTGGAGGTTCTTGTCAACAGAGCAGCCCTAAACTTTGGGGTGCCTGTGTCTTGCTGATTTTTACTTTTCCCAATTTATACACCCATGAGTGGAAGTGCCCTATGCTCTCTAAGCTGAGTTTTTTAGAGGTTTCAGGACACACCGTACACTTCTCCAGAGTGGCTGTTGGCAATTTACATCACGCCCATCAGCGTAGCAAGGCTCCCGTTTCTCCATGGCCTGTCCTGCATTTCTGGTTTTGACACTTTATTCAGCATGGCCCTTTTGACCGATGGGAAGCGAGACTTCTTTGTAGCGCTGATTTGCCTTTCCAGGTTGCTTGGTTGGCCAAAAAGGGCGTATGCGTTTTTTCCTGAATATATTCAGGAAAAAACGCATACGCCCTTTTTGGCCAAGGGCATCATGGTCGAGGTTTTGCCGCCTTTCCTGTGCTTTAAAGGCGATTCGAATCTACCTCCTGAAATCTGTTTCCTGCAATTCTGCCTTGCTTTCAAATCCTCTTCGTTGCCTTCCCTCAATATATTTGTGGACGAGAGTTATCATTTCTAACTCTGCAGGTTTGTGAATTGCAGTGCCCCTGAGCTCCATTTTTCAACTCGCTTTCTTCGGAGCTGGCCGCAAAAGCGCAGGATTGCTTCAGGCCCTATTCTGGTTCCGGGCGGCAGGCTGAGCCTGTGGTTAATTCTTCTTCCTGATGGGAAAATAGAGTGACCTGTGCCTGTCCCAACACCTAGAGCTAGTCTCTCATTGGTTCCCCCTCTTCCCGTTCATCCTCAGGACAAATTGCAACCTGTACGGAACAGGAGGTTAAAGGTGCTGATTCTCCACGGAGGGAGATTGCTACTAACGCGGCTGGAATGGCGAACCCGAGCACAAGGAGATGAGAAATGAGGTGCGTTTTAGAAACCTTTCCCGATCACACGGTGTACCATCTTCTGGGTTTCTCATGCATGTTTTTGTTATAGGAAGATGCCCTTGAACTTGGAGATTTGGGACCCATGGGATGGGTACCACGCAGTATTACTTTAAAGGGCCTGCGTTTCCTCAACCAACCTGACCAAACCTCTCAGCCACAAGAGTGTCCACCCTTATGTCTCAATCAGCTGTGGGTCTAGAGATGGTCAATCCAGGTGGCATCACAGCCCCTGAACGAATATTGTAAGAATTTCTCTCTCTTTCACTGTCTTTGTTTCACGGGTTTTTAAAAGTAATTGATTTTTATAATGGGGTTTAGCTGCTTTTCACTGCTGTTTTTATGCTGCTTTACACCCACTTGACTCACTTACAGAGAGATATCAATACATAGCTTTGAAGATTCTTCCTAGTCAGATATATTCTTGGGCGGTGAATAGGGGGTTTTTGCGTCCAGTTCACTGAGCAAGGAGTAGGTCTTGTCTATTACATATTGGGTTTATTGAACGGTATCTGAGCTAATTTGAAACCCTTGTTTTCTGCCTCACCCGACCTCACCTTTCCCGTTAAGCAGTCATAGTGTGTTTTGTAAACGTGTGTCTCTGTTCTGTTTTGTAATTCAGTTCAAGTGTAGCGGTTTTTACATTCCCTCTATAAGTGATATCTTATGATAAGTGTCGTTTTCTGGTTGACTTATTTCACTTAGAATCGTCGTACCTAAATCCACTCATCATGCTGCTACTAGCCTTATGACGTTGATTTCCTGGCTGAGTGATATTCCATTGTACATAAGGACCACAACTTCTTTATCCATTTTTTTCTTTCCTGGGATATTTAAGGTGTAACGAAGTGGAGGTTCTTGTCAACAGAGCAGCCCTAAACTTTGGGGTGCCTGTGTCTTGCTGATTTTTACTTTTCCCAATTTATACACCCATGAGTGGAAGTGCCCTATGCTCTCTAAGCTGAGTTTTTTAGAGGTTTCAGGACACACCGTACACTTCTCCAGAGTGGCTGTTGGCAATTTACATGCCGCCCATCAGCGTAGCAAGGCTCCCGTTTCTCCATGGCCTGTCCTGCATTTCTGGTTTTGACACTTTATTCAGCATGGCCCTTTTGACCGATGGGAAGCGAGACTTCTTTGTAGCGCTGATTTGCCTTTCCAGGTTGCTTGGTTGGCCAAAAAGGGCGTATGCGTTTTTTCCTGAATATATTCAGGAAAAAACGCATACGCCCTTTTTGGCCAAGGGCATCATGGTCGAGGTTTTGCCGCCTTTCCTGTGCTTTAAAGGCGATTCGAATCTACCTCCTGAAATCTGTTTCCTGCAATTCTGCCTTGCTTTCAAATCCTCTTCGTTGCCTTCCCTCAATATATTTGTGGACGAGAGTTATCATTTCTAACTCTGCAGGTTTGTGAATTGCAGTGCCCCTGAGCTCCATTTTTCAACTCACTCTCTTCGGAGCTGGCTGCAAAAGCGCAGGATTGCTTCAGGCCCTATTCTGGTTCCGGGCGGCAGGCTGAGCCTGTGGTTAATTCTTCTTCCTGATGGGAAAATAGAGTGACCTGTGCCTGTCCCAACACCTAGAGCTAGTCTCTCATTGGTTCCCCCTCTTCCCGTTCATCCTCAGGACAAATTGCAACCTGTACGGAACAGGAGGTTAAAGGTGCTGATTCTCCACGGAGGGAGATTGCTACTAACGCGGCTGGAATGGCGAACCCGAGCACAAGGAGATGAGAAATGAGGTGCGTTTTAGAAACCTTTCCCGATCACACGGTGTACCATCTTCTGGGTTTCTCATGCATGTTTTCGATGTAGGAAGATGCCCTTGAACCTGGAGATTTGGGACCCATGGGATGGGTACCACGCAGTATTACTTTAAAGGGTCTGCGTTTGCTCACCCAACCTCACCAAACCTCTCAGCCCCAAGAGTGTCCACCCTTATGTCTCAATCAGCTGTGGGTCTAGAGATGGTCAATCCAGGTGGCATCACAGCCCCTGAACGAATTTTGTAAGAATTTCTCTCTCTTTCACTGTCTTTGTTTCACGGGATTTTAAAAGTAATTGATTTTTATAATGGGGTTTAGCTGCTTTTCACTGCTCTGTTTATGCTGCTTTACACCCACTTGACTCATTTACAGAGAGATATCAATACATAGCTTTGAAGATTCTTCCTAGTCAGGTATATTCTTGGGCGGTGAATAGGGGGTGTCGAGTCCAGTTCACTGAGCAAGGAGTAGGTCTTGTCTATTACATATTGGGTTTATGGAACGGTATCTGAGCTAATTTGAAACCCTTGTTTTCTCCCTCACCCGACCTCACCTTTCCCGTTAAGCAGCCATAGTGTGTTTTGTAAACGTGTGACGCTGTTCTGTTTTGTAATTCAGTTCAAGTGTAGCGGTTTTTACATTCCCTCTCTAAGTGATATCTTATGATAAGTGTCTTTTTCTGTGTGACTTATTTCACTTAGAATCGTCGTACCTAAATCCTCTCATCATGCTGCTACTAGCCTTATGACGTTAATTTCATGGCTGAGTGATATGCCATTGTACATAAGGACCACAACTTCCTTATCCATTTTTCTCTTTCCTGGGATATTTAAGGTGTAACGAAGTGGAGGTTCTTGTCAACAGAGCAGCCCTAAACTTTGGGGTGCCTGTGTCTTGCTGATTTTTAGTTTTCCCAATTTATACGCCCATGAGTGGAAGTGCCTTATGCTCTCTATGCTGAGTTCTTTAGATGTTTCAGGAAACACCGTACACTTCTCCAGAGTGGCTGTTGGCAATTTACATCCCGCCCATCAGCGTAGTAAGGCTCCCATTTCTCCATGGCCTGTCCTGCATTTCTGGTTTTGACACTTTATTCAGCATGGCCCTTTTGACCGATGGGAAGCGAGACTTCTTTGTAGCGCTGATTTGCCTTTCCAGGTTGCTTGGTTGGCCAAAAAGGGCGTATGCGTTTTTTCCTGAATATATTCAGGAAAAAACGCATACGCCCTTTTTGGCCAAGGGCATCATGGTCGAGGTTTTGCCGCTTTTCCTGTGCTTTAAAGGCGATTCGACTCTACCTCCTGAAATCTGTTTCCTGCAATTCTGCCTTGCTTTCAAATCCTCCTCGTTGCCTTCCCTCAATATATTTGTGGACGAGAGTTATCATTTATAACTCTGCAGGTTTGTGAATTGCAGTGCCCCTGAGCTCGATTTTTCAACTCGTTTTTTTGGGAGCTGGCCGCAAAAGCACAGGATTGCTTCAGGCCCTGTTCTGCTTCCGGGCGGCAGGCTGAGCCTGTGGTTAATTCTTCTTCCTGATGGGAAAATAGAGTGACCTGTGCCTGTCCCAACACCTAGAGCTAGTCTCTCACTGGTTCCCCCTCTTCCCGTTCATCCTCAGGACAATTTGCAACCTGTACGGAACAGGAGGTTGAAGGTGCTGATTCTCGAAGGAGGGAGATTGCTAGTAAAGCGGCTGTAATGGCCAACCCGAGCACAAGGAGATGAGAAATGAGGTGCGTTTTCGAAACCTTTCCCGATCACACGGTGTACCATCTTCTGGGTTTCTCATGCATGTTTTTGTTATAGGAAGATGCCCTTGAACTTGGAGATTTGGGACCCATGGGATGGGTACCACGCAGTATTACTTTAAAGGGCCTGCGTTTCCTCAACCAACCTGACCAAACCTCTCAGCCACAAGAGTGTCCACCCTTATGTCTCAATCAGCTGTGGGTCTAGAGATGGTCAATCCAGGTGGCATCACAGCCCCTGAACGAATATTGTAAGAATTTCTCTCTCTTTCACTGTCTTTGTTTCACGGGTTTTTAAAAGTAATTGATTTTTATAATGGGGTTTAGCTGCTTTTCACTGCTGTTTTTATGCTGCTTTACACCCACTTGACTCACTTACAGAGAGATATCAATACATAGCTTTGAAGATTCTTCCTAGTCAGATATATTCTTGGGCGGTGAATAGGGGGTTTTTGCGTCCAGTTCACTGAGCAAGGAGTAGGACTTGTCTATTACATATTGGGTTTATTGAACGGTATCTGAGCTAATTTGAAACCCTTGTTTTCTGCCTCACCCGACCTCACCTTTCCCGTTAAGCAGCCATAGTGTGTTTTGTAAACGTGTGTCTCTGTTCTGTTTTGTAATTCAGTTCAAGTGTAGCGGTTTTTCCATTCCCTCTATAAGTGATATCTTATGATAAGTGTCGTTTTCTGGTTGACTTATTTCACTTAGAATCGTCGTACCTAAATCCACTCATCATGCTGCTACTAGCCTTATGACGTTGATTTCCTGGCTGAGTGATATTCCATTGTACATAAGGACCACAACTTCTTTATCCATTTTTTTCTTTCCTGGGATATTTAAGGTGTAACGAAGTGGAGGTTCTTGTCAACAGAGCAGCCCTAAACTTTGGGGTGCCTGTGTCTTGCTGATTTTTACTTGTCCCAATTTATACACCCATGAGTGGAAGTGCCCTATGCTCTCTAAGCTGAGTTTTTTAGAGGTTTCAGGACACACCGTACACTTCTCCAGAGTGGCTGTTGGCAATTTACATCACGCCCATCAGCGTAGCAAGGCTCCCGTTTCTCCATGGCCTGTCCTGCATTTCTGGTTTTGACACTTTATTCAGCATGGCCCTTTTGACCGATGGGAAGCGAGACTTCTTTGTAGCGCTGATTTGCCTTTCCAGGTTGCTTGGTTGGCCAAAAAGGGCGTATGCGTTTTTTCCTGAATATATTCAGGAAAAAACGCATACGCCCTTTTTGGCCAAGGGCATCATGGTCGAGGTTTTGCCGCCTTTCCTGTGCTTTAAAGGCGATTCGAATCTACCTCCTGAAATCTGTTTCCTGCAATTCTGCCTTGCTTTCAAATCCTCTTCGTTGCCTTCCCTCAATATATTTGTGGACGAGAGTTATCATTTCTAACTCTGCAGGTTTGTGAATTGCAGTGCCCCTGAGCTCCATTTTTCAACTCGCTTTCTTCGGAGCTGGCCGCAAAAGCGCAGGATTGCTTCAGGCCCTATTGTGGTTCCGGGCGGCAGGCTGAGCCTGTGGTTAATTCTTCTTCCTGATGGGAAAATAGAGTGACCTGTGCCTGTCCCAACACCTAGAGCTAGTCTCTCATTGGTTCCCCCTCTTCCCGTTCATCCTCAGGACAAATTGCAACCTGTACGGAACAGGAGGTTAAAGGTGCTGATTCTCCACGGAGGGAGATTGCTACTAACGCGGCTGGAATGGCGAACCCGAGCACAAGGAGATGAGAAATGAGGTGCGTTTTAGAAACCTTTCCCGATCACACGGTGTACCATCTTCTGGGTTTCTCATGCATGTTTTTGTTATAGGAAGATGCCCTTGAACTTGGAGATTTGGGACCCATGGGATGGGTACCACGCAGTATTACTTTAAAGGGCCTGCGTTTCCTCAACCAACCTGACCAAACCTCTCAGCCACAAGAGTGTCCACCCTTATGTCTCAATCAGCTGTGGGTCTAGAGATGGTCAATCCAGGTGGCATCACAGCCCCTGAACGAATATTGTAAGAATTTCTCTCTCTTTCACTGTCTTTGTTTCACGGGTTTTTAAAAGTAATTGATTTTTATAATGGGGTTTAGCTGCTTTTCACTGCTGTTTTTATGCTGCTTTACACCCACTTGACTCACTTACAGAGAGATATCAATACATAGCTTTGAAGATTCTTCCTAGTCAGATATATTCTTGGGCGGTGAATAGGGGGTTTTTGCGTCCAGTTCACTGAGCAAGGAGTAGGACTTGTCTATTACATATTGGGTTTATTGAACGGTATCTGAGCTAATTTGAAACCCTTGTTTTCTGCCTCACCCGACCTCACCTTTCCCGTTAAGCAGCCATAGTGTGTTTTGTAAACGTGTGTCTCTGTTCTGTTTTGTAATTCAGTTCAAGTGTAGCGGTTTTTACATTCCCTCTATAAGTGATATCTTATGATAAGTGTCGTTTTCTGGTTGACTTATTTCACTTAGAATCGTCGTACCTAAATCCACTCATCATGCTGCTACTAGCCTTATGACGTTGATTTCCTGGCTGAGTGATATTCCATTGTACATAAGGACCACAACTTCTTTATCCATTTTTTTCTTTCCTGGGATATTTAAGGTGTAACGAAGTGGAGGTTCTTGTCAACAGAGCAGCCCTAAACTTTGGGGTACCTGTGTCTTGCTGATTTTTACTTTTCCCAATTTATACACCCATGAGTGGAAGTGCCCTATGCTCTCTAAGCTGAGTTTTTTAGAGGTTTCAGGACACACCGTACACTTCTCCAGAGTGGCTGTTGGCAATTTACATCACGCCCATCAGCGTAGCAAGGCTCCCGTTTCTCCATGGCCTGTCCTGCATTTCTGGTTTTGACACTTTATTCAGCATGGCCCTTTTGACCGATGGGAAGCGAGACTTCTTTGTAGCGCTGATTTGCCTTTCCAGGTTGCTTGGTTGGCCAAAAAGGGCGTATGCGTTTTTTCCTGAATATATTCAGGAAAAAACGCATACGCCCTTTTTGGCCAAGGGCATCATGGTCGAGGTTTTGCCGCCTTTCCTGTGCTTTAAAGGCGATTCGAATCTACCTCCTGAAATCTGTTTCCTGCAATTCTGCCTTGCTTTCAAATCCTCTTCGTTGCCTTCCCTCAATATATTTGTGGACGAGAGTTATCATTTCTAACTCTGCAGGTTTGTGAATTGCAGTGCCCCTGAGCTCCATTTTTCAACTCGCTTTCTTCGGAGCTGGCCGCAAAAGCGCAGGATTGCTTCAGGCCCTATTCTGGTTCCGGGCGGCAGGCTGAGCCTGTGGTTAATTCTTCTTCCTGATGGGAAAATAGAGTGACCTGTGCCTGTCCCAACACCTAGAGCTAGTCTCTCATTGGTTCCCCCTCTTCCCGTTCATCCTCAGGACAAATTGCAACCTGTACGGAACAGGAGGTTAAAGGTGCTGATTCTCCACGGAGGGAGATTGCTACTAACGCGGCTGGAATGGCGAACCCGAGCACAAGGAGATGAGAAATGAGGTGCGTTTTAGAAACCTTTCCCGATCACACGGTGTACCATCTTCTGGGTTTCTCATGCATGTTTTCGATGTAGGAAGATGCCCTTGAACCTGGAGATTTGGGACCCATGGGATGGGTACCATGCAGTAATACTTTAAAGGGTCTGCGTTTGCTCACCCAACCTCACCAAACCTCTCAGCCCCAAGAGTGTCCACCCTTATGTCTCAATCAGCTGTGGGTCTAGAGATGGTCAATCCAGGTGGCATCACAGCCCCTGAACGAATTTTGTAAGAATTTCTCTCTCTTTCACTGTCTTTGTTTCACGGGATTTTAAAAGTAATTGATTTTTATAATGGGGTTTAGCTGCTTTTCACTGCTCTGTTTATGCTGCTTTACACCCACTTGACTCATTTACAGAGAGATATCAATACATAGCTTTGAAGATTCTTCCTAGTCAGGTATATTCTTGGGCGGTGAATAGGGGGTGTCGAGTCCAGTTCACTGAGCAAGGAGTAGGTCTTGTCTATTACATATTGGGTTTATTGAACGGTATCTGAGCTAATTTGAAACCCTTGTTTTCTGCCTCACCTGACCTCACCTTTCCCGTTAAGCAGCCATAGTGTGTTTTGTAAACGTGTGTCTCTGTTCTGTTTTGTAATTCAGTTCAAGTGTAGCGGTTTTTCCATTCCCTCTATAAGTGATATCTTATGATAAGTGTCGTTTTCTGGTTGACTTATTTCACTTAGAATCGTCGTACCTAAATCCACTCATCATGCTGCTACTAGCCTTATGACGTTGATTTCCTGGCTGAGTGATATTCCATTGTACATAAGGACCACAACTTCTTTATCCATTTTTTTCTTTCCTGGGATATTTAAGGTGTAACGAAGTGGAGGTTCTTGTCAACAGAGCAGCCCTAAACTTTGGGGTGCCTGTGTCTTGCTGATTTTTACTTTTCCCAATTTATACACCCATGAGTGGAAGTGCCCTATGCTCTCTAAGCTGAGTTTTTTAGAGGTTTCAGGACACACCGTACACTTCTCCAGAGTGGCTGTTGGCAATTTACATCCCGCCCATCAGCGTAGCAAGGCTCCCGTTTCTCCATGGCCTGTCCTGCATTTCTGGTTTTGACACTTTATTCAGCATGGCCCTTTTGACCGATGGGAAGCGAGACTTCTTTGTAGCGCTGATTTGCCTTTCCAGGTTGCTTGGTTGGCCAAAAAGGGCGTATGCGTTTTTTCCTGAATATATTCAGGAAAAAACGCATACGCCCTTTTTGGCCAAGGGCATCATGGTCGAGGTTTTGCCGCCTTTCCTGTGCTTTAAAGGCGATTCGAATCTACCTCCTGAAATCTGTTTCCTGCAATTCTGCCTTGCTTTCAAATCCTCTTCGTTGCCTTCCCTCAATATATTTGTGGACGAGAGTTATCATTTCTAACTCTGCAGGTTTGTGAATTGCAGTGCCCCTGAGCTCCATTTTTCAACTCGCTTTCTTCGGAGCTGGCCGCAAAAGCGCAGGATTGCTTCAGGCCCTATTCTGGTTCCGGGCGGCAGGCTGAGCCTGTGGTTAATTCTTCTTCCTGATGGGAAAATAGAGTGACCTGTGCCTGTCCCAACACCTAGAGCTAGTCTCTCATTGGTTCCCCCTCTTCCCGTTCATCCTCAGGACAAATTGCAACCTGTACGGAACAGGAGGTTAAAGGTGCTGATTCTCCACGGAGGGAGATTGCTACTAACGCGGCTGGAATGGCGAACCCGAGCACAAGGAGATGAGAAATGAGGTGCGTTTTAGAAACCTTTCCCGATCACACGGTGTACCATCTTCTGGGTTTCTCATGCATGTTTTCGATGTAGGAAGATGCCCTTGAACCTGGAGATTTGGGACCCATGGGATGGGTACCACGCAGTATTACTTTAAAGGGTCTGCGTTTGCTCACCCAACCTCACCAAACCTCTCAGCCCCAAGAGTGTCCACCCTTATGTCTCAATCAGCTGTGGGTCTAGAGATGGTCAATCCAGGTGGCATCACAGCCCCTGAACGAATTTTGTAAGAATTTCTCTCTCTTTCACTGTCTTTGTTTCACGGGATTTTAAAAGTAATTGATTTTTATAATGGGGTTTAGCTGCTTTTCACTGCTCTGTTTATGCTGCTTTACACCCACTTGACTCATTTACAGAGAGATATCAATACATAGCTTTGAAGATTCTTCCTAGTCAGGTATATTCTTGGGCGGTGAATAGGGGGTGTCGAGTCCAGTTCACTGAGCAAGGAGTAGGTCTTGTCTATTACATATTGGGTTTATGGAACGGTATCTGAGCTAATTTGAAACCCTTGTTTTCTCCCTCACCCGACCTCACCTTTCCCGTTAAGCAGCCATAGTGTGTTTTGTAAACGTGTGACGCTGTTCTGTTTTGTAATTCAGTTCAAGTGTAGCGGTTTTTACATTCCCTCTCTAAGTGATATCTTATGATAAGTGTCTTTTTCTGTGTGACTTATTTCACTTAGAATCGTCGTACCTAAATCCTCTCATCATGCTGCTACTAGCCTTATGACGTTAATTTCATGGCTGAGTGATATGCCATTGTACATAAGGACCACAACTTCCTTATCCATTTTTCTCTTTCCTGGGATATTTAAGGTGTAACGAAGTGGAGGTTCTTGTCAACAGAGCAGCCCTAAACTTTGGGGTGCCTGTGTCTTGCTGATTTTTAGTTTTCCCAATTTATACGCCCATGAGTGGAAGTGCCTTATGCTCTCTATGCTGAGTTCTTTAGATGTTTCAGGAAACACCGTACACTTCTCCAGAGTGGCTGTTGGCAATTTACATCCCGCCCATCAGCGTAGTAAGGCTCCCGTTTCTCCATGGCCTGTCCTGCATTTCTGGTTTTGACACTTTATTCAGCATGGCCCTTTTGACCGATGGGAAGCGAGACTTCTTTGTAGCGCTGATTTGCCTTTCCAGGTTGCTTGGTTGGCCAAAAAGGGCGTATGCGTTTTTTCCTGAATATATTCAGGAAAAAACGCATACGCCCTTTTTGGCCAAGGGCATCATGGTCGAGGTTTTGCCGCTTTTCCTGTGCTTTAAAGGCGATTCGACTCTACCTCCTGAAATCTGTTTCCTGCAATTCTGCCTTGCTTTCAAATCCTCCTCGTTGCCTTCCCTCAATATATTTGTGGACGAGAGTTATCATTTATAACTCTGCAGGTTTGTGAATTGCAGTGCCCCTGAGCTCGATTTTTCAACTCGTTTTTTTGGGAGCTGGCCGCAAAAGCACAGGATTGCTTCAGGCCCTGTTCTGCTTCCGGGCGGCAGGCTGAGCCTGTGGTTAATTCTTCTTCCTGATGGGAAAATAGAGTGACCTGTGCCTGTCCCAACACCTAGAGCTAGTCTCTCACTGGTTCCCCCTCTTCCCGTTCATCCTCAGGACAATTTGCAACCTGTACGGAACAGGAGGTTGAAGGTGCTGATTCTCGAAGGAGGGAGATTGCTAGTAAAGCGGCTGTAATGGCCAACCCGAGCACAAGGAGATGAGAAATGAGGTGCGTTTTCGAAACCTTTCCCGATCACACGGTGTACCATCTTCTGGGTTTCTCATGCATGTTTTTGTTATAGGAAGATGCCCTTGAACTTGGAGATTTGGGACCCATGGGATGGGTACCACGCAGTATTACTTTAAAGGGCCTGCGTTTCCTCAACCAACCTGACCAAACCTCTCAGCCACAAGAGTGTCCACCCTTATGTCTCAATCAGCTGTGGGTCTAGAGATGGTCAATCCAGGTGGCATCACAGCCCCTGAACGAATATTGTAAGAATTTCTCTCTCTTTCACTGTCTTTGTTTCACGGGTTTTTAAAAGTAATTGATTTTTATAATGGGGTTTAGCTGCTTTTCACTGCTGTTTTTATGCTGCTTTACACCCACTTGACTCACTTACAGAGAGATATCAATACATAGCTTTGAAGATTCTTCCTAGTCAGATATATTCTTGGGCGGTGAATAGGGGGTTTTTGCGTCCAGTTCACTGAGCAAGGAGTAGGTCTTGTCTATTACATATTGGGTTTATTGAACGGTATCTGAGCTAATTTGAAACCCTTGTTTTCTGCCTCACCCCACCTCACCTTTCCCGTTAAGCAGTCATAGTGTGTTTTGTAAACGTGTGTCTCTGTTCTGTTTTGTAATTCAGTTCAAGTGTAGCGGTTTTTACATTCCCTCTATAAGTGATATCTTATGATAAGTGTCGTTTTCTGGTTGACTTATTTCACTTAGAATCGTCGTACCTAAATCCACTCATCATGCTGCTACTAGCCTTATGACGTTGATTTCCTGGCTGAGTGATATTCCATTGTACATAAGGACCACAACTTCTTTATCCATTTTTTTCTTTCCTGGGATATTTAAGGTGTAACGAAGTGGAGGTTCTTGTCAACAGAGCAGCCCTAAACTTTGGGGTGCCTGTGTCTTGCTGATTTTTACTTTTCCCAATTTATACACCCATGAGTGGAAGTGCCCTATGCTCTCTAAGCTGAGTTTTTTAGAGGTTTCAGGACACACCGTACACTTCTCCAGAGTGGCTGTTGGCAATTTACATCGCGCCCATCAGCGTAGCAAGGCTCCCGTTTCTCCATGGCCTGTCCTGCATTTCTGGTTTTGACACTTTATTCAGCATGGCCCTTTTGACCGATGGGAAGCGAGACTTCTTTGTAGCGCTGATTTGCCTTTCCAGGTTGCTTGGTTGGCCAAAAAGGGCGTATGCGTTTTTTCCTGAATATATTCAGGAAAAAACGTATACGCCCTTTTTGGCCAAGGGCATCATGGTCGAGGTTTTGCCGCCTTTCCTGTGCTTTAAAGGCGATTCGAATCTACCTCCTGAAATCTGTTTCCTGCAATTCTGCCTTGCTTTCAAATCCTCTTCGTTGCCTTCCCTCAATATATTTGTGGACGAGAGTTATCATTTCTAACTCTGCAGGTTTGTGAATTGCAGTGCCCCTGAGCTCCATTTTTCAACTCACTCTCTTCGGAGCTGGCTGCAAAAGCGCAGGATTGCTTCAGGCCCTATTCTGGTTCCGGGCGGCAGGCTGAGCCTGTGGTTAATTCTTCTTCCTGATGGGAAAATAGAGTGACCTGTGCCTGTCCCAACACCTAGAGCTAGTCTCTCATTGGTTCCCCCTCTTCCCGTTCATCCTCAGGACAAATTGCAACCTGTACGGAACAGGAGGTTAAAGGTGCTGATTCTCCACGGAGGGAGATTGCTACTAACGCGGCTGGAATGGCGAACCCGAGCACAAGGAGATGAGAAATGAGGTGCGTTTTAGAAACCTTTCCCGATCACACGGTGTACCATCTTCTGGGTTTCTCATGCATGTTTTCGATGTAGGAAGATGCCCTTGAACCTGGAGATTTGGGACCCATGGGATGGGTACCATGCAGTATTACTTTAAAGGGTCTGCGTTTGCTCACCCAACCTCACCAAACCTCTCAGCCCCAAGAGTGTCCACCCTTATGTCTCAATCAGCTGTGGGTCTAGAGATGGTCAATCCAGGTGGCATCACAGCCCCTGAACGAATTTTGTAAGAATTTCTCTCTCTTTCACTGTCTTTGTTTCACGGGATTTTAAAAGTAATTGATTTTTATAATGGGGTTTAGCTGCTTTTCACTGCTCTGTTTATGCTGCTTTACACCCACTTGACTCATTTACAGAGAGATATCAATACATAGCTTTGAAGATTCTTCCTAGTCAGGTATATTCTTGGGCGGTGAATAGGGGGTGTTGAGTCCAGTTCACTGAGCAAGGAGTAGGTCTTGTCTATTACATATTGGGTTTATTGAACGGTATCTGAGCTAATTTGAAACCCTTGTTTTCTGCCTCACCTGACCTCACCTTTCCCGTTAAGCAGCCATAGTGTGTTTTGTAAACGTGTGTCTCTGTTCTGTTTTGTAATTCAGTTCAAGTGTAGCGGTTTTTACATTCCCTCTATAAGTGATATCTTATGATAAGTGTCGTTTTCTGGTTGACTTATTTCACTTAGAATCGTCGTACCTAAATCCACTCATCATGCTGCTACTAGCCTTATGACGTTGATTTCCTGGCTGAGTGATATTCCATTGTACATAAGGACCACAACTTCTTTATCCATTTTTTTCTTTCCTGGGATATTTAAGGTGTAACGAAGTGGAGGTTCTTGTCAACAGAGCAGCCCTAAACTTTGGGGTGCCTGTGTCTTGCTGATTTTTACTTTTCCCAATTTATACACCCATGAGTGGAAGTGCCCTATGCTCTCTAAGCTGAGTTTTTTAGAGGTTTCAGGACACACCGTACACTTCTCCAGAGTGGCTGTTGGCAATTTACATGCCGCCCATCAGCGTAGCAAGGCTCCCGTTTCTCCATGGCCTGTCCTGCATTTCTGGTTTTGACACTTTATTCAGCATGGCCCTTTTGACCGATGGGAAGCGAGACTTCTTTGTAGCGCTGATTTGCCTTTCCAGGTTGCTTGGTTGGCCAAAAAGGGCGTATGCGTTTTTTCCTGAATATATTCAGGAAAAAACGCATACGCCCTTTTTGGCCAAGGGCATCATGGTCGAGGTTTTGCCGCCTTTCCTGTGCTTTAAAGGCGATTCGAATCTACCTCCTGAAATCTGTTTCCTGCAATTCTGCCTTGCTTTCAAATCCTCTTCGTTGCCTTCCCTCAATATATTTGTGGACGAGAGTTATCATTTCTAACTCTGCAGGTTTGTGAATTGCAGTGCCCCTGAGCTCCATTTTTCAACTCGCTTTCTTCGGAGCTGGCCGCAAAAGCGCAGGATTGCTTCAGGCCCTATTGTGGTTCCGGGCGGCAGGCTGAGCCTGTGGTTAATTCTTCTTCCTGATGGGAAAATAGAGTGACCTGTGCCTGTCCCAACACCTAGAGCTAGTCTCTCATTGGTTCCCCCTCTTCCCGTTCATCCTCAGGACAAATTGCAACCTGTACGGAACAGGAGGTTAAAGGTGCTGATTCTCCACGGAGGGAGATTGCTACTAACGCGGCTGGAATGGCGAACCCGAGCACAAGGAGATGAGAAATGAGGTGCGTTTTAGAAACCTTTCCCGATCACACGGTGTACCATCTTCTGGGTTTCTCATGCATGTTTTCGATGTAAGAAGATGCCCTTGAACCTGGAGATTTGGGACCCATGGGATGGGTACCACGCAGTATTACTTTAAAGGGTCTGCGTTTGCTCACCCAACCTCACCAAACCTCTCAGCCCCAAGAGTGTCCACCCTTATGTCTCAATCAGCTGTGGGTCTAGAGATGGTCAATCCAGGTGGCATCACAGCCCCTGAACGAATTTTGTAAGAATTTCTCTCTCTTTCACTGTCTTTGTTTCACGGGATTTTAAAAGTAATTGATTTTTATAATGGGGTTTAGCTGCTTTTCACTGCTCTGTTTATGCTGCTTTACACCCACTTGACTCATTTACAGAGAGATATCAATACATAGCTTTGAAGATTCTTCCTAGTCAGGTATATTCTTGGGCGGTGAATAGGGGGTGTCGAGTCCAGTTCACTGAGCAAGGAGTAGGTCTTGTCTATTACATATTGGGTTTATTGAACGGTATCTGAGCTAATTTGAAACCCTTGTTTTCTGCCTCACCCGACCTCACCTTTCCCGTTAAGCAGCCATAGTGTGTTTTGTAAACGTGTGTCTCTGTTCTGTTTTGTAATTCAGTTCAAGTGTAGCGGTTTTTACATTCCCTCTATAAGTGATATCTTATGATAAGTGTCGTTTTCTGGTTGACTTATTTCACTTAGAATCGTCGTACCTAAATCCACTCATCATGCTGCTACTAGCCTTATGACGTTGATTTCCTGGCTGAGTGATATTCCATTGTACATAAGGACCACAACTTCTTTATCCATTTTTTTCTTTCCTGGGATATTTAAGGTGTAACGAAGTGGAGGTTCTTGTCAACAGAGCAGCCCTAAACTTTGGGGTGCCTGTGTCTTGCTGATTTTTACTTTTCCCAATTTATACACCCATGAGTGGAAGTGCCCTATGCTCTCTAAGCTGAGTTTTTTAGAGGTTTCAGGACACACCGTACACTTCTCCAGAGTGGCTGTTGGCAATTTACATCCCGCGCATCAGCGTAGCAAGGCTCCCGTTTCTCCATGGCCTGTCCTGCATTTCTGGTTTTGACACTTTATTCAGCATGGCCCTTTTGACCGATGGGAAGCGAGACTTCTTTGTAGCGCTGATTTGCCTTTCCAGGTTGCTTGGTTGGCCAAAAAGGGCGTATGCGTTTTTTCCTGAATATATTCAGGAAAAAACGCATACGCCCTTTTTGGCCAAGGGCATCATGGTCGAGGTTTTGCCGCCTTTCCTGTGCTTTAAAGGCGATTCGAATCTACCTCCTGAAATCTGTTTCCTGCAATTCTGCCTTGCTTTCAAATCCTCTTCGTTGCCTTCCCTCAATATATTTGTGGACGAGAGTTATCATTTCTAACTCTGCAGGTTTGTGAATTGCAGTGCCCCTGAGCTCCATTTTTCAACTCGCTTTCTTCGGAGCTGGCCGCAAAAGCGCAGGATTGCTTCAGGCCCTATTCTGGTTCCGGGCGGCAGGCTGAGCCTGTGGTTAATTCTTCTTCCTGATGGGAAAATAGAGTGACCTGTGCCTGTCCCAACACCTAGAGCTAGTCTCTCATTGGTTCCCCCTCTTCCCGTTCATCCTCAGGACAAATTGCAACCTGTACGGAACAGGAGGTTAAAGGTGCTGATTCTCCACGGAGGGAGATTGCTACTAACGCGGCTGGAATGGCGAACCCGAGCACAAGGAGATGAGAAATGAGGTGCGTTTTAGAAACCTTTCCCGATCACACGGTGTACCATCTTCTGGGTTTCTCATGCATGTTTTCGATGTAGGAAGATGCCCTTGAACCTGGAGATTTGGGACCCATGGGATGGGTACCATGCAGTATTACTTTAAAGGGTCTGCGTTTGCTCACCCAACCTCACCAAACCTCTCAGCCCCAAGAGTGTCCACCCTTATGTCTCAATCAGCTGTGGGTCTAGAGATGGTCAATCCAGGTGGCATCACAGCCCCTGAACGAATTTTGTAAGAATTTCTCTCTCTTTCACTGTCTTTGTTTCACGGGATTTTAAAAGTAATTGATTTTTATAATGGGGTTTAGCTGCTTTTCACTGCTCTGTTTATGCTGCTTTACACCCACTTGACTCATTTACAGAGAGATATCAATACATAGCTTTGAAGATTCTTCCTAGTCAGGTATATTCTTGGGCGGTGAATAGGGGGTGTTGAGTCCAGTTCACTGAGCAAGGAGTAGGTCTTGTCTATTACATATTGGGTTTATTGAACGGTATCTGAGCTAATTTGAAACCCTTGTTTTCTGCCTCACCTGACCTCACCTTTCCCGTTAAGCAGCCATAGTGTGTTTTGTAAACGTGTGTCTCTGTTCTGTTTTGTAATTCAGTTCAAGTGTAGCGGTTTTTACATTCCCTCTATAAGTGATATCTTATGATAAGTGTCGTTTTCTGGTTGACTTATTTCACTTAGAATCGTCGTACCTAAATCCACTCATCATGCTGCTACTAGCCTTATGACGTTGATTTCCTGGCTGAGTGATATTCCATTGTACATAAGGACCACAACTTCTTTATCCATTTTTTTCTTTCCTGGGATATTTAAGGTGTAACGAAGTGGAGGTTCTTGTCAACAGAGCAGCCCTAAACTTTGGGGTGCCTGTGTCTTGCTGATTTTTACTTTTCCCAATTTATACACCCATGAGTGGAAGTGCCCTATGCTCTCTAAGCTGAGTTTTTTAGAGGTTTCAGGACACACCGTACACTTCTCCAGAGTGGCTGTTGGCAATTTACATGCCGCCCATCAGCGTAGCAAGGCTCCCGTTTCTCCATGGCCTGTCCTGCATTTCTGGTTTTGACACTTTATTCAGCATGGCCCTTTTGACCGATGGGAAGCGAGACTTCTTTGTAGCGCTGATTTGCCTTTCCAGGTTGCTTGGTTGGCCAAAAAGGGCGTATGCGTTTTTTCCTGAATATATTCAGGAAAAAACGCATACGCCCTTTTTGGCCAAGGGCATCATGGTCGAGGTTTTGCCGCCTTTCCTGTGCTTTAAAGGCGATTCGAATCTACCTCCTGAAATCTGTTTCCTGCAATTCTGCCTTGCTTTCAAATCCTCTTCGTTGCCTTCCCTCAATATATTTGTGGACGAGAGTTATCATTTCTAACTCTGCAGGTTTGTGAATTGCAGTGCCCCTGAGCTCCATTTTTCAACTCGCTTTCTTCGGAGCTGGCCGCAAAAGCGCAGGATTGCTTCAGGCCCTATTGTGGTTCCGGGCGGCAGGCTGAGCCTGTGGTTAATTCTTCTTCCTGATGGGAAAATAGAGTGACCTGTGCCTGTCCCAACACCTAGAGCTAGTCTCTCATTGGTTCCCCCTCTTCCCGTTCATCCTCAGGACAAATTGCAACCTGTACGGAACAGGAGGTTAAAGGTGCTGATTCTCCACGGAGGGAGATTGCTACTAACGCGGCTGGAATGGCGAACCCGAGCACAAGGAGATGAGAAATGAGGTGCGTTTTAGAAACCTTTCCCGATCACACGGTGTACCATCTTCTGGGTTTCTCATGCATGTTTTCGATGTAAGAAGATGCCCTTGAACCTGGAGATTTGGGACCCATGGGATGGGTACCACGCAGTATTACTTTAAAGGGTCTGCGTTTGCTCACCCAACCTCACCAAACCTCTCAGCCCCAAGAGTGTCCACCCTTATGTCTCAATCAGCTGTGGGTCTAGAGATGGTCAATCCAGGTGGCATCACAGCCCCTGAACGAATTTTGTAAGAATTTCTCTCTCTTTCACTGTCTTTGTTTCACGGGATTTTAAAAGTAATTGATTTTTATAATGGGGTTTAGCTGCTTTTCACTGCTCTGTTTATGCTGCTTTACACCCACTTGACTCATTTACAGAGAGATATCAATACATAGCTTTGAAGATTCTTCCTAGTCAGGTATATTCTTGGGCGGTGAATAGGGGGTGTCGAGTCCAGTTCACTGAGCAAGGAGTAGGTCTTGTCTATTACATATTGGGTTTATGGAACGGTATCTGAGCTAATTTGAAACCCTTGTTTTCTCCCTCACCCGACCTCACCTTTCCCGTTAAGCAGCCATAGTGTGTTTTGTAAACGTGTGACGCTGTTCTGTTTTGTAATTCAGTTCAAGTGTAGCGGTTTTTACATTCCCTCTCTAAGTGATATCTTATGATAAGTGTCTTTTTCTGTGTGACTTATTTCACTTAGAATCGTCGTACCTAAATCCTCTCATCATGCTGCTACTAGCCTTATGACGTTAATTTCATGGCTGAGTGATATGCCATTGTACATAAGGACCACAACTTCCTTATCCATTTTTCTCTTTCCTGGGATATTTAAGGTGTAACGAAGTGGAGGTTCTTGTCAACAGAGCAGCCCTAAACTTTGGGGTGCCTGTGTCTTGCTGATTTTTAGTTTTCCCAATTTATACGCCCATGAGTGGAAGTGCCTTATGCTCTCTATGCTGAGTTCTTTAGATGTTTCAGGAAACACCGTACACTTCTCCAGAGTGGCTGTTGGCAATTTACATCCCGCCCATCAGCGTAGTAAGGCTCCCGTTTCTCCATGGCCTGTCCTGCATTTCTGGTTTTGACACTTTATTCAGCATGGCCCTTTTGACCGATGGGAAGCGAGACTTCTTTGTAGCGCTGATTTGCCTTTCCAGGTTGCTTGGTTGGCCAAAAAGGGCGTATGCGTTTTTTCCTGAATATATTCAGGAAAAAACGCATACGCCCTTTTTGGCCAAGGGCATCATGGTCGAGGTTTTGCCGCTTTTCCTGTGCTTTAAAGGCGATTCGACTCTACCTCCTGAAATCTGTTTCCTGCAATTCTGCCTTGCTTTCAAATCCTCCTCGTTGCCTTCCCTCAATATATTTGTGGACGAGAGTTATCATTTATAACTCTGCAGGTTTGTGAATTGCAGTGCCCCTGAGCTCGATTTTTCAACTCGTTTTTTTGGGAGCTGGCCGCAAAAGCACAGGATTGCTTCAGGCCCTGTTCTGCTTCCGGGCGGCAGGCTGAGCCTGTGGTTAATTCTTCTTCCTGATGGGAAAATAGAGTGACCTGTGCCTGTCCCAACACCTAGAGCTAGTCTCTCACTGGTTCCCCCTCTTCCCGTTCATCCTCAGGACAATTTGCAACCTGTACGGAACAGGAGGTTGAAGGTGCTGATTCTCGAAGGAGGGAGATTGCTAGTAAAGCGGCTGTAATGGCCAACCCGAGCACAAGGAGATGAGAAATGAGGTGCGTTTTCGAAACCTTTCCCGATCACACGGTGTACCATCTTCTGGGTTTCTCATGCATGTTTTTGTTATAGGAAGATGCCCTTGAACTTGGAGATTTGGGACCCATGGGATGGGTACCACGCAGTATTACTTTAAAGGGCCTGCATTTCCTCAACCAACCTGACCAAACCTCTCAGCCACAAGAGTGTCCACCCTTATGTCTCAATCAGCTGTGGGTCTAGAGATGGTCAATCCAGGTGGCATCACAGCCCCTGAACGAATATTGTAAGAATTTCTCTCTCTTTCACTGTCTTTGTTTCACGGGTTTTTAAAAGTAATTGATTTTTATAATGGGGTTTAGCTGCTTTTCACTGCTGTTTTTATGCTGCTTTACACCCACTTGACTCACTTACAGAGAGATATCAATACATAGCTTTGAAGATTCTTCCTAGTCAGATATATTCTTGGGCGGTGAATAGGGGGTTTTTGCGTCCAGTTCACTGAGCAAGGAGTAGGTCTTGCCTATTACATATTGGGTTTATTGAACGGTATCTGAGCTAATTTGAAACCCTTGTTTTCTGCCTCACCCGACCTCACCTTTCCCGTTAAGCAGCCATAGTGTGTTTTGTAAACGTGTGTCTCTGTTCTGTTTTGTAATTCAGTTCAAGTGTAGCGGTTTTTACATTCCCTCTATAAGTGATATCTTATGATAAGTGTCGTTTTCTGGTTGACTTATTTCACTTAGAATCGTCGTACCTAAATCCACTCATCATGCTGCTACTAGCCTTATGACGTTGATTTCCTGGCTGAGTGATATTCCATTGTACATAAGGACCACAACTTCTTTATCCATTTTTTTCTTTCCTGGGATATTTAAGGTGTAACGAAGTGGAGGTTCTTGTCAACAGAGCAGCCCTAAACTTTGGGGTGCCTGTGTCTTGCTGATTTTTACTTGTCCCAATTTATACACCCATGAGTGGAAGTGCCCTATGCTCTCTAAGCTGAGTTTTTTAGAGGTTTCAGGACACACCGTACACTTCTCCAGAGTGGCTGTTGGCAATTTACATCGCGCCCATCAGCGTAGCAAGGCTCCCGTTTCTCCATGGCCTGTCCTGCATTTCTGGTTTTGACACTTTATTCAGCATGGCCCTTTTGACCGATGGGAAGCGAGACTTCTTTGTAGCGCTGATTTGCCTTTCCAGGTTGCTTGGTTGGCCAAAAAGGGCGTATGCGTTTTTTCCTGAATATATTCAGGAAAAAACGCATACGCCCTTTTTGGCCAAGGGCATCATGGTCGAGGTTTTGCCGCCTTTCCTGTGCTTTAAAGGCGATTCGAATCTACCTCCTGAAATCTGTTTCCTGCAATTCTGCCTTGCTTTCAAATCCTCTTCGTTGCCTTCCCTCAATATATTTGTGGACGAGAGTTATCATTTCTAACTCTGCAGGTTTGTGAATTGCAGTGCCCCTGAGCTCCATTTTTCAACTCGCTTTCTTCGGAGCTGGCCGCAAAAGCGCAGGATTGCTTCAGGCCCTATTGTGGTTCCGGGCGGCAGGCTGAGCCTGTGGTTAATTCTTCTTCCTGATGGGAAAATAGAGTGACCTGTGCCTGTCCCAACACCTAGAGCTAGTCTCTCATTGGTTCCCCCTCTTCCCGTTCATCCTCAGGACAAATTGCAACCTGTACGGAACAGGAGGTTAAAGGTGCTGATTCTCCACGGAGGGAGATTGCTAGTAAAGCGGCTGGAATGGCGAACCCGAGCACAAGGAGATGAGAAATGAGGTGCGTTTTAGAAACCTTTCCCGATCACACGGTGTACCATCTTCTGGGTTTCTCATGCATGTTTTCGATGTAGGAAGATGCCCTTGAACTTGGAGATTTGGGACCCATGGGATGGGTACCACGCAGTATTACTTTAAAGGGCCTGCGTTTCCTCAACCAACCTGACCAAACCTCTCAGCCACAAGAGTTTCCACCCTTATGTCTCAATCAGCTGTGGGTCTAGAGATGGTCAATCCAGGTGGCATCACAGCCCCTGAACGAATATTGTAAGAATTTCTCTCTCTTTCACTGTCTTTGTTTCACGGGTTTTTAAAAGTAATTGATTTTTATAATGGGGTTTAGCTGCTTTTCACTGCTGTTTTTATGCTGCTTTACACCCACTTGACTCACTTACAGAGAGATATCAATACATAGCTTTGAAGATTCTTACTAGTCAGATATATTCTTGGGCGGTGAATAGGGGGTTTTTGCGTCCAGTTCACTGAGCAAGGAGTAGGTCTTGTCTATTACATATTGGGTTTATTGAACGGTATCTGAGCTAATTTGAAACCCTTGTTTTCTGCCTCACCCGACCTCACCTTTCCCGTTAAGCAGCCATAGTGTGTTTTGTAAACGTGTGTCTCTGTTCTGTTTTGTAATTCAGTTCAAGTGTAGCGGTTTTTACATTCCCTCTATAAGTGATATCTTATGATAAGTGTCGTTTTCTGGTTGACTTATTTCACTTAGAATCGTCGTACCTAAATCCACTCATCATGCTGCTACTAGCCTTATGACGTTGATTTCCTGGCTGAGTGATATTCCATTGTACATAAGGACCACAACTTCTTTATCCATTTTTTTCTTTCCTGGGATATTTAAGGTGTAACGAAGTGGAGGTTCTTGTCAACAGAGCAGCCCTAAACTTTGGGGTGCCTGTGTCTTGCTGATTTTTACTTTTCCCAATTTATACACCCATGAGTGGAAGTGCCCTATGCTCTCTAAGCTGAGTTTTTTAGAGGTTTCAGGACACACCGTACACTTCTCCAGAGTGGCTGTTGGCAATTTACATCACGCCCATCAGCGTAGCAAGGCTCCCGTTTCTCCATGGCCTGTCCTGCATTTCTGGTTTTGACACTTTATTCAGCATGGCCCTTTTGACCGATGGGAAGCGAGACTTCTTTGTAGCGCTGATTTGCCTTTCCAGGTTGCTTGGTTGGCCAAAAAGGGCGTATGCGTTTTTTCCTGAATATATTCAGGAAAAAACGCATACGCCCTTTTTGGCCAAGGGCATCATGGTCGAGGTTTTGCCGCCTTTCCTGTGCTTTAAAGGCGATTCGAATCTACCTCCTGAAATCTGTTTCCTGCAATTCTGCCTTGCTTTCAAATCCTCTTCGTTGCCTTCCCTCAATATATTTGTGGACGAGAGTTATCATTTCTAACTCTGCAGGTTTGTGAATTGCAGTGCCCCTGAGCTCCATTTTTCAACTCGCTTTCTTCGGAGCTGGCCGCAAAAGCGCAGGATTGCTTCAGGCCCTATTCTGGTTCCGGGCGGCAGGCTGAGCCTGTGGTTAATTCTTCTTCCTGATGGGAAAATAGAGTGACCTGTGCCTGTCCCAACACCTAGAGCTAGTCTCTCATTGGTTCCCCCTCTTCCCGTTCATCCTCAGGACAAATTGCAACCTGTACGGAACAGGAGGTTAAAGGTGCTGATTCTCCACGGAGGGAGATTGCTACTAACGCGGCTGGAATGGCGAACCCGAGCACAAGGAGATGAGAAATGAGGTGCGTTTTAGAAACCTTTCCCGATCACACGGTGTACCATCTTCTGGGTTTCTCATGCATGTTTTTGTTATAGGAAGATGCCCTTGAACTTGGAGATTTGGGACCCATGGGATGGGTACCACGCAGTATTACTTTAAAGGGCCTGCGTTTCCTCAACCAACCTGACCAAACCTCTCAGCCACAAGAGTGTCCACCCTTATGTCTCAATCAGCTGTGGGTCTAGAGATGGTCAATCCAGGTGGCATCACAGCCCCTGAACGAATATTGTAAGAATTTCTCTCTCTTTCACTGTCTTTGTTTCACGGGTTTTTAAAAGTAATTGATTTTTATAATGGGGTTTAGCTGCTTTTCACTGCTGTTTTTATGCTGCTTTACACCCACTTGACTCACTTACAGAGAGATATCAATACATAGCTTTGAAGATTCTTCCTAGTCAGATATATTCTTGGGCGGTGAATAGGGGGTTTTTGCGTCCAGTTCACTGAGCAAGGAGTAGGTCTTGTCTATTACATATTGGGTTTATTGAACGGTATCTGAGCTAATTTGAAACCCTTGTTTTCTGCCTCACCCGACCTCACCTTTCCCGTTAAGCAGTCATAGTGTGTTTTGTAAACGTGTGTCTCTGTTCTGTTTTGTAATTCAGTTCAAGTGTAGCGGTTTTTACATTCCCTCTATAAGTGATATCTTATGATAAGTGTCGTTTTCTGGTTGACTTATTTCACTTAGAATCGTCGTACCTAAATCCACTCATCATGCTGCTACTAGCCTTATGACGTTGATTTCCTGGCTGAGTGATATTCCATTGTACATAAGGACCACAACTTCTTTATCCATTTTTTTCTTTCCTGGGATATTTAAGGTGTAACGAAGTGGAGGTTCTTGTCAACAGAGCAGCCCTAAACTTTGGGGTGCCTGTGTCTTGCTGATTTTTACTTTTCCCAATTTATACACCCATGAGTGGAAGTGCCCTATGCTCTCTAAGCTGAGTTTTTTAGAGGTTTCAGGACACACCGTACACTTCTCCAGAGTGGCTGTTGGCAATTTACATGCCGCCCATCAGCGTAGCAAGGCTCCCGTTTCTCCATGGCCTGTCCTGCATTTCTGGTTTTGACACTTTATTCAGCATGGCCCTTTTGACCGATGGGAAGCGAGACTTCTTTGTAGCGCTGATTTGCCTTTCCAGGTTGCTTGGTTGGCCAAAAAGGGCGTATGCGTTTTTTCCTGAATATATTCAGGAAAAAACGCATACGCCCTTTTTGGCCAAGGGCATCATGGTCGAGGTTTTGCCGCCTTTCCTGTGCTTTAAAGGCGATTCGAATCTACCTCCTGAAATCTGTTTCCTGCAATTCTGCCTTGCTTTCAAATCCTCTTCGTTGCCTTCCCTCAATATATTTGTGGACGAGAGTTATCATTTCTAACTCTGCAGGTTTGTGAATTGCAGTGCCCCTGAGCTCCATTTTTCAACTCACTCTCTTCGGAGCTGGCTGCAAAAGCGCAGGATTGCTTCAGGCCCTATTCTGGTTCCGGGCGGCAGGCTGAGCCTGTGGTTAATTCTTCTTCCTGATGGGAAAATAGAGTGACCTGTGCCTGTCCCAACACCTAGAGCTAGTCTCTCATTGGTTCCCCCTCTTCCCGTTCATCCTCAGGACAAATTGCAACCTGTACGGAACAGGAGGTTAAAGGTGCTGATTCTCCACGGAGGGAGATTGCTACTAACGCGGCTGGAATGGCGAACCCGAGCACAAGGAGATGAGAAATGAGGTGCGTTTTAGAAACCTTTCCCGATCACACGGTGTACCATCTTCTGGGTTTCTCATGCATGTTTTCGATGTAGGAAGATGCCCTTGAACCTGGAGATTTGGGACCCATGGGATGGGTACCACGCAGTATTACTTTAAAGGGTCTGCGTTTGCTCACCCAACCTCACCAAACCTCTCAGCCCCAAGAGTGTCCACCCTTATGTCTCAATCAGCTGTGGGTCTAGAGATGGTCAATCCAGGTGGCATCACAGCCCCTGAACGAATTTTGTAAGAATTTCTCTCTCTTTCACTGTCTTTGTTTCACGGGATTTTAAAAGTAATTGATTTTTATAATGGGGTTTAGCTGCTTTTCACTGCTCTGTTTATGCTGCTTTACACCCACTTGACTCATTTACAGAGAGATATCAATACATAGCTTTGAAGATTCTTCCTAGTCAGGTATATTCTTGGGCGGTGAATAGGGGGTGTCGAGTCCAGTTCACTGAGCAAGGAGTAGGTCTTGTCTATTACATATTGGGTTTATGGAACGGTATCTGAGCTAATTTGAAACCCTTGTTTTCTCCCTCACCCGACCTCACCTTTCCCGTTAAGCAGCCATAGTGTGTTTTGTAAACGTGTGACGCTGTTCTGTTTTGTAATTCAGTTCAAGTGTAGCGGTTTTTACATTCCCTCTCTAAGTGATATCTTATGATAAGTGTCTTTTTCTGTGTGACTTATTTCACTTAGAATCGTCGTACCTAAATCCTCTCATCATGCTGCTACTAGCCTTATGACGTTAATTTCATGGCTGAGTGATATGCCATTGTACATAAGGACCACAACTTCCTTATCCATTTTTCTCTTTCCTGGGATATTTAAGGTGTAACGAAGTGGAGGTTCTTGTCAACAGAGCAGCCCTAAACTTTGGGGTGCCTGTGTCTTGCTGATTTTTAGTTTTCCCAATTTATACGCCCATGAGTGGAAGTGCCTTATGCTCTCTATGCTGAGTTCTTTAGATGTTTCAGGAAACACCGTACACTTCTCCAGAGTGGCTGTTGGCAATTTACATCCCGCCCATCAGCGTAGTAAGGCTCCCATTTCTCCATGGCCTGTCCTGCATTTCTGGTTTTGACACTTTATTCAGCATGGCCCTTTTGACCGATGGGAAGCGAGACTTCTTTGTAGCGCTGATTTGCCTTTCCAGGTTGCTTGGTTGGCCAAAAAGGGCGTATGCGTTTTTTCCTGAATATATTCAGGAAAAAACGCATACGCCCTTTTTGGCCAAGGGCATCATGGTCGAGGTTTTGCCGCTTTTCCTGTGCTTTAAAGGCGATTCGACTCTACCTCCTGAAATCTGTTTCCTGCAATTCTGCCTTGCTTTCAAATCCTCCTCGTTGCCTTCCCTCAATATATTTGTGGACGAGAGTTATCATTTATAACTCTGCAGGTTTGTGAATTGCAGTGCCCCTGAGCTCGATTTTTCAACTCGTTTTTTTGGGAGCTGGCCGCAAAAGCACAGGATTGCTTCAGGCCCTGTTCTGCTTCCGGGCGGCAGGCTGAGCCTGTGGTTAATTCTTCTTCCTGATGGGAAAATAGAGTGACCTGTGCCTGTCCCAACACCTAGAGCTAGTCTCTCACTGGTTCCCCCTCTTCCCGTTCATCCTCAGGACAATTTGCAACCTGTACGGAACAGGAGGTTGAAGGTGCTGATTCTCGAAGGAGGGAGATTGCTAGTAAAGCGGCTGTAATGGCCAACCCGAGCACAAGGAGATGAGAAATGAGGTGCGTTTTCGAAACCTTTCCCGATCACACGGTGTACCATCTTCTGGGTTTCTCATGCATGTTTTTGTTATAGGAAGATGCCCTTGAACTTGGAGATTTGGGACCCATGGGATGGGTACCACGCAGTATTACTTTAAAGGGCCTGCGTTTCCTCAACCAACCTGACCAAACCTCTCAGCCACAAGAGTGTCCACCCTTATGTCTCAATCAGCTGTGGGTCTAGAGATGGTCAATCCAGGTGGCATCACAGCCCCTGAACGAATATTGTAAGAATTTCTCTCTCTTTCACTGTCTTTGTTTCACGGGTTTTTAAAAGTAATTGATTTTTATAATGGGGTTTAGCTGCTTTTCACTGCTGTTTTTATGCTGCTTTACACCCACTTGACTCACTTACAGAGAGATATCAATACATAGCTTTGAAGATTCTTCCTAGTCAGATATATTCTTGGGCGGTGAATAGGGGGTTTTTGCGTCCAGTTCACTGAGCAAGGAGTAGGACTTGTCTATTACATATTGGGTTTATTGAACGGTATCTGAGCTAATTTGAAACCCTTGTTTTCTGCCTCACCCGACCTCACCTTTCCCGTTAAGCAGCCATAGTGTGTTTTGTAAACGTGTGTCTCTGTTCTGTTTTGTAATTCAGTTCAAGTGTAGCGGTTTTTCCATTCCCTCTATAAGTGATATCTTATGATAAGTGTCGTTTTCTGGTTGACTTATTTCACTTAGAATCGTCGTACCTAAATCCACTCATCATGCTGCTACTAGCCTTATGACGTTGATTTCCTGGCTGAGTGATATTCCATTGTACATAAGGACCACAACTTCTTTATCCATTTTTTTCTTTCCTGGGATATTTAAGGTGTAACGAAGTGGAGGTTCTTGTCAACAGAGCAGCCCTAAACTTTGGGGTGCCTGTGTCTTGCTGATTTTTACTTGTCCCAATTTATACACCCATGAGTGGAAGTGCCCTATGCTCTCTAAGCTGAGTTTTTTAGAGGTTTCAGGACACACCGTACACTTCTCCAGAGTGGCTGTTGGCAATTTACATCACGCCCATCAGCGTAGCAAGGCTCCCGTTTCTCCATGGCCTGTCCTGCATTTCTGGTTTTGACACTTTATTCAGCATGGCCCTTTTGACCGATGGGAAGCGAGACTTCTTTGTAGCGCTGATTTGCCTTTCCAGGTTGCTTGGTTGGCCAAAAAGGGCGTATGCGTTTTTTCCTGAATATATTCAGGAAAAAACGCATACGCCCTTTTTGGCCAAGGGCATCATGGTCGAGGTTTTGCCGCCTTTCCTGTGCTTTAAAGGCGATTCGAATCTACCTCCTGAAATCTGTTTCCTGCAATTCTGCCTTGCTTTCAAATCCTCTTCGTTGCCTTCCCTCAATATATTTGTGGACGAGAGTTATCATTTCTAACTCTGCAGGTTTGTGAATTGCAGTGCCCCTGAGCTCCATTTTTCAACTCGCTTTCTTCGGAGCTGGCCGCAAAAGCGCAGGATTGCTTCAGGCCCTATTGTGGTTCCGGGCGGCAGGCTGAGCCTGTGGTTAATTCTTCTTCCTGATGGGAAAATAGAGTGACCTGTGCCTGTCCCAACACCTAGAGCTAGTCTCTCATTGGTTCCCCCTCTTCCCGTTCATCCTCAGGACAAATTGCAACCTGTACGGAACAGGAGGTTAAAGGTGCTGATTCTCCACGGAGGGAGATTGCTACTAACGCGGCTGGAATGGCGAACCCGAGCACAAGGAGATGAGAAATGAGGTGCGTTTTAGAAACCTTTCCCGATCACACGGTGTACCATCTTCTGGGTTTCTCATGCATGTTTTTGTTATAGGAAGATGCCCTTGAACTTGGAGATTTGGGACCCATGGGATGGGTACCACGCAGTATTACTTTAAAGGGCCTGCGTTTCCTCAACCAACCTGACCAAACCTCTCAGCCACAAGAGTGTCCACCCTTATGTCTCAATCAGCTGTGGGTCTAGAGATGGTCAATCCAGGTGGCATCACAGCCCCTGAACGAATATTGTAAGAATTTCTCTCTCTTTCACTGTCTTTGTTTCACGGGTTTTTAAAAGTAATTGATTTTTATAATGGGGTTTAGCTGCTTTTCACTGCTGTTTTTATGCTGCTTTACACCCACTTGACTCACTTACAGAGAGATATCAATACATAGCTTTGAAGATTCTTCCTAGTCAGATATATTCTTGGGCGGTGAATAGGGGGTTTTTGCGTCCAGTTCACTGAGCAAGGAGTAGGACTTGTCTATTACATATTGGGTTTATTGAACGGTATCTGAGCTAATTTGAAACCCTTGTTTTCTGCCTCACCCGACCTCACCTTTCCCGTTAAGCAGCCATAGTGTGTTTTGTAAACGTGTGTCTCTGTTCTGTTTTGTAATTCAGTTCAAGTGTAGCGGTTTTTACATTCCCTCTATAAGTGATATCTTATGATAAGTGTCGTTTTCTGGTTGACTTATTTCACTTAGAATCGTCGTACCTAAATCCACTCATCATGCTGCTACTAGCCTTATGACGTTGATTTCCTGGCTGAGTGATATTCCATTGTACATAAGGACCACAACTTCTTTATCCATTTTTTTCTTTCCTGGGATATTTAAGGTGTAACGAAGTGGAGGTTCTTGTCAACAGAGCAGCCCTAAACTTTGGGGTACCTGTGTCTTGCTGATTTTTACTTTTCCCAATTTATACACCCATGAGTGGAAGTGCCCTATGCTCTCTAAGCTGAGTTTTTTAGAGGTTTCAGGACACACCGTACACTTCTCCAGAGTGGCTGTTGGCAATTTACATCACGCCCATCAGCGTAGCAAGGCTCCCGTTTCTCCATGGCCTGTCCTGCATTTCTGGTTTTGACACTTTATTCAGCATGGCCCTTTTGACCGATGGGAAGCGAGACTTCTTTGTAGCGCTGATTTGCCTTTCCAGGTTGCTTGGTTGGCCAAAAAGGGCGTATGCGTTTTTTCCTGAATATATTCAGGAAAAAACGCATACGCCCTTTTTGGCCAAGGGCATCATGGTCGAGGTTTTGCCGCCTTTCCTGTGCTTTAAAGGCGATTCGAATCTACCTCCTGAAATCTGTTTCCTGCAATTCTGCCTTGCTTTCAAATCCTCTTCGTTGCCTTCCCTCAATATATTTGTGGACGAGAGTTATCATTTCTAACTCTGCAGGTTTGTGAATTGCAGTGCCCCTGAGCTCCATTTTTCAACTCGCTTTCTTCGGAGCTGGCCGCAAAAGCGCAGGATTGCTTCAGGCCCTATTGTGGTTCCGGGCGGCAGGCTGAGCCTGTGGTTAATTCTTCTTCCTGATGGGAAAATAGAGTGACCTGTGCCTGTCCCAACACCTAGAGCTAGTCTCTCATTGGTTCCCCCTCTTCCCGTTCATCCTCAGGACAAATTGCAACCTGTACGGAACAGGAGGTTAAAGGTGCTGATTCTCCACGGAGGGAGATTGCTACTAACGCGGCTGGAATGGCGAACCCGAGCACAAGGAGATGAGAAATGAGGTGCGTTTTAGAAACCTTTCCCGATCACACGGTGTACCATCTTCTGGGTTTCTCATGCATGTTTTCGATGTAGGAAGATGCCCTTGAACCTGGAGATTTGGGACCCATGGGATGGGTACCATGCAGTAATACTTTAAAGGGTCTGCGTTTGCTCACCCAACCTCACCAAACCTCTCAGCCCCAAGAGTGTCCACCCTTATGTCTCAATCAGCTGTGGGTCTAGAGATGGTCAATCCAGGTGGCATCACAGCCCCTGAACGAATTTTGTAAGAATTTCTCTCTCTTTCACTGTCTTTGTTTCACGGGATTTTAAAAGTAATTGATTTTTATAATGGGGTTTAGCTGCTTTTCACTGCTCTGTTTATGCTGCTTTACACCCACTTGACTCATTTACAGAGAGATATCAATACATAGCTTTGAAGATTCTTCCTAGTCAGGTATATTCTTGGGCGGTGAATAGGGGGTGTCGAGTCCAGTTCACTGAGCAAGGAGTAGGTCTTGTCTATTACATATTGGGTTTATTGAACGGTATCTGAGCTAATTTGAAACCCTTGTTTTCTGCCTCACCTGACCTCACCTTTCCCGTTAAGCAGCCATAGTGTGTTTTGTAAACGTGTGTCTCTGTTCTGTTTTGTAATTCAGTTCAAGTGTAGCGGTTTTTCCATTCCCTCTATAAGTGATATCTTATGATAAGTGTCGTTTTCTGGTTGACTTATTTCACTTAGAATCGTCGTACCTAAATCCACTCATCATGCTGCTACTAGCCTTATGACGTTGATTTCCTGGCTGAGTGATATTCCATTGTACATAAGGACCACAACTTCTTTATCCATTTTTTTCTTTCCTGGGATATTTAAGGTGTAACGAAGTGGAGGTTCTTGTCAACAGAGCAGCCCTAAACTTTGGGGTGCCTGTGTCTTGCTGATTTTTACTTTTCCCAATTTATACACCCATGAGTGGAAGTGCCCTATGCTCTCTAAGCTGAGTTTTTTAGAGGTTTCAGGACACACCGTACACTTCTCCAGAGTGGCTGTTGGCAATTTACATCACGCCCATCAGCGTAGCAAGGCTCCCGTTTCTCCATGGCCTGTCCTGCATTTCTGGTTTTGACACTTTATTCAGCATGGCCCTTTTGACCGATGGGAAGCGAGACTTCTTTGTAGCGCTGATTTGCCTTTCCAGGTTGCTTGGTTGGCCAAAAAGGGCGTATGCGTTTTTTCCTGAATATATTCAGGAAAAAACGCATACGCCCTTTTTGGCCAAGGGCATCATGGTCGAGGTTTTGCCGCCTTTCCTGTGCTTTAAAGGCGATTCGAATCTACCTCCTGAAATCTGTTTCCTGCAATTCTGCCTTGCTTTCAAATCCTCTTCGTTGCCTTCCCTCAATATATTTGTGGACGAGAGTTATCATTTCTAACTCTGCAGGTTTGTGAATTGCAGTGCCCCTGAGCTCCATTTTTCAACTCGCTTTCTTCGGAGCTGGCCGCAAAAGCGCAGGATTGCTTCAGGCCCTATTCTGGTTCCGGGCGGCAGGCTGAGCCTGTGGTTAATTCTTCTTCCTGATGGGAAAATAGAGTGACCTGTGCCTGTCCCAACACCTAGAGCTAGTCTCTCATTGGTTCCCCCTCTTCCCGTTCATCCTCAGGACAAATTGCAACCTGTACGGAACAGGAGGTTAAAGGTGCTGATTCTCCACGGAGGGAGATTGCTACTAACGCGGCTGGAATGGCGAACCCGAGCACAAGGAGATGAGAAATGAGGTGCGTTTTAGAAACCTTTCCCGATCACACGGTGTACCATCTTCTGGGTTTCTCATGCATGTTTTCGATGTAGGAAGATGCCCTTGAACCTGGAGATTTGGGACCCATGGGATGGGTACCACGCAGTATTACTTTAAAGGGTCTGCGTTTGCTCACCCAACCTCACCAAACCTCTCAGCCCCAAGAGTGTCCACCCTTATGTCTCAATCAGCTGTGGGTCTAGAGATGGTCAATCCAGGTGGCATCACAGCCCCTGAACGAATTTTGTAAGAATTTCTCTCTCTTTCACTGTCTTTGTTTCACGGGATTTTAAAAGTAATTGATTTTTATAATGGGGTTTAGCTGCTTTTCACTGCTCTGTTTATGCTGCTTTACACCCACTTGACTCATTTACAGAGAGATATCAATACATAGCTTTGAAGATTCTTCCTAGTCAGGTATATTCTTGGGCGGTGAATAGGGGGTGTCGAGTCCAGTTCACTGAGCAAGGAGTAGGTCTTGTCTATTACATATTGGGTTTATGGAACGGTATCTGAGCTAATTTGAAACCCTTGTTTTCTCCCTCACCCGACCTCACCTTTCCCGTTAAGCAGCCATAGTGTGTTTTGTAAACGTGTGACGCTGTTCTGTTTTGTAATTCAGTTCAAGTGTAGCGGTTTTTACATTCCCTCTCTAAGTGATATCTTATGATAAGTGTCTTTTTCTGTGTGACTTATTTCACTTAGAATCGTCGTACCTAAATCCTCTCATCATGCTGCTACTAGCCTTATGACGTTAATTTCATGGCTGA
The DNA here is from genome assembly GCF_965194805.1 of Balaenoptera borealis. Taxonomy (NCBI): domain Eukaryota; kingdom Metazoa; phylum Chordata; class Mammalia; order Artiodactyla; family Balaenopteridae; genus Balaenoptera; species Balaenoptera borealis. The sequence continues at coordinate 419,917 of NW_028123702.1, read as the reverse complement.
GTGATATGCCATTGTACATAAGGACCACAACTTCCTTATCCATTTTTCTCTTTCCTGGGATATTTAAGGTGTAACGAAGTGGAGGTTCTTGTCAACAGAGCAGCCCTAAACTTTGGGGTGCCTGTGTCTTGCTGATTTTTAGTTTTCCCAATTTATACGCCCATGAGTGGAAGTGCCTTATGCTCTCTATGCTGAGTTCTTTAGATGTTTCAGGAAACACCGTACACTTCTCCAGAGTGGCTGTTGGCAATTTACATCCCGCCCATCAGCGTAGTAAGGCTCCCGTTTCTCCATGGCCTGTCCTGCATTTCTGGTTTTGACACTTTATTCAGCATGGCCCTTTTGACCGATGGGAAGCGAGACTTCTTTGTAGCGCTGATTTGCCTTTCCAGGTTGCTTGGTTGGCCAAAAAGGGCGTATGCGTTTTTTCCTGAATATATTCAGGAAAAAACGCATACGCCCTTTTTGGCCAAGGGCATCATGGTCAAGGTTTTGCCGCTTTTCCTGTGCTTTAAAGGCGATTCGACTCTACCTCCTGAAATCTGTTTCCTGCAATTCTGCCTTGCTTTCAAATCCTCCTCGTTGCCTTCCCTCAATATATTTGTGGACGAGAGTTATCATTTATAACTCTGCAGGTTTGTGAATTGCAGTGCCCCTGAGCTCGATTTTTCAACTCGTTTTTTTGGGAGCTGGCCGCAAAAGCACAGGATTGCTTCAGGCCCTGTTCTGCTTCCGGGCGGCAGGCTGAGCCTGTGGTTAATTCTTCTTCCTGATGGGAAAATAGAGTGACCTGTGCCTGTCCCAACACCTAGAGCTAGTCTCTCACTGGTTCCCCCTCTTCCCGTTCATCCTCAGGACAATTTGCAACCTGTACGGAACAGGAGGTTGAAGGTGCTGATTCTCGAAGGAGGGAGATTGCTAGTAAAGCGGCTGTAATGGCCAACCCGAGCACAAGGAGATGAGAAATGAGGTGCGTTTTCGAAACCTTTCCCGATCACACGGTGTACCATCTTCTGGGTTTCTCATGCATGTTTTTGTTATAGGAAGATGCCCTTGAACTTGGAGATTTGGGACCCATGGGATGGGTACCACGCAGTATTACTTTAAAGGGCCTGCGTTTCCTCAACCAACCTGACCAAACCTCTCAGCCACAAGAGTGTCCACCCTTATGTCTCAATCAGCTGTGGGTCTAGAGATGGTCAATCCAGGTGGCATCACAGCCCCTGAACGAATATTGTAAGAATTTCTCTCTCTTTCACTGTCTTTGTTTCACGGGTTTTTAAAAGTAATTGATTTTTATAATGGGGTTTAGCTGCTTTTCACTGCTGTTTTTATGCTGCTTTACACCCACTTGACTCACTTACAGAGAGATATCAATACATAGCTTTGAAGATTCTTCCTAGTCAGATATATTCTTGGGCGGTGAATAGGGGGTTTTTGCGTCCAGTTCACTGAGCAAGGAGTAGGTCTTGTCTATTACATATTGGGTTTATTGAACGGTATCTGAGCTAATTTGAAACCCTTGTTTTCTGCCTCACCCCACCTCACCTTTCCCGTTAAGCAGTCATAGTGTGTTTTGTAAACGTGTGTCTCTGTTCTGTTTTGTAATTCAGTTCAAGTGTAGCGGTTTTTACATTCCCTCTATAAGTGATATCTTATGATAAGTGTCGTTTTCTGGTTGACTTATTTCACTTAGAATCGTCGTACCTAAATCCACTCATCATGCTGCTACTAGCCTTATGACGTTGATTTCCTGGCTGAGTGATATTCCATTGTACATAAGGACCACAACTTCTTTATCCATTTTTTTCTTTCCTGGGATATTTAAGGTGTAACGAAGTGGAGGTTCTTGTCAACAGAGCAGCCCTAAACTTTGGGGTGCCTGTGTCTTGCTGATTTTTACTTTTCCCAATTTATACACCCATGAGTGGAAGTGCCCTATGCTCTCTAAGCTGAGTTTTTTAGAGGTTTCAGGACACACCGTACACTTCTCCAGAGTGGCTGTTGGCAATTTACATCGCGCCCATCAGCGTAGCAAGGCTCCCGTTTCTCCATGGCCTGTCCTGCATTTCTGGTTTTGACACTTTATTCAGCATGGCCCTTTTGACCGATGGGAAGCGAGACTTCTTTGTAGCGCTGATTTGCCTTTCCAGGTTGCTTGGTTGGCCAAAAAGGGCGTATGCGTTTTTTCCTGAATATATTCAGGAAAAAACGTATACGCCCTTTTTGGCCAAGGGCATCATGGTCGAGGTTTTGCCGCCTTTCCTGTGCTTTAAAGGCGATTCGAATCTACCTCCTGAAATCTGTTTCCTGCAATTCTGCCTTGCTTTCAAATCCTCTTCGTTGCCTTCCCTCAATATATTTGTGGACGAGAGTTATCATTTCTAACTCTGCAGGTTTGTGAATTGCAGTGCCCCTGAGCTCCATTTTTCAACTCACTCTCTTCGGAGCTGGCTGCAAAAGCGCAGGATTGCTTCAGGCCCTATTCTGGTTCCGGGCGGCAGGCTGAGCCTGTGGTTAATTCTTCTTCCTGATGGGAAAATAGAGTGACCTGTGCCTGTCCCAACACCTAGAGCTAGTCTCTCATTGGTTCCCCCTCTTCCCGTTCATCCTCAGGACAAATTGCAACCTGTACGGAACAGGAGGTTAAAGGTGCTGATTCTCCACGGAGGGAGATTGCTACTAACGCGGCTGGAATGGCGAACCCGAGCACAAGGAGATGAGAAATGAGGTGCGTTTTAGAAACCTTTCCCGATCACACGGTGTACCATCTTCTGGGTTTCTCATGCATGTTTTCGATGTAGGAAGATGCCCTTGAACCTGGAGATTTGGGACCCATGGGATGGGTACCACGCAGTATTACTTTAAAGGGTCTGCGTTTGCTCACCCAACCTCACCAAACCTCTCAACCCCAAGAGTGTCCACCCTTATGTCTCAATCAGCTGTGGGTCTAGAGATGGTCAATCCAGGTGGCATCACAGCCCCTGAACGAATTTTGTAAGAATTTCTCTCTCTTTCACTGTCTTTGTTTCACGGGATTTTAAAAGTAATTGATTTTTATAATGGGGTTTAGCTGCTTTTCACTGCTCTGTTTATGCTGCTTTACACCCACTTGACTCATTTACAGAGAGATATCAATACATAGCTTTGAAGATTCTTCCTAGTCAGGTATATTCTTGGGCGGTGAATAGGGGGTGTCGAGTCCAGTTCACTGAGCAAGGAGTAGGTCTTGTCTATTACATATTGGGTTTATGGAACGGTATCTGAGCTAATTTGAAACCCTTGTTTTCTCCCTCACCCGACCTCACCTTTCCCGTTAAGCAGCCATAGTGTGTTTTGTAAACGTGTGACGCTGTTCTGTTTTGTAATTCAGTTCAAGTGTAGCGGTTTTTACATTCCCTCTCTAAGTGATATCTTATGATAAGTGTCTTTTTCTGTGTGACTTATTTCACTTAGAATCGTCGTACCTAAATCCTCTCATCATGCTGCTACTAGCCTTATGACGTTAATTTCATGGCTGAGTGATATGCCATTGTACATAAGGACCACAACTTCCTTATCCATTTTTCTCTTTCCTGGGATATTTAAGGTGTAACGAAGTGGAGGTTCTTGTCAACAGAGCAGCCCTAAACTTTGGGGTGCCTGTGTCTTGCTGATTTTTAGTTTTCCCAATTTATACGCCCATGAGTGGAAGTGCCTTATGCTCTCTATGCTGAGTTCTTTAGATGTTTCAGGAAACACCGTACACTTCTCCAGAGTGGCTGTTGGCAATTTACATCCCGCCCATCAGCGTAGTAAGGCTCCCATTTCTCCATGGCCTGTCCTGCATTTCTGGTTTTGACACTTTATTCAGCATGGCCCTTTTGACCGATGGGAAGCGAGACTTCTTTGTAGCGCTGATTTGCCTTTCCAGGTTGCTTGGTTGGCCAAAAAGGGCGTATGCGTTTTTTCCTGAATATATTCAGGAAAAAACGCATACGCCCTTTTTGGCCAAGGGCATCATGGTCGAGGTTTTGCCGCTTTTCCTGTGCTTTAAAGGCGATTCGACTCTACCTCCTGAAATCTGTTTCCTGCAATTCTGCCTTGCTTTCAAATCCTCCTCGTTGCCTTCCCTCAATATATTTGTGGACGAGAGTTATCATTTATAACTCTGCAGGTTTGTGAATTGCAGTGCCCCTGAGCTCGATTTTTCAACTCGTTTTTTTGGGAGCTGGCCGCAAAAGCACAGGATTGCTTCAGGCCCTGTTCTGCTTCCGGGCGGCAGGCTGAGCCTGTGGTTAATTCTTCTTCCTGATGGGAAAATAGAGTGACCTGTGCCTGTCCCAACACCTAGAGCTAGTCTCTCACTGGTTCCCCCTCTTCCCGTTCATCCTCAGGACAATTTGCAACCTGTACGGAACAGGAGGTTGAAGGTGCTGATTCTCGAAGGAGGGAGATTGCTAGTAAAGCGGCTGTAATGGCCAACCCGAGCACAAGGAGATGAGAAATGAGGTGCGTTTTCGAAACCTTTCCCGATCACACGGTGTACCATCTTCTGGGTTTCTCATGCATGTTTTTGTTATAGGAAGATGCCCTTGAACTTGGAGATTTGGGACCCATGGGATGGGTACCACGCAGTATTACTTTAAAGGGCCTGCGTTTCCTCAACCAACCTGACCAAACCTCTCAGCCACAAGAGTGTCCACCCTTATGTCTCAATCAGCTGTGGGTCTAGAGATGGTCAATCCAGGTGGCATCACAGCCCCTGAACGAATATTGTAAGAATTTCTCTCTCTTTCACTGTCTTTGTTTCACGGGTTTTTAAAAGTAATTGATTTTTATAATGGGGTTTAGCTGCTTTTCACTGCTGTTTTTATGCTGCTTTACACCCACTTGACTCACTTACAGAGAGATATCAATACATAGCTTTGAAGATTCTTCCTAGTCAGATATATTCTTGGGCGGTGAATAGGGGGTTTTTGCGTCCAGTTCACTGAGCAAGGAGTAGGACTTGTCTATTACATATTGGGTTTATTGAACGGTATCTGAGCTAATTTGAAACCCTTGTTTTCTGCCTCACCCGACCTCACCTTTCCCGTTAAGCAGCCATAGTGTGTTTTGTAAACGTGTGTCTCTGTTCTGTTTTGTAATTCAGTTCAAGTGTAGCGGTTTTTCCATTCCCTCTATAAGTGATATCTTATGATAAGTGTCGTTTTCTGGTTGACTTATTTCACTTAGAATCGTCGTACCTAAATCCACTCATCATGCTGCTACTAGCCTTATGACGTTGATTTCCTGGCTGAGTGATATTCCATTGTACATAAGGACCACAACTTCTTTATCCATTTTTTTCTTTCCTGGGATATTTAAGGTGTAACGAAGTGGAGGTTCTTGTCAACAGAGCAGCCCTAAACTTTGGGGTGCCTGTGTCTTGCTGATTTTTACTTTTCCCAATTTATACACCCATGAGTGGAAGTGCCCTATGCTCTCTAAGCTGAGTTTTTTAGAGGTTTCAGGACACACCGTACACTTCTCCAGAGTGGCTGTTGGCAATTTACATCACGCCCATCAGCGTAGCAAGGCTCCCGTTTCTCCATGGCCTGTCCTGCATTTCTGGTTTTGACACTTTATTCAGCATGGCCCTTTTGACCGATGGGAAGCGAGACTTCTTTGTAGCGCTGATTTGCCTTTCCAGGTTGCTTGGTTGGCCAAAAAGGGCGTATGCGTTTTTTCCTGAATATATTCAGGAAAAAACGCATACGCCCTTTTTGGCCAAGGGCATCATGGTCGAGGTTTTGCCGCCTTTCCTGTGCTTTAAAGGCGATTCGAATCTACCTCCTGAAATCTGTTTCCTGCAATTCTGCCTTGCTTTCAAATCCTCTTCGTTGCCTTCCCTCAATATATTTGTGGACGAGAGTTATCATTTCTAACTCTGCAGGTTTGTGAATTGCAGTGCCCCTGAGCTCCATTTTTCAACTCGCTTTCTTCGGAGCTGGCCGCAAAAGCGCAGGATTGCTTCAGGCCCTATTCTGGTTCCGGGCGGCAGGCTGAGCCTGTGGTTAATTCTTCTTCCTGATGGGAAAATAGAGTGACCTGTGCCTGTCCCAACACCTAGAGCTAGTCTCTCATTGGTTCCCCCTCTTCCCGTTCATCCTCAGGACAAATTGCAACCTGTACGGAACAGGAGGTTAAAGGTGCTGATTCTCCACGGAGGGAGATTGCTACTAACGCGGCTGGAATGGCGAACCCGAGCACAAGGAGATGAGAAATGAGGTGCGTTTTAGAAACCTTTCCCGATCACACGGTGTACCATCTTCTGGGTTTCTCATGCATGTTTTCGATGTAGGAAGATGCCCTTGAACCTGGAGATTTGGGACCCATGGGATGGGTACCACGCAGTATTACTTTAAAGGGTCTGCGTTTGCTCACCCAACCTCACCAAACCTCTCAGCCCCAAGAGTGTCCACCCTTATGTCTCAATCAGCTGTGGGTCTAGAGATGGTCAATCCAGGTGGCATCACAGCCCCTGAACGAATTTTGTAAGAATTTCTCTCTCTTTCACTGTCTTTGTTTCACGGGATTTTAAAAGTAATTGATTTTTATAATGGGGTTTAGCTGCTTTTCACTGCTCTGTTTATGCTGCTTTACACCCACTTGACTCATTTACAGAGAGATATCAATACATAGCTTTGAAGATTCTTCCTAGTCAGGTATATTCTTGGGCGGTGAATAGGGGGTGTCGAGTCCAGTTCACTGAGCAAGGAGTAGGTCTTGTCTATTACATATTGGGTTTATGGAACGGTATCTGAACTAATTTGAAACCCTTGTTTTCTCCCTCACCCGACCTCACCTTTCCCGTTAAGCAGCCATAGTGTGTTTTGTAAACGTGTGACGCTGTTCTGTTTTGTAATTCAGTTCAAGTGTAGCGGTTTTTACATTCCCTCTCTAAGTGATATCTTATGATAAGTGTCTTTTTCTGTGTGACTTATTTCACTTAGAATCGTCGTACCTAAATCCTCTCATCATGCTGCTACTAGCCTTATGACGTTAATTTCATGGCTGAGTGATATGCCATTGTACATAAGGACCACAACTTCCTTATCCATTTTTCTCTTTCCTGGGATATTTAAGGTGTAACGAAGTGGAGGTTCTTGTCAACAGAGCAGCCCTAAACTTTGGGGTGCCTGTGTCTTGCTGATTTTTAGTTTTCCCAATTTATACGCCCATGAGTGGAAGTGCCTTATGCTCTCTATGCTGAGTTCTTTAGATGTTTCAGGAAACACCGTACACTTCTCCAGAGTGGCTGTTGGCAATTTACATCCCGCCCATCAGCGTAGTAAGGCTCCCGTTTCTCCATGGCCTGTCCTGCATTTCTGGTTTTGACACTTTATTCAGCATGGCCCTTTTGACCGATGGGAAGCGAGACTTCTTTGTAGCGCTGATTTGCCTTTCCAGGTTGCTTGGTTGGCCAAAAAGGGCGTATGCGTTTTTTCCTGAATATATTCAGGAAAAAACGCATACGCCCTTTTTGGCCAAGGGCATCATGGTCGAGGTTTTGCCGCCTTTCCTGTGCTTTAAAGGCGATTCGACTCTACCTCCTGAAATCTGTTTCCTGCAATTCTGCCTTGCTTTCAAATCCTCCTCGTTGCCTTCCCTCAATATATTTGTGGACGAGAGTTATCATTTCTAACTCTGCAGGTTTGTGAATTGCAGTGCCCCTGAGCTCGATTTTTCAACTCGTTTTTTTGGGAGCTGGCCGCAAAAGCACAGGATTGCTTCAGGCCCTGTTCTGCTTCCGGGCGGCAGGCTGAGCCTGTGGTTAATTCTTCTTCCTGATGGGAAAATAGAGTGACCTGTGCCTGTCCCAACACCTAGAGCTAGTCTCTCACTGGTTCCCCCTCTTCCCGTTCATCCTCAGGACAATTTGCAACCTGTACGGAACAGGAGGTTGAAGGTGCTGATTCTCGAAGGAGGGAGATTGCTAGTAAAGCGGCTGTAATGGCCAACCCGAGCACAAGGAGATGAGAAATGAGGTGCGTTTTCGAAACCTTTCCCGATCACACGGTGTACCATCTTCTGGGTTTCTCATGCATGTTTTTGTTATAGGAAGATGCCCTTGAACTTGGAGATTTGGGACCCATGGGATGGGTACCACGCAGTATTACTTTAAAGGGCCTGCGTTTCCTCAACCAACCTGACCAAACCTCTCAGCCACAAGAGTGTCCACCCTTATGTCTCAATCAGCTGTGGGTCTAGAGATGGTCAATCCAGGTGGCATCACAGCCCCTGAACGAATATTGTAAGAATTTCTCTCTCTTTCACTGTCTTTGTTTCACGGGTTTTTAAAAGTAATTGATTTTTATAATGGGGTTTAGCTGCTTTTCACTGCTGTTTTTATGCTGCTTTACACCCACTTGACTCACTTACAGAGAGATATCAATACATAGCTTTGAAGATTCTTCCTAGTCAGATATATTCTTGGGCGGTGAATAGGGGGTTTTTGCGTCCAGTTCACTGAGCAAGGAGTAGGACTTGTCTATTACATATTGGGTTTATTGAACGGTATCTGAGCTAATTTGAAACCCTTGTTTTCTGCCTCACCCGACCTCACCTTTCCCGTTAAGCAGCCATAGTGTGTTTTGTAAACGTGTGTCTCTGTTCTGTTTTGTAATTCAGTTCAAGTGTAGCGGTTTTTACATTCCCTCTATAAGTGATATCTTATGATAAGTGTCGTTTTCTGGTTGACTTATTTCACTTAGAATCGTCGTACCTAAATCCACTCATCATGCTGCTACTAGCCTTATGACGTTGATTTCCTGGCTGAGTGATATTCCATTGTACATAAGGACCACAACTTCTTTATCCATTTTTTTCTTTCCTGGGATATTTAAGGTGTAACGAAGTGGAGGTTCTTGTCAACAGAGCAGCCCTAAACTTTGGGGTGCCTGTGTCTTGCTGATTTTTACTTTTCCCAATTTATACACCCATGAGTGGAAGTGCCCTATGCTCTCTAAGCTGAGTTTTTTAGAGGTTTCAGGACACACCGTACACTTCTCCAGAGTGGCTGTTGGCAATTTACATCACGCCCATCAGCGTAGCAAGGCTCCCGTTTCTCCATGGCCTGTCCTGCATTTCTGGTTTTGACACTTTATTCAGCATGGCCCTTTTGACCGATGGGAAGCGAGACTTCTTTGTAGCGCTGATTTGCCTTTCCAGGTTGCTTGGTTGGCCAAAAAGGGCGTATGCGTTTTTTCCTGAATATATTCAGGAAAAAACGCATACGCCCTTTTTGGCCAAGGGCATCATGGTCGAGGTTTTGCCGCCTTTCCTGTGCTTTAAAGGCGATTCGAATCTACCTCCTGAAATCTGTTTCCTGCAATTCTGCCTTGCTTTCAAATCCTCTTCGTTGCCTTCCCTCAATATATTTGTGGACGAGAGTTATCATTTCTAACTCTGCAGGTTTGTGAATTGCAGTGCCCCTGAGCTCCATTTTTCAACTTGCTTTCTTCGGAGCTGGCCGCAAAAGCGCAGGATTGCTTCAGGCCCTATTCTGGTTCCGGGCGGCAGGCTGAGCCTGTGGTTAATTCTTCTTCCTGATGGGAAAATAGAGTGACCTGTGCCTGTCCCAACACCTAGAGCTAGTCTCTCATTGGTTCCCCCTCTTCCCGTTCATCCTCAGGACAAATTGCAACCTGTACGGAACAGGAGGTTAAAGGTGCTGATTCTCCACGGAGGGAGATTGCTACTAACGCGGCTGGAATGGCGAACCCGAGCACAAGGAGATGAGAAATGAGGTGCGTTTTAGAAACCTTTCCCGATCACACGGTGTACCATCTTCTGGGTTTCTCATGCATGTTTTCGATGTAGGAAGATGCCCTTGAACCTGGAGATTTGGGACCCATGGGATGGGTACCATGCAGTAATACTTTAAAGGGTCTGCGTTTGCTCACCCAACCTCACCAAACCTCTCAGCCCCAAGAGTGTCCACCCTTATGTCTCAATCAGCTGTGGGTCTAGAGATGGTCAATCCAGGTGGCATCACAGCCCCTGAACGAATTTTGTAAGAATTTCTCTCTCTTTCACTGTCTTTGTTTCACGGGATTTTAAAAGTAATTGATTTTTATAATGGGGTTTAGCTGCTTTTCACTGCTCTGTTTATGCTGCTTTACACCCACTTGACTCATTTACAGAGAGATATCAATACATAGCTTTGAAGATTCTTCCTAGTCAGGTATATTCTTGGGCGGTGAATAGGGGGTGTCGAGTCCAGTTCACTGAGCAAGGAGTAGGTCTTGTCTATTACATATTGGGTTTATTGAACGGTATCTGAGCTAATTTGAAACCCTTGTTTTCTGCCTCACCTGACCTCACCTTTCCCGTTAAGCAGCCATAGTGTGTTTTGTAAACGTGTGTCTCTGTTCTGTTTTGTAATTCAGTTCAAGTGTAGCGGCTTTTCCATTCCCTCTATAAGTGATATCTTATGATAAGTGTCGTTTTCTGGTTGACTTATTTCACTTAGAATCGTCGTACCTAAATCCACTCATCATGCTGCTACTAGCCTTATGACGTTGATTTCCTGGCTGAGTGATATTCCATTGTACATAAGGACCACAACTTCTTTATCCATTTTTTTCTTTCCTGGGATATTTAAGGTGTAACGAAGTGGAGGTTCTTGTCAACAGAGCAGCCCTAAACTTTGGGGTGCCTGTGTCTTGCTGATTTTTACTTTTCCCAATTTATACACCCATGAGTGGAAGTGCCCTATGCTCTCTAAGCTGAGTTTTTTAGAGGTTTCAGGACACACCGTACACTTCTCCAGAGTGGCTGTTGGCAATTTACATCACGCCCATCAGCGTAGCAAGGCTCCCGTTTCTCCATGGCCTGTCCTGCATTTCTGGTTTTGACACTTTATTCAGCATGGCCCTTTTGACCGATGGGAAGCGAGACTTCTTTGTAGCGCTGATTTGCCTTTCCAGGTTGCTTGGTTGGCCAAAAAGGGCGTATGCGTTTTTTCCTGAATATATTCAGGAAAAAACGCATACGCCCTTTTTGGCCAAGGGCATCATGGTCGAGGTTTTGCCGCCTTTCCTGTGCTTTAAAGGCGATTCGAATCTACCTCCTGAAATCTGTTTCCTGCAATTCTGCCTTGCTTTCAAATCCTCTTCGTTGCCTTCCCTCAATATATTTGTGGACGAGAGTTATCATTTCTAACTCTGCAGGTTTGTGAATTGCAGTGCCCCTGAGCTCCATTTTTCAACTCGCTTTCTTCGGAGCTGGCCGCAAAAGCGCAGGATTGCTTCAGGCCCTATTCTGGTTCCGGGCGGCAGGCTGAGCCTGTGGTTAATTCTTCTTCCTGATGGGAAAATAGAGTGACCTGTGCCTGTCCCAACACCTAGAGCTAGTCTCTCATTGGTTCCCCCTCTTCCCGTTCATCCTCAGGACAAATTGCAACCTGTACGGAACAGGAGGTTAAAGGTGCTGATTCTCCACGGAGGGAGATTGCTACTAACGCGGCTGGAATGGCGAACCCGAGCACAAGGAGATGAGAAATGAGGTGCGTTTTAGAAACCTTTCCCGATCACACGGTGTACCATCTTCTGGGTTTCTCATGCATGTTTTCGATGTAGGAAGATGCCCTTGAACCTGGAGATTTGGGACCCATGGGATGGGTACCACGCAGTATTACTTTAAAGGGTCTGCGTTTGCTCACCCAACCTCACCAAACCTCTCAGCCCCAAGAGTGTCCACCCTTATGTCTCAATCAGCTGTGGGTCTAGAGATGGTCAATCCAGGTGGCATCACAGCCCCTGAACGAATTTTGTAAGAATTTCTCTCTCTTTCACTGTCTTTGTTTCACGGGATTTTAAAAGTAATTGATTTTTATAATGGGGTTTAGCTGCTTTTCACTGCTCTGTTTATGCTGCTTTACACCCACTTGACTCATTTACAGAGAGATATCAATACATAGCTTTGAAGATTCTTCCTAGTCAGGTATATTCTTGGGCGGTGAATAGGGGGTGTCGAGTCCAGTTCACTGAGCAAGGAGTAGGTCTTGTCTATTACATATTGGGTTTATGGAACGGTATCTGAGCTAATTTGAAACCCTTGTTTTCTCCCTCACCCGACCTCACCTTTCCCGTTAAGCAGCCATAGTGTGTTTTGTAAACGTGTGACGCTGTTCTGTTTTGTAATTCAGTTCAAGTGTAGCGGTTTTTACATTCCCTCTCTAAGTGATATCTTATGATAAGTGTCTTTTTCTGTGTGACTTATTTCACTTAGAATCGTCGTACCTAAATCCTCTCATCATGCTGCTACTAGCCTTATGACGTTAATTTCATGGCTGAGTGATATGCCATTGTACATAAGGACCACAACTTCCTTATCCATTTTTCTCTTTCCTGGGATATTTAAGGTGTAACGAAGTGGAGGTTCTTGTCAACAGAGCAGCCCTAAACTTTGGGGTGCCTGTGTCTTGCTGATTTTTAGTTTTCCCAATTTATACGCCCATGAGTGGAAGTGCCTTATGCTCTCTATGCTGAGTTCTTTAGATGTTTCAGGAAACACCGTACACTTCTCCAGAGTGGCTGTTGGCAATTTACATCCCGCCCATCAGCGTAGTAAGGCTCCCGTTTCTCCATGGCCTGTCCTGCATTTCTGGTTTTGACACTTTATTCAGCATGGCCCTTTTGACCGATGGGAAGCGAGACTTCTTTGTAGCGCTGATTTGCCTTTCCAGGTTGCTTGGTTGGCCAAAAAGGGCGTATGCGTTTTTTCCTGAATATATTCAGGAAAAAACGCATACGCCCTTTTTGGCCAAGGGCATCATGGTCGAGGTTTTGCCGCTTTTCCTGTGCTTTAAAGGCGATTCGACTCTACCTCCTGAAATCTGTTTCCTGCAATTCTGCCTTGCTTTCAAATCCTCCTCGTTGCCTTCCCTCAATATATTTGTGGACGAGAGTTATCATTTATAACTCTGCAGGTTTGTGAATTGCAGTGCCCCTGAGCTCGATTTTTCAACTCGTTTTTTTGGGAGCTGGCCGCAAAAGCACAGGATTGCTTCAGGCCCTGTTCTGCTTCCGGGCGGCAGGCTGAGCCTGTGGTTAATTCTTCTTCCTGATGGGAAAATAGAGTGACCTGTGCCTGTCCCAACACCTAGAGCTAGTCTCTCACTGGTTCCCCCTCTTCCCGTTCATCCTCAGGACAATTTGCAACCTGTACGGAACAGGAGGTTGAAGGTGCTGATTCTCGAAGGAGGGAGATTGCTAGTAAAGCGGCTGTAATGGCCAACCCGAGCACAAGGAGATGAGAAATGAGGTGCGTTTTCGAAACCTTTCCCGATCACACGGTGTACCATCTTCTGGGTTTCTCATGCATGTTTTTGTTATAGGAAGATGCCCTTGAACTTGGAGATTTGGGACCCATGGGATGGGTACCACGCAGTATTACTTTAAAGGGCCTGCGTTTCCTCAACCAACCTGACCAAACCTCTCAGCCACAAGAGTGTCCACCCTTATGTCTCAATCAGCTGTGGGTCTAGAGATGGTCAATCCAGGTGGCATCACAGCCCCTGAACGAATATTGTAAGAATTTCTCTCTCTTTCACTGTCTTTGTTTCACGGGTTTTTAAAAGTAATTGATTTTTATAATGGGGTTTAGCTGCTTTTCACTGCTGTTTTTATGCTGCTTTACACCCACTTGACTCACTTACAGAGAGATATCAATACATAGCTTTGAAGATTCTTCCTAGTCAGATATATTCTTGGGCGGTGAATAGGGGGTTTTTGCGTCCAGTTCACTGAGCAAGGAGTAGGTCTTGTCTATTACATATTGGGTTTATTGAACGGTATCTGAGCTAATTTGAAACCCTTGTTTTCTGCCTCACCCGACCTCACCTTTCCCGTTAAGCAGTCATAGTGTGTTTTGTAAACGTGTGTCTCTGTTCTGTTTTGTAATTCAGTTCAAGTGTAGCGGTTTTTACATTCCCTCTATAAGTGATATCTTATGATAAGTGTCGTTTTCTGGTTGACTTATTTCACTTAGAATCGTCGTACCTAAATCCACTCATCATGCTGCTACTAGCCTTATGACGTTGATTTCCTGGCTGAGTGATATTCCATTGTACATAAGGACCACAACTTCTTTATCCATTTTTTTCTTTCCTGGGATATTTAAGGTGTAACGAAGTGGAGGTTCTTGTCAACAGAGCAGCCCTAAACTTTGGGGTGCCTGTGTCTTGCTGATTTTTACTTTTCCCAATTTATACACCCATGAGTGGAAGTGCCCTATGCTCTCTAAGCTGAGTTTTTTAGAGGTTTCAGGACACACCGTACACTTCTCCAGAGTGGCTGTTGGCAATTTACATGCCGCCCATCAGCGTAGCAAGGCTCCCGTTTCTCCATGGCCTGTCCTGCATTTCTGGTTTTGACACTTTATTCAGCATGGCCCTTTTGACCGATGGGAAGCGAGACTTCTTTGTAGCGCTGATTTGCCTTTCCAGGTTGCTTGGTTGGCCAAAAAGGGCGTATGCGTTTTTTCCTGAATATATTCAGGAAAAAACGCATACGCCCTTTTTGGCCAAGGGCATCATGGTCGAGGTTTTGCCGCCTTTCCTGTGCTTTAAAGGCGATTCGAATCTACCTCCTGAAATCTGTTTCCTGCAATTCTGCCTTGCTTTCAAATCCTCTTCGTTGCCTTCCCTCAATATATTTGTGGACGAGAGTTATCATTTCTAACTCTGCAGGTTTGTGAATTGCAGTGCCCCTGAGCTCCATTTTTCAACTCACTCTCTTCGGAGCTGGCTGCAAAAGCGCAGGATTGCTTCAGGCCCTATTCTGGTTCCGGGCGGCAGGCTGAGCCTGTGGTTAATTCTTCTTCCTGATGGGAAAATAGAGTGACCTGTGCCTGTCCCAACACCTAGAGCTAGTCTCTCATTGGTTCCCCCTCTTCCCGTTCATCCTCAGGACAAATTGCAACCTGTACGGAACAGGAGGTTAAAGGTGCTGATTCTCCACGGAGGGAGATTGCTACTAACGCGGCTGGAATGGCGAACCCGAGCACAAGGAGATGAGAAATGAGGTACGTTTTAGAAACCTTTCCCGATCACACGGTGTACCATCTTCTGGGTTTCTCATGCATGTTTTCGATGTAGGAAGATGCCCTTGAACCTGGAGATTTGGGACCCATGGGATGGGTACCACGCAGTATTACTTTAAAGGGTCTGCGTTTGCTCACCCAACCTCACCAAACCTCTCAGCCCCAAGAGTGTCCACCCTTATGTCTCAATCAGCTGTGGGTCTAGAGATGGTCAATCCAGGTGGCATCACAGCCCCTGAACGAATTTTGTAAGAATTTCTCTCTCTTTCACTGTCTTTGTTTCACGGGATTTTAAAAGTAATTGATTTTTATAATGGGGTTTAGCTGCTTTTCACTGCTCTGTTTATGCTGCTTTACACCCACTTGACTCATTTACAGAGAGATATCAATACATAGCTTTGAAGATTCTTCCTAGTCAGGTATATTCTTGGGCGGTGAATAGGGGGTGTCGAGTCCAGTTCACTGAGCAAGGAGTAGGTCTTGTCTATTACATATTGGGTTTATGGAACGGTATCTGAGCTAATTTGAAACCCTTGTTTTCTCCCTCACCCGACCTCACCTTTCCCGTTAAGCAGCCATAGTGTGTTTTGTAAACGTGTGACGCTGTTCTGTTTTGTAATTCAGTTCAAGTGTAGCGGTTTTTACATTCCCTCTCTAAGTGATATCTTATGATAAGTGTCTTTTTCTGTGTGACTTATTTCACTTAGAATCGTCGTACCTAAATCCTCTCATCATGCTGCTACTAGCCTTATGACGTTAATTTCATGGCTGAGTGATATGCCATTGTACATAAGGACCACAACTTCCTTATCCATTTTTCTCTTTCCTGGGATATTTAAGGTGTAACGAAGTGGAGGTTCTTGTCAACAGAGCAGCCCTAAACTTTGGGGTGCCTGTGTCTTGCTGATTTTTAGTTTTCCCAATTTATACGCCCATGAGTGGAAGTGCCTTATGCTCTCTATGCTGAGTTCTTTAGATGTTTCAGGAAACACCGTACACTTCTCCAGAGTGGCTGTTGGCAATTTACATCCCGCCCATCAGCGTAGTAAGGCTCCCGTTTCTCCATGGCCTGTCCTGCATTTCTGGTTTTGACACTTTATTCAGCATGGCCCTTTTGACCGATGGGAAGCGAGACTTCTTTGTAGCGCTGATTTGCCTTTCCAGGTTGCTTGGTTGGCCAAAAAGGGCGTATGCGTTTTTTCCTGAATATATTCAGGAAAAAACGCATACGCCCTTTTTGGCCAAGGGCATCATGGTCGAGGTTTTGCCGCTTTTCCTGTGCTTTAAAGGCGATTCGACTCTACCTCCTGAAATCTGTTTCCTGCAATTCTGCCTTGCTTTCAAATCCTCCTCGTTGCCTTCCCTCAATATATTTGTGGACGAGAGTTATCATTTATAACTCTGCAGGTTTGTGAATTGCAGTGCCCCTGAGCTCGATTTTTCAACTCGTTTTTTTGGGAGCTGGCCGCAAAAGCACAGGATTGCTTCAGGCCCTGTTCTGCTTCCGGGCGGCAGGCTGAGCCTGTGGTTAATTCTTCTTCCTGATGGGAAAATAGAGTGACCTGTGCCTGTCCCAACACCTAGAGCTAGTCTCTCACTGGTTCCCCCTCTTCCCGTTCATCCTCAGGACAATTTGCAACCTGTACGGAACAGGAGGTTGAAGGTGCTGATTCTCGAAGGAGGGAGATTGCTAGTAAAGCGGCTGTAATGGCCAACCCGAGCACAAGGAGATGAGAAATGAGGTGCGTTTTCGAAACCTTTCCCGATCACACGGTGTACCATCTTCTGGGTTTCTCATGCATGTTTTTGTTATAGGAAGATGCCCTTGAACTTGGAGATTTGGGACCCATGGGATGGGTACCACGCAGTATTACTTTAAAGGGCCTGCGTTTCCTCAACCAACCTGACCAAACCTCTCAGCCACAAGAGTGTCCACCCTTATGTCTCAATCAGCTGTGGGTCTAGAGATGGTCAATCCAGGTGGCATCACAGCCCCTGAACGAATATTGTAAGAATTTCTCTCTCTTTCACTGTCTTTGTTTCACGGGTTTTTAAAAGTAATTGATTTTTATAATGGGGTTTAGCTGCTTTTCACTGCTGTTTTTATGCTGCTTTACACCCACTTGACTCACTTACAGAGAGATATCAATACATAGCTTTGAAGATTCTTCCTAGTCAGATATATTCTTGGGCGGTGAATAGGGGGTTTTTGCGTCCAGTTCACTGAGCAAGGAGTAGGACTTGTCTATTACATATTGGGTTTATTGAACGGTATCTGAGCTAATTTGAAACCCTTGTTTTCTGCCTCACCCGACCTCACCTTTCCCGTTAAGCAGCCATAGTGTGTTTTGTAAACGTGTGTCTCTGTTCTGTTTTGTAATTCAGTTCAAGTGTAGCGGTTTTTCCATTCCCTCTATAAGTGATATCTTATGATAAGTGTCGTTTTCTGGTTGACTTATTTCACTTAGAATCGTCGTACCTAAATCCACTCATCATGCTGCTACTAGCCTTATGACGTTGATTTCCTGGCTGAGTGATATTCCATTGTACATAAGGACCACAACTTCTTTATCCATTTTTTTCTTTCCTGGGATATTTAAGGTGTAACGAAGTGGAGGTTCTTGTCAACAGAGCAGCCCTAAACTTTGGGGTGCCTGTGTCTTGCTGATTTTTACTTTTCCCAATTTATACACCCATGAGTGGAAGTGCCCTATGCTCTCTAAGCTGAGTTTTTTAGAGGTTTCAGGACACACCGTACACTTCTCCAGAGTGGCTGTTGGCAATTTACATCACGCCCATCAGCGTAGCAAGGCTCCCGTTTCTCCATGGCCTGTCCTGCATTTCTGGTTTTGACACTTTATTCAGCATGGCCCTTTTGACCGATGGGAAGCGAGACTTCTTTGTAGCGCTGATTTGCCTTTCCAGGTTGCTTGGTTGGCCAAAAAGGGCGTATGCGTTTTTTCCTGAATATATTCAGGAAAAAACGCATACGCCCTTTTTGGCCAAGGGCATCATGGTCGAGGTTTTGCCGCCTTTCCTGTGCTTTAAAGGCGATTCGAATCTACCTCCTGAAATCTGTTTCCTGCAATTCTGCCTTGCTTTCAAATCCTCTTCGTTGCCTTCCCTCAATATATTTGTGGACGAGAGTTATCATTTCTAACTCTGCAGGTTTGTGAATTGCAGTGCCCCTGAGCTCCATTTTTCAACTCACTCTCTTCGGAGCTGGCTGCAAAAGCGCAGGATTGCTTCAGGCCCTATTCTGGTTCCGGGCGGCAGGCTGAGCCTGTGGTTAATTCTTCTTCCTGATGGGAAAATAGAGTGACCTGTGCCTGTCCCAACACCTAGAGCTAGTCTCTCATTGGTTCCCCCTCTTCCCGTTCATCCTCAGGACAAATTGCAACCTGTACGGAACAGGAGGTTAAAGGTGCTGATTCTCCACGGAGGGAGATTGCTACTAACGCGGCTGGAATGGCGAACCCGAGCACAAGGAGATGAGAAATGAGGTGCGTTTTAGAAACCTTTCCCGATCACACGGTGTACCATCTTCTGGGTTTCTCATGCATGTTTTCGATGTAGGAAGATGCCCTTGAACCTGGAGATTTGGGACCCATGGGATGGGTACCACGCAGTATTACTTTAAAGGGTCTGCGTTTGCTCACCCAACCTCACCAAACCTCTCAGCCCCAAGAGTGTCCACCCTTATGTCTCAATCAGCTGTGGGTCTAGAGATGGTCAATCCAGGTGGCATCACAGCCCCTGAACGAATTTTGTAAGAATTTCTCTCTCTTTCACTGTCTTTGTTTCACGGGATTTTAAAAGTAATTGATTTTTATAATGGGGTTTAGCTGCTTTTCACTGCTCTGTTTATGCTGTTTTACACCCACTTGACTCATTTACAGAGAGATATCAATACATAGCTTTGAAGATTCTTCCTAGTCAGGTATATTCTTGGGCGGTGAATAGGGGGTGTCGAGTCCAGTTCACTGAGCAAGGAGTAGGTCTTGTCTATTACATATTGGGTTTATGGAACGGTATCTGAGCTAATTTGAAACCCTTGTTTTCTCCCTCACCCGACCTCACCTTTCCCGTTAAGCAGCCATAGTGTGTTTTGTAAACGTGTGACGCTGTTCTGTTTTGTAATTCAGTTCAAGTGTAGCGGTTTTTACATTCCCTCTCTAAGTGATATCTTATGATAAGTGTCTTTTTCTGTGTGACTTATTTCACTTAGAATCGTCGTACCTAAATCCTCTCATCATGCTGCTACTAGCCTTATGACGTTAATTTCATGGCTGAGTGATATGCCATTGTACATAAGGACCACAACTTCCTTATCCATTTTTCTCTTTCCTGGGATATTTAAGGTGTAACGAAGTGGAGGTTCTTGTCAACAGAGCAGCCCTAAACTTTGGGGTGCCTGTGTCTTGCTGATTTTTAGTTTTCCCAATTTATACGCCCATGAGTGGAAGTGCCTTATGCTCTCTATGCTGAGTTCTTTAGATGTTTCAGGAAACACCGTACACTTCTCCAGAGTGGCTGTTGGCAATTTACATCCCGCCCATCAGCGTAGTAAGGCTCCCGTTTCTCCATGGCCTGTCCTGCATTTCTGGTTTTGACACTTTATTCAGCATGGCCCTTTTGACCGATGGGAAGCGAGACTTCTTTGTAGCGCTGATTTGCCTTTCCAGGTTGCTTGGTTGGCCAAAAAGGGCGTATGCGTTTTTTCCTGAATATATTCAGGAAAAAACGCATACGCCCTTTTTGGCCAAGGGCATCATGGTCGAGGTTTTGCCGCTTTTCCTGTGCTTTAAAGGCGATTCGACTCTACCTCCTGAAATCTGTTTCCTGCAATTCTGCCTTGCTTTCAAATCCTCCTCGTTGCCTTCCCTCAATATATTTGTGGACGAGAGTTATCATTTATAACTCTGCAGGTTTGTGAATTGCAGTGCCCCTGAGCTCGATTTTTCAACTCGTTTTTTTGGGAGCTGGCCGCAAAAGCACAGGATTGCTTCAGGCCCTGTTCTGCTTCCGGGCGGCAGGCTGAGCCTGTGGTTAATTCTTCTTCCTGATGGGAAAATAGAGTGACCTGTGCCTGTCCCAACACCTAGAGCTAGTCTCTCACTGGTTCCCCCTCTTCCCGTTCATCCTCAGGACAATTTGCAACCTGTACGGAACAGGAGGTTGAAGGTGCTGATTCTCGAAGGAGGGAGATTGCTAGTAAAGCGGCTGTAATGGCCAACCCGAGCACAAGGAGATGAGAAATGAGGTGCGTTTTCGAAACCTTTCCCGATCACACGGTGTACCATCTTCTGGGTTTCTCATGCATGTTTTTGTTATAGGAAGATGCCCTTGAACTTGGAGATTTGGGACCCATGGGATGGGTACCACGCAGTATTACTTTAAAGGGCCTGCGTTTCCTCAACCAACCTGACCAAACCTCTCAGCCACAAGAGTGTCCACCCTTATGTCTCAATCAGCTGTGGGTCTAGAGATGGTCAATCCAGGTGGCATCACAGCCCCTGAACGAATATTGTAAGAATTTCTCTCTCTTTCACTGTCTTTGTTTCACGGGTTTTTAAAAGTAATTGATTTTTATAATGGGGTTTAGCTGCTTTTCACTGCTGTTTTTATGCTGCTTTACACCCACTTGACTCACTTACAGAGAGATATCAATACATAGCTTTGAAGATTCTTCCTAGTCAGATATATTCTTGGGCGGTGAATAGGGGGTTTTTGCGTCCAGTTCACTGAGCAAGGAGTAGGACTTGTCTATTACATATTGGGTTTATTGAACGGTATCTGAGCTAATTTGAAACCCTTGTTTTCTGCCTCACCCGACCTCACCTTTCCCGTTAAGCAGCCATAGTGTGTTTTGTAAACGTGTGTCTCTGTTCTGTTTTGTAATTCAGTTCAAGTGTAGCGGTTTTTCCATTCCCTCTATAAGTGATATCTTATGATAAGTGTCGTTTTCTGGTTGACTTATTTCACTTAGAATCGTCGTACCTAAATCCACTCATCATGCTGCTACTAGCCTTATGACGTTGATTTCCTGGCTGAGTGATATTCCATTGTACATAAGGACCACAACTTCTTTATCCATTTTTTTCTTTCCTGGGATATTTAAGGTGTAACGAAGTGGAGGTTCTTGTCAACAGAGCAGCCCTAAACTTTGGGGTGCCTGTGTCTTGCTGATTTTTACTTTTCCCAATTTATACACCCATGAGTGGAAGTGCCCTATGCTCTCTAAGCTGAGTTTTTTAGAGGTTTCAGGACACACCGTACACTTCTCCAGAGTGGCTGTTGGCAATTTACATCACGCCCATCAGCGTAGCAAGGCTCCCGTTTCTCCATGGCCTGTCCTGCATTTCTGGTTTTGACACTTTATTCAGCATGGCCCTTTTGACCGATGGGAAGCGAGACTTCTTTGTAGCGCTGATTTGCCTTTCCAGGTTGCTTGGTTGGCCAAAAAGGGCGTATGCGTTTTTTCCTGAATATATTCAGGAAAAAACGCATACGCCCTTTTTGGCCAAGGGCATCATGGTCGAGGTTTTGCCGCCTTTCCTGTGCTTTAAAGGCGATTCGAATCTACCTCCTGAAATCTGTTTCCTGCAATTCTGCCTTGCTTTCAAATCCTCTTCGTTGCCTTCCCTCAATATATTTGTGGACGAGAGTTATCATTTCTAACTCTGCAGGTTTGTGAATTGCAGTGCCCCTGAGCTCCATTTTTCAACTCGCTTTCTTCGGAGCTGGCCGCAAAAGCGCAGGATTGCTTCAGGCCCTATTCTGGTTCCGGGCGGCAGGCTGAGCCTGTGGTTAATTCTTCTTCCTGATGGGAAAATAGAGTGACCTGTGCCTGTCCCAACACCTAGAGCTAGTCTCTCATTGGTTCCCCCTCTTCCCGTTCATCCTCAGGACAAATTGCAACCTGTACGGAACAGGAGGTTAAAGGTGCTGATTCTCCACGGAGGGAGATTGCTACTAACGCGGCTGGAATGGCGAACCCGAGCACAAGGAGATGAGAAATGAGGTGCGTTTTAGAAACCTTTCCCGATCACACGGTGTACCATCTTCTGGGTTTCTCATGCATGTTTTTGTTATAGGAAGATGCCCTTGAAATTGGAGATTTGGGACCCATGGGATGGGTACCACGCAGTATTACTTTAAAGGGCCTGCGTTTCCTCAACCAACCTGACCAAACCTCTCAGCCACAAGAGTGTCCACCCTTATGTCTCAATCAGCTGTGGGTCTAGAGATGGTCAATCCAGGTGGCATCACAGCCCCTGAACGAATATTGTAAGAATTTCTCTCTCTTTCACTGTCTTTGTTTCACGGGTTTTTAAAAGTAATTGATTTTTATAATGGGGTTTAGCTGCTTTTCACTGCTGTTTTTATGCTGCTTTACACCCACTTGACTCACTTACAGAGAGATATCAATACATAGCTTTGAAGATTCTTCCTAGTCAGATATATTCTTGGGCGGTGAATAGGGGGTTTTTGCGTCCAGTTCACTGAGCAAGGAGTAGGACTTGTCTATTACATATTGGGTTTATTGAACGGTATCTGAGCTAATTTGAAACCCTTGTTTTCTGCCTCACCCGACCTCACCTTTCCCGTTAAGCAGCCATAGTGTGTTTTGTAAACGTGTGTCTCTGTTCTGTTTTGTAATTCAGTTCAAGTGTAGCGGTTTTTACATTCCCTCTATAAGTGATATCTTATGATAAGTGTCGTTTTCTGGTTGACTTATTTCACTTAGAATCGTCGTACCTAAATCCACTCATCATGCTGCTACTAGCCTTATGACGTTGATTTCCTGGCTGAGTGATATTCCATTGTACATAAGGACCACAACTTCTTTATCCATTTTTTTCTTTCCTGGGATATTTAAGGTGTAACGAAGTGGAGGTTCTTGTCAACAGAGCAGCCCTAAACTTTGGGGTGCCTGTGTCTTGCTGATTTTTACTTTTCCCAATTTATACACCCATGAGTGGAAGTGCCCTATGCTCTCTAAGCTGAGTTTTTTAGAGGTTTCAGGACACACCGTACACTTCTCCAGAGTGGCTGTTGGCAATTTACATCACGCCCATCAGCGTAGCAAGGCTCCCGTTTCTCCATGGCCTGTCCTGCATTTCTGGTTTTGACACTTTATTCAGCATGGCCCTTTTGACCGATGGGAAGCGAGACTTCTTTGTAGCGCTGATTTGCCTTTCCAGGTTGCTTGGTTGGCCAAAAAGGGCGTATGCGTTTTTTCCTGAATATATTCAGGAAAAAACGCATACGCCCTTTTTGGCCAAGGGCATCATGGTCGAGGTTTTGCCGCCTTTCCTGTGCTTTAAAGGCGATTCGAATCTACCTCCTGAAATCTGTTTCCTGCAATTCTGCCTTGCTTTCATATCCTCTTCGTTGCCTTCCCTCAATATATTTGTGGACGAGAGTTATCATTTCTAACTCTGCAGGTTTGTGAATTGCAGTGCCCCTGAGCTCCATTTTTCAACTCGCTTTCTTCGGAGCTGGCCGCAAAAGCGCAGGATTGCTTCAGGCCCTATTGTGGTTCCGGGCGGCAGGCTGAGCCTGTGGTTAATTCTTCTTCCTGATGGGAAAATAGAGTGACCTGTGCCTGTCCCAACACCTAGAGCTAGTCTCTCATTGGTTCCCCCTCTTCCCGTTCATCCTCAGGACAAATTGCAACCTGTACGGAACAGGAGGTTAAAGGTGCTGATTCTCCACGGAGGGAGATTGCTACTAACGCGGCTGGAATGGCGAACCCGAGCACAAGGAGATGAGAAATGAGGTGCGTTTTAGAAACCTTTCCCGATCACACGGTGTACCATCTTCTGGGTTTCTCATGCATGTTTTCGATGTAGGAAGATGCCCTTGAACCTGGAGATTTGGGACCCATGGGATGGGTACCATGCAGTAATACTTTAAAGGGTCTGCGTTTGCTCACCCAACCTCACCAAACCTCTCAGCCCCAAGAGTGTCCACCCTTATGTCTCAATCAGCTGTGGGTCTAGAGATGGTCAATCCAGGTGGCATCACAGCCCCTGAACGAATTTTGTAAGAATTTCTCTCTCTTTCACTGTCTTTGTTTCACGGGATTTTAAAAGTAATTGATTTTTATAATGGGGTTTAGCTGCTTTTCACTGCTCTGTTTATGCTGCTTTACACCCACTTGACTCATTTACAGAGAGATATCAATACATAGCTTTGAAGATTCTTCCTAGTCAGGTATATTCTTGGGCGGTGAATAGGGGGTGTCGAGTCCAGTTCACTGAGCAAGGAGTAGGTCTTGTCTATTACATATTGGGTTTATTGAACGGTATCTGAGCTAATTTGAAACCCTTGTTTTCTGCCTCTCCTGACCTCACCTTTCCCGTTAAGCAGCCATAGTGTGTTTTGTAAACGTGTGTCTCTGTTCTGTTTTGTAATTCAGTTCAAGTGTAGCGGTTTTTCCATTCCCTCTATAAGTGATATCTTATGATAAGTGTCGTTTTCTGGTTGACTTATTTCACTTAGAATCGTCGTACCTAAATCCACTCATCATGCTGCTACTAGCCTTATGACGTTGATTTCCTGGCTGAGTGATATTCCATTGTACATAAGGACCACAACTTCTTTATCCATTTTTTTCTTTCCTGGGATATTTAAGGTGTAACGAAGTGGAGGTTCTTGTCAACAGAGCAGCCCTAAACTTTGGGGTGCCTGTGTCTTGCTGATTTTTACTTTTCCCAATTTATACACCCATGAGTGGAAGTGCCCTATGCTCTCTAAGCTGAGTTTTTTAGAGGTTTCAGGACACACCGTACACTTCTCCAGAGTGGCTGTTGGCAATTTACATGCCGCCCATCAGCGTAGCAAGGCTCCCGTTTCTCCATGGCCTGTCCTGCATTTCTGGTTTTGACACTTTATTCAGCATGGCCCTTTTGACCAATGGGAAGCGAGACTTCTTTGTAGCGCTGATTTGCCTTTCCAGGTTGCTTGGTTGGCCAAAAAGGGCGTATGCGTTTTTTCCTGAATATATTCAGGAAAAAACGCATACGCCCTTTTTGGCCAAGGGCATCATGGTCGAGGTTTTGCCGCCTTTCCTGTGCTTTAAAGGCGATTCGAATCTACCTCCTGAAATCTGTTTCCTGCAATTCTGCCTTGCTTTCAAATCCTCTTCGTTGCCTTCCCTCAATATATTTGTGGACGAGAGTTATCATTTCTAACTCTGCAGGTTTGTGAATTGCAGTGCCCCTGAGCTCCATTTTTCAACTCGCTTTCTTCGGAGCTGGCCGCAAAAGCGCAGGATTGCTTCAGGCCCTATTCTGGTTCCAGGCGGCAGGCTGAGCCTGTGGTTAATTCTTCTTCCTGATGGGAAAATAGAGTGACCTGTGCCTGTCCCAACACCTAGAGCTAGTCTCTCATTGGTTCCCCCTCTTCCCGTTCATCCTCAGGACAAATTGCAACCTGTACGGAACAGGAGGTTAAAGGTGCTGATTCTCCACGGAGGGAGATTGCTACTAACGCGGCTGGAATGGCGAACCCGAGCACAAGGAGATGAGAAATGAGGTGCGTTTTAGAAACCTTTCCCGATCACACGGTGTACCATCTTCTGGGTTTCTCATGCATGTTTTCGATGTAGGAAGATGCCCTTGAACCTGGAGATTTGGGACCCATGGGATGGGTACCACGCAGTATTACTTTAAAGGGTCTGCGTTTGCTCACCCAACCTCACCAAACCTCTCAGCCCCAAGAGTGTCCACCCTTATGTCTCAATCAGCTGTGGGTCTAGAGATGGTCAATCCAGGTGGCATCACAGCCCCTGAACGAATTTTGTAAGAATTTCTCTCTCTTTCACTGTCTTTGTTTCACGGGATTTTAAAAGTAATTGATTTTTATAATGGGGTTTAGCTGCTTTTCACTGCTCTGTTTATGCTGCTTTACACCCACTTGACTCATTTACAGAGAGATATCAATACATAGCTTTGAAGATTCTTCCTAGTCAGGTATATTCTTGGGCGGTGAATAGGGGGTGTCGAGTCCAGTTCACTGAGCAAGGAGTAGGTCTTGTCTATTACATATTGGGTTTATGGAACGGTATCTGAGCTAATTTGAAACCCTTGTTTTCTCCCTCACCCGACCTCACCTTTCCCGTTAAGCAGCCATAGTGTGTTTTGTAAACGTGTGACGCTGTTCTGTTTTGTAATTCAGTTCAAGTGTAGCGGTTTTTACATTCCCTCTCTAAGTGATATCTTATGATAAGTGTCTTTTTCTGTGTGACTTATTTCACTTAGAATCGTCGTACCTAAATCCTCTCATCATGCTGCTACTAGCCTTATGACGTTAATTTCATGGCTGAGTGATATGCCATTGTACATAAGGACCACAACTTCCTTATCCATTTTTCTCTTTCCTGGGATATTTAAGGTGTAACGAAGTGGAGGTTCTTGTCAACAGAGCAGCCCTAAACTTTGGGGTGCCTGTGTCTTGCTGATTTTTAGTTTTCCCAATTTATACGCCCATGAGTGGAAGTGCCTTATGCTCTCTATGCTGAGTTCTTTAGATGTTTCAGGAAACACCGTACACTTCTCCAGAGTGGCTGTTGGCAATTTACATCCCGCCCATCAGCGTAGTAAGGCTCCCGTTTCTCCATGGCCTGTCCTGCATTTCTGGTTTTGACACTTTATTCAGCATGGCCCTTTTGACCGATGGGAAGCGAGACTTCTTTGTAGCGCTGATTTGCCTTTCCAGGTTGCTTGGTTGGCCAAAAAGGGCGTATGCGTTTTTTCCTGAATATATTCAGGAAAAAACGCATACGCCCTTTTTGGCCAAGGGCATCATGGTCGAGGTTTTGCCGCTTTTCCTGTGCTTTAAAGGCGATTCGACTCTACCTCCTGAAATCTGTTTCCTGCAATTCTGCCTTGCTTTCAAATCCTCCTCGTTGCCTTCCCTCAATATATTTGTGGACGAGAGTTATCATTTATAACTCTGCAGGTTTGTGAATTGCAGTGCCCCTGAGCTCGATTTTTCAACTCGTTTTTTTGGGAGCTGGCCGCAAAAGCACAGGATTGCTTCAGGCCCTGTTCTGCTTCCGGGCGGCAGGCTGAGCCTGTGGTTAATTCTTCTTCCTGATGGGAAAATAGAGTGACCTGTGCCTGTCCCAACACCTAGAGCTAGTCTCTCACTGGTTCCCCCTCTTCCCGTTCATCCTCAGGACAATTTGCAACCTGTACGGAACAGGAGGTTGAAGGTGCTGATTCTCGAAGGAGGGAGATTGCTAGTAAAGCGGCTGGAATGGCGAACCCGAGCACAAGGAGATGAGAAATGAGGTGCGTTTTAGAAACCTTTCCCGATCACACGGTGTACCATCTTCTGGGTTTCTCATGCATGTTTTCGATGTAGGAAGATGCCCTTGAACTTGGAGATTTGGGACCCATGGGATGGGTACCACGCAGTATTACTTTAAAGGGCCTGCGTTTCCTCAACCAACCTGACCAAACCTCTCAGCCACAAGAGTTTCCACCCTTATGTCTCAATCAGCTGTGGGTCTAGAGATGGTCAATCCAGGTGGCATCACAGCCCCTGAACGAATATTGTAAGAATTTCTCTCTCTTTCACTGTCTTTGTTTCACGGGTTTTTAAAAGTAATTGATTTTTATAATGGGGTTTAGCTGCTTTTCACTGCTGTTTTTATGCTGCTTTACACCCACTTGACTCACTTACAGAGAGATATCAATACATAGCTTTGAAGATTCTTACTAGTCAGATATATTCTTGGGCGGTGAATAGGGGGTTTTTGCGTCCAGTTCACTGAGCAAGGAGTAGGTCTTGTCTATTACATATTGGGTTTATTGAACGGTATCTGAGCTAATTTGAAACCCTTGTTTTCTGCCTCACCCGACCTCACCTTTCCCGTTAAGCAGCCATAGTGTGTTTTGTAAACGTGTGTCTCTGTTCTGTTTTGTAATTCAGTTCAAGTGTAGCGGTTTTTACATTCCCTCTATAAGTGATATCTTATGATAAGTGTCGTTTTCTGGTTGACTTATTTCACTTAGAATCGTCGTACCTAAATCCACTCATCATGCTGCTACTAGCCTTATGACGTTGATTTCCTGGCTGAGTGATATTCCATTGTACATAAGGACCACAACTTCTTTATCCATTTTTTTCTTTCCTGGGATATTTAAGGTGTAACGAAGTGGAGGTTCTTGTCAACAGAGCAGCCCTAAACTTTGGGGTGCCTGTGTCTTGCTGATTTTTACTTTTCCCAATTTATACACCCATGAGTGGAAGTGCCCTATGCTCTCTAAGCTGAGTTTTTTAGAGGTTTCAGGACACACCGTACACTTCTCCAGAGTGGCTGTTGGCAATTTACATCACGCCCATCAGCGTAGCAAGGCTCCCGTTTCTCCATGGCCTGTCCTGCATTTCTGGTTTTGACACTTTATTCAGCATGGCCCTTTTGACCGATGGGAAGCGAGACTTCTTTGTAGCGCTGATTTGCCTTTCCAGGTTGCTTGGTTGGCCAAAAAGGGCGTATGCGTTTTTTCCTGAATATATTCAGGAAAAAACGCATACGCCCTTTTTGGCCAAGGGCATCATGGTCGAGGTTTTGCCGCCTTTCCTGTGCTTTAAAGGCGATTCGAATCTACCTCCTGAAATCTGTTTCCTGCAATTCTGCCTTGCTTTCAAATCCTCTTCGTTGCCTTCCCTCAATATATTTGTGGACGAGAGTTATCATTTCTAACTCTGCAGGTTTGTGAATTGCAGTGCCCCTGAGCTCCATTTTTCAACTCGCTTTCTTCGGAGCTGGCCGCAAAAGCGCAGGATTGCTTCAGGCCCTATTCTGGTTCCGGGCGGCAGGCTGAGCCTGTGGTTAATTCTTCTTCCTGATGGGAAAATAGAGTGACCTGTGCCTGTCCCAACACCTAGAGCTAGTCTCTCATTGGTTCCCCCTCTTCCCGTTCATCCTCAGGACAAATTGCAACCTGTACGGAACAGGAGGTTAAAGGTGCTGATTCTCCACGGAGGGAGATTGCTACTAACGCGGCTGGAATGGCGAACCCGAGCACAAGGAGATGAGAAATGAGGTGCGTTTTAGAAACCTTTCCCGATCACACGGTGTACCATCTTCTGGGTTTCTCATGCATGTTTTTGTTATAGGAAGATGCCCTTGAACTTGGAGATTTGGGACCCATGGGATGGGTACCACGCAGTATTACTTTAAAGGGCCTGCGTTTCCTCAACCAACCTGACCAAACCTCTCAGCCACAAGAGTGTCCACCCTTATGTCTCAATCAGCTGTGGGTCTAGAGATGGTCAATCCAGGTGGCATCACAGCCCCTGAACGAATATTGTAAGAATTTCTCTCTCTTTCACTGTCTTTGTTTCACGGGTTTTTAAAAGTAATTGATTTTTATAATGGGGTTTAGCTGCTTTTCACTGCTGTTTTTATGCTGCTTTACACCCACTTGACTCACTTACAGAGAGATATCAATACATAGCTTTGAAGATTCTTCCTAGTCAGATATATTCTTGGGCGGTGAATAGGGGGTTTTTGCGTCCAGTTCACTGAGCAAGGAGTAGGTCTTGTCTATTACATATTGGGTTTATTGAACGGTATCTGAGCTAATTTGAAACCCTTGTTTTCTGCCTCACCCGACCTCACCTTTCCCGTTAAGCAGTCATAGTGTGTTTTGTAAACGTGTGTCTCTGTTCTGTTTTGTAATTCAGTTCAAGTGTAGCGGTTTTTACATTCCCTCTATAAGTGATATCTTATGATAAGTGTCGTTTTCTGGTTGACTTATTTCACTTAGAATCGTCGTACCTAAATCCACTCATCATGCTGCTACTAGCCTTATGACGTTGATTTCCTGGCTGAGTGATATTCCATTGTACATAAGGACCACAACTTCTTTATCCATTTTTTTCTTTCCTGGGATATTTAAGGTGTAACGAAGTGGAGGTTCTTGTCAACAGAGCAGCCCTAAACTTTGGGGTGCCTGTGTCTTGCTGATTTTTACTTTTCCCAATTTATACACCCATGAGTGGAAGTGCCCTATGCTCTCTAAGCTGAGTTTTTTAGAGGTTTCAGGACACACCGTACACTTCTCCAGAGTGGCTGTTGGCAATTTACATGCCGCCCATCAGCGTAGCAAGGCTCCCGTTTCTCCATGGCCTGTCCTGCATTTCTGGTTTTGACACTTTATTCAGCATGGCCCTTTTGACCGATGGGAAGCGAGACTTCTTTGTAGCGCTGATTTGCCTTTCCAGGTTGCTTGGTTGGCCAAAAAGGGCGTATGCGTTTTTTCCTGAATATATTCAGGAAAAAACGCATACGCCCTTTTTGGCCAAGGGCATCATGGTCGAGGTTTTGCCGCCTTTCCTGTGCTTTAAAGGCGATTCGAATCTACCTCCTGAAATCTGTTTCCTGCAATTCTGCCTTGCTTTCAAATCCTCTTCGTTGCCTTCCCTCAATATATTTGTGGACGAGAGTTATCATTTCTAACTCTGCAGGTTTGTGAATTGCAGTGCCCCTGAGCTCCATTTTTCAACTCACTCTCTTCGGAGCTGGCTGCAAAAGCGCAGGATTGCTTCAGGCCCTATTCTGGTTCCGGGCGGCAGGCTGAGCCTGTGGTTAATTCTTCTTCCTGATGGGAAAATAGAGTGACCTGTGCCTGTCCCAACACCTAGAGCTAGTCTCTCATTGGTTCCCCCTCTTCCCGTTCATCCTCAGGACAAATTGCAACCTGTACGGAACAGGAGGTTAAAGGTGCTGATTCTCCACGGAGGGAGATTGCTACTAACGCGGCTGGAATGGCGAACCCGAGCACAAGGAGATGAGAAATGAGGTGCGTTTTAGAAACCTTTCCCGATCACACGGTGTACCATCTTCTGGGTTTCTCATGCATGTTTTCGATGTAGGAAGATGCCCTTGAACCTGGAGATTTGGGACCCATGGGATGGGTACCACGCAGTATTACTTTAAAGGGTCTGCGTTTGCTCACCCAACCTCACCAAACCTCTCAGCCCCAAGAGTGTCCACCCTTATGTCTCAATCAGCTGTGGGTCTAGAGATGGTCAATCCAGGTGGCATCACAGCCCCTGAACGAATTTTGTAAGAATTTCTCTCTCTTTCACTGTCTTTGTTTCACGGGATTTTAAAAGTAATTGATTTTTATAATGGGGTTTAGCTGCTTTTCACTGCTCTGTTTATGCTGCTTTACACCCACTTGACTCATTTACAGAGAGATATCAATACATAGCTTTGAAGATTCTTCCTAGTCAGGTATATTCTTGGGCGGTGAATAGGGGGTGTCGAGTCCAGTTCACTGAGCAAGGAGTAGGTCTTGTCTATTACATATTGGGTTTATGGAACGGTATCTGAGCTAATTTGAAACCCTTGTTTTCTCCCTCACCCGACCTCACCTTTCCCGTTAAGCAGCCATAGTGTGTTTTGTAAACGTGTGACGCTGTTCTGTTTTGTAATTCAGTTCAAGTGTAGCGGTTTTTACATTCCCTCTCTAAGTGATATCTTATGATAAGTGTCTTTTTCTGTGTGACTTATTTCACTTAGAATCGTCGTACCTAAATCCTCTCATCATGCTGCTACTAGCCTTATGACGTTAATTTCATGGCTGAGTGATATGCCATTGTACATAAGGACCACAACTTCCTTATCCATTTTTCTCTTTCCTGGGATATTTAAGGTGTAACGAAGTGGAGGTTCTTGTCAACAGAGCAGCCCTAAACTTTGGGGTGCCTGTGTCTTGCTGATTTTTAGTTTTCCCAATTTATACGCCCATGAGTGGAAGTGCCTTATGCTCTCTATGCTGAGTTCTTTAGATGTTTCAGGAAACACCGTACACTTCTCCAGAGTGGCTGTTGGCAATTTACATCCCGCCCATCAGCGTAGTAAGGCTCCCATTTCTCCATGGCCTGTCCTGCATTTCTGGTTTTGACACTTTATTCAGCATGGCCCTTTTGACCGATGGGAAGCGAGACTTCTTTGTAGCGCTGATTTGCCTTTCCAGGTTGCTTGGTTGGCCAAAAAGGGCGTATGCGTTTTTTCCTGAATATATTCAGGAAAAAACGCATACGCCCTTTTTGGCCAAGGGCATCATGGTCGAGGTTTTGCCGCTTTTCCTGTGCTTTAAAGGCGATTCGACTCTACCTCCTGAAATCTGTTTCCTGCAATTCTGCCTTGCTTTCAAATCCTCCTCGTTGCCTTCCCTCAATATATTTGTGGACGAGAGTTATCATTTATAACTCTGCAGGTTTGTGAATTGCAGTGCCCCTGAGCTCGATTTTTCAACTCGTTTTTTTGGGAGCTGGCCGCAAAAGCACAGGATTGCTTCAGGCCCTGTTCTGCTTCCGGGCGGCAGGCTGAGCCTGTGGTTAATTCTTCTTCCTGATGGGAAAATAGAGTGACCTGTGCCTGTCCCAACACCTAGAGCTAGTCTCTCACTGGTTCCCCCTCTTCCCGTTCATCCTCAGGACAATTTGCAACCTGTACGGAACAGGAGGTTGAAGGTGCTGATTCTCGAAGGAGGGAGATTGCTAGTAAAGCGGCTGTAATGGCCAACCCGAGCACAAGGAGATGAGAAATGAGGTGCGTTTTCGAAACCTTTCCCGATCACACGGTGTACCATCTTCTGGGTTTCTCATGCATGTTTTTGTTATAGGAAGATGCCCTTGAACTTGGAGATTTGGGACCCATGGGATGGGTACCACGCAGTATTACTTTAAAGGGCCTGCGTTTCCTCAACCAACCTGACCAAACCTCTCAGCCACAAGAGTGTCCACCCTTATGTCTCAATCAGCTGTGGGTCTAGAGATGGTCAATCCAGGTGGCATCACAGCCCCTGAACGAATATTGTAAGAATTTCTCTCTCTTTCACTGTCTTTGTTTCACGGGTTTTTAAAAGTAATTGATTTTTATAATGGGGTTTAGCTGCTTTTCACTGCTGTTTTTATGCTGCTTTACACCCACTTGACTCACTTACAGAGAGATATCAATACATAGCTTTGAAGATTCTTCCTAGTCAGATATATTCTTGGGCGGTGAATAGGGGGTTTTTGCGTCCAGTTCACTGAGCAAGGAGTAGGACTTGTCTATTACATATTGGGTTTATTGAACGGTATCTGAGCTAATTTGAAACCCTTGTTTTCTGCCTCACCCGACCTCACCTTTCCCGTTAAGCAGCCATAGTGTGTTTTGTAAACGTGTGTCTCTGTTCTGTTTTGTAATTCAGTTCAAGTGTAGCGGTTTTTCCATTCCCTCTATAAGTGATATCTTATGATAAGTGTCGTTTTCTGGTTGACTTATTTCACTTAGAATCGTCGTACCTAAATCCACTCATCATGCTGCTACTAGCCTTATGACGTTGATTTCCTGGCTGAGTGATATTCCATTGTACATAAGGACCACAACTTCTTTATCCATTTTTTTCTTTCCTGGGATATTTAAGGTGTAACGAAGTGGAGGTTCTTGTCAACAGAGCAGCCCTAAACTTTGGGGTGCCTGTGTCTTGCTGATTTTTACTTGTCCCAATTTATACACCCATGAGTGGAAGTGCCCTATGCTCTCTAAGCTGAGTTTTTTAGAGGTTTCAGGACACACCGTACACTTCTCCAGAGTGGCTGTTGGCAATTTACATCACGCCCATCAGCGTAGCAAGGCTCCCGTTTCTCCATGGCCTGTCCTGCATTTCTGGTTTTGACACTTTATTCAGCATGGCCCTTTTGACCGATGGGAAGCGAGACTTCTTTGTAGCGCTGATTTGCCTTTCCAGGTTGCTTGGTTGGCCAAAAAGGGCGTATGCGTTTTTTCCTGAATATATTCAGGAAAAAACGCATACGCCCTTTTTGGCCAAGGGCATCATGGTCGAGGTTTTGCCGCCTTTCCTGTGCTTTAAAGGCGATTCGAATCTACCTCCTGAAATCTGTTTCCTGCAATTCTGCCTTGCTTTCAAATCCTCTTCGTTGCCTTCCCTCAATATATTTGTGGACGAGAGTTATCATTTCTAACTCTGCAGGTTTGTGAATTGCAGTGCCCCTGAGCTCCATTTTTCAACTCGCTTTCTTCGGAGCTGGCCGCAAAAGCGCAGGATTGCTTCAGGCCCTATTGTGGTTCCGGGCGGCAGGCTGAGCCTGTGGTTAATTCTTCTTCCTGATGGGAAAATAGAGTGACCTGTGCCTGTCCCAACACCTAGAGCTAGTCTCTCATTGGTTCCCCCTCTTCCCGTTCATCCTCAGGACAAATTGCAACCTGTACGGAACAGGAGGTTAAAGGTGCTGATTCTCCACGGAGGGAGATTGCTACTAACGCGGCTGGAATGGCGAACCCGAGCACAAGGAGATGAGAAATGAGGTGCGTTTTAGAAACCTTTCCCGATCACACGGTGTACCATCTTCTGGGTTTCTCATGCATGTTTTTGTTATAGGAAGATGCCCTTGAACTTGGAGATTTGGGACCCATGGGATGGGTACCACGCAGTATTACTTTAAAGGGCCTGCGTTTCCTCAACCAACCTGACCAAACCTCTCAGCCACAAGAGTGTCCACCCTTATGTCTCAATCAGCTGTGGGTCTAGAGATGGTCAATCCAGGTGGCATCACAGCCCCTGAACGAATATTGTAAGAATTTCTCTCTCTTTCACTGTCTTTGTTTCACGGGTTTTTAAAAGTAATTGATTTTTATAATGGGGTTTAGCTGCTTTTCACTGCTGTTTTTATGCTGCTTTACACCCACTTGACTCACTTACAGAGAGATATCAATACATAGCTTTGAAGATTCTTCCTAGTCAGATATATTCTTGGGCGGTGAATAGGGGGTTTTTGCGTCCAGTTCACTGAGCAAGGAGTAGGACTTGTCTATTACATATTGGGTTTATTGAACGGTATCTGAGCTAATTTGAAACCCTTGTTTTCTGCCTCACCCGACCTCACCTTTCCCGTTAAGCAGCCATAGTGTGTTTTGTAAACGTGTGTCTCTGTTCTGTTTTGTAATTCAGTTCAAGTGTAGCGGTTTTTACATTCCCTCTATAAGTGATATCTTATGATAAGTGTCGTTTTCTGGTTGACTTATTTCACTTAGAATCGTCGTACCTAAATCCACTCATCATGCTGCTACTAGCCTTATGACGTTGATTTCCTGGCTGAGTGATATTCCATTGTACATAAGGACCACAACTTCTTTATCCATTTTTTTCTTTCCTGGGATATTTAAGGTGTAACGAAGTGGAGGTTCTTGTCAACAGAGCAGCCCTAAACTTTGGGGTACCTGTGTCTTGCTGATTTTTACTTTTCCCAATTTATACACCCATGAGTGGAAGTGCCCTATGCTCTCTAAGCTGAGTTTTTTAGAGGTTTCAGGACACACCGTACACTTCTCCAGAGTGGCTGTTGGCAATTTACATCACGCCCATCAGCGTAGCAAGGCTCCCGTTTCTCCATGGCCTGTCCTGCATTTCTGGTTTTGACACTTTATTCAGCATGGCCCTTTTGACCGATGGGAAGCGAGACTTCTTTGTAGCGCTGATTTGCCTTTCCAGGTTGCTTGGTTGGCCAAAAAGGGCGTATGCGTTTTTTCCTGAATATATTCAGGAAAAAACGCATACGCCCTTTTTGGCCAAGGGCATCATGGTCGAGGTTTTGCCGCCTTTCCTGTGCTTTAAAGGCGATTCGAATCTACCTCCTGAAATCTGTTTCCTGCAATTCTGCCTTGCTTTCAAATCCTCTTCGTTGCCTTCCCTCAATATATTTGTGGACGAGAGTTATCATTTCTAACTCTGCAGGTTTGTGAATTGCAGTGCCCCTGAGCTCCATTTTTCAACTCGCTTTCTTCGGAGCTGGCCGCAAAAGCGCAGGATTGCTTCAGGCCCTATTGTGGTTCCGGGCGGCAGGCTGAGCCTGTGGTTAATTCTTCTTCCTGATGGGAAAATAGAGTGACCTGTGCCTGTCCCAACACCTAGAGCTAGTCTCTCATTGGTTCCCCCTCTTCCCGTTCATCCTCAGGACAAATTGCAACCTGTACGGAACAGGAGGTTAAAGGTGCTGATTCTCCACGGAGGGAGATTGCTACTAACGCGGCTGGAATGGCGAACCCGAGCACAAGGAGATGAGAAATGAGGTGCGTTTTAGAAACCTTTCCCGATCACACGGTGTACCATCTTCTGGGTTTCTCATGCATGTTTTCGATGTAGGAAGATGCCCTTGAACCTGGAGATTTGGGACCCATGGGATGGGTACCATGCAGTAATACTTTAAAGGGTCTGCGTTTGCTCACCCAACCTCACCAAACCTCTCAGCCCCAAGAGTGTCCACCCTTATGTCTCAATCAGCTGTGGGTCTAGAGATGGTCAATCCAGGTGGCATCACAGCCCCTGAACGAATTTTGTAAGAATTTCTCTCTCTTTCACTGTCTTTGTTTCACGGGATTTTAAAAGTAATTGATTTTTATAATGGGGTTTAGCTGCTTTTCACTGCTCTGTTTATGCTGCTTTACACCCACTTGACTCATTTACAGAGAGATATCAATACATAGCTTTGAAGATTCTTCCTAGTCAGGTATATTCTTGGGCGGTGAATAGGGGGTGTCGAGTCCAGTTCACTGAGCAAGGAGTAGGTCTTGTCTATTACATATTGGGTTTATTGAACGGTATCTGAGCTAATTTGAAACCCTTGTTTTCTGCCTCACCTGACCTCACCTTTCCCGTTAAGCAGCCATAGTGTGTTTTGTAAACGTGTGTCTCTGTTCTGTTTTGTAATTCAGTTCAAGTGTAGCGGTTTTTCCATTCCCTCTATAAGTGATATCTTATGATAAGTGTCGTTTTCTGGTTGACTTATTTCACTTAGAATCGTCGTACCTAAATCCACTCATCATGCTGCTACTAGCCTTATGACGTTGATTTCCTGGCTGAGTGATATTCCATTGTACATAAGGACCACAACTTCTTTATCCATTTTTTTCTTTCCTGGGATATTTAAGGTGTAACGAAGTGGAGGTTCTTGTCAACAGAGCAGCCCTAAACTTTGGGGTGCCTGTGTCTTGCTGATTTTTACTTTTCCCAATTTATACACCCATGAGTGGAAGTGCCCTATGCTCTCTAAGCTGAGTTTTTTAGAGGTTTCAGGACACACCGTACACTTCTCCAGAGTGGCTGTTGGCAATTTACATCACGCCCATCAGCGTAGCAAGGCTCCCGTTTCTCCATGGCCTGTCCTGCATTTCTGGTTTTGACACTTTATTCAGCATGGCCCTTTTGACCGATGGGAAGCGAGACTTCTTTGTAGCGCTGATTTGCCTTTCCAGGTTGCTTGGTTGGCCAAAAAGGGCGTATGCGTTTTTTCCTGAATATATTCAGGAAAAAACGCATACGCCCTTTTTGGCCAAGGGCATCATGGTCGAGGTTTTGCCGCCTTTCCTGTGCTTTAAAGGCGATTCGAATCTACCTCCTGAAATCTGTTTCCTGCAATTCTGCCTTGCTTTCAAATCCTCTTCGTTGCCTTCCCTCAATATATTTGTGGACGAGAGTTATCATTTCTAACTCTGCAGGTTTGTGAATTGCAGTGCCCCTGAGCTCCATTTTTCAACTCGCTTTCTTCGGAGCTGGCCGCAAAAGCGCAGGATTGCTTCAGGCCCTATTCTGGTTCCGGGCGGCAGGCTGAGCCTGTGGTTAATTCTTCTTCCTGATGGGAAAATAGAGTGACCTGTGCCTGTCCCAACACCTAGAGCTAGTCTCTCATTGGTTCCCCCTCTTCCCGTTCATCCTCAGGACAAATTGCAACCTGTACGGAACAGGAGGTTAAAGGTGCTGATTCTCCACGGAGGGAGATTGCTACTAACGCGGCTGGAATGGCGAACCCGAGCACAAGGAGATGAGAAATGAGGTGCGTTTTAGAAACCTTTCCCGATCACACGGTGTACCATCTTCTGGGTTTCTCATGCATGTTTTCGATGTAGGAAGATGCCCTTGAACCTGGAGATTTGGGACCCATGGGATGGGTACCACGCAGTATTACTTTAAAGGGTCTGCGTTTGCTCACCCAACCTCACCAAACCTCTCAGCCCCAAGAGTGTCCACCCTTATGTCTCAATCAGCTGTGGGTCTAGAGATGGTCAATCCAGGTGGCATCACAGCCCCTGAACGAATTTTGTAAGAATTTCTCTCTCTTTCACTGTCTTTGTTTCACGGGATTTTAAAAGTAATTGATTTTTATAATGGGGTTTAGCTGCTTTTCACTGCTCTGTTTATGCTGCTTTACACCCACTTGACTCATTTACAGAGAGATATCAATACATAGCTTTGAAGATTCTTCCTAGTCAGGTATATTCTTGGGCGGTGAATAGGGGGTGTCGAGTCCAGTTCACTGAGCAAGGAGTAGGTCTTGTCTATTACATATTGGGTTTATGGAACGGTATCTGAGCTAATTTGAAACCCTTGTTTTCTCCCTCACCCGACCTCACCTTTCCCGTTAAGCAGCCATAGTGTGTTTTGTAAACGTGTGACGCTGTTCTGTTTTGTAATTCAGTTCAAGTGTAGCGGTTTTTACATTCCCTCTCTAAGTGATATCTTATGATAAGTGTCTTTTTCTGTGTGACTTATTTCACTTAGAATCGTCGTACCTAAATCCTCTCATCATGCTGCTACTAGCCTTATGACGTTAATTTCATGGCTGAGTGATATGCCATTGTACATAAGGACCACAACTTCCTTATCCATTTTTCTCTTTCCTGGGATATTTAAGGTGTAACGAAGTGGAGGTTCTTGTCAACAGAGCAGCCCTAAACTTTGGGGTGCCTGTGTCTTGCTGATTTTTAGTTTTCCCAATTTATACGCCCATGAGTGGAAGTGCCTTATGCTCTCTATGCTGAGTTCTTTAGATGTTTCAGGAAACACCGTACACTTCTCCAGAGTGGCTGTTGGCAATTTACATCCCGCCCATCAGCGTAGTAAGGCTCCCGTTTCTCCATGGCCTGTCCTGCATTTCTGGTTTTGACACTTTATTCAGCATGGCCCTTTTGACCGATGGGAAGCGAGACTTCTTTGTAGCGCTGATTTGCCTTTCCAGGTTGCTTGGTTGGCCAAAAAGGGCGTATGCGTTTTTTCCTGAATATATTCAGGAAAAAACGCATACGCCCTTTTTGGCCAAGGGCATCATGGTCAAGGTTTTGCCGCTTTTCCTGTGCTTTAAAGGCGATTCGACTCTACCTCCTGAAATCTGTTTCCTGCAATTCTGCCTTGCTTTCAAATCCTCCTCGTTGCCTTCCCTCAATATATTTGTGGACGAGAGTTATCATTTATAACTCTGCAGGTTTGTGAATTGCAGTGCCCCTGAGCTCGATTTTTCAACTCGTTTTTTTGGGAGCTGGCCGCAAAAGCACAGGATTGCTTCAGGCCCTGTTCTGCTTCCGGGCGGCAGGCTGAGCCTGTGGTTAATTCTTCTTCCTGATGGGAAAATAGAGTGACCTGTGCCTGTCCCAACACCTAGAGCTAGTCTCTCACTGGTTCCCCCTCTTCCCGTTCATCCTCAGGACAATTTGCAACCTGTACGGAACAGGAGGTTGAAGGTGCTGATTCTCGAAGGAGGGAGATTGCTAGTAAAGCGGCTGTAATGGCCAACCCGAGCACAAGGAGATGAGAAATGAGGTGCGTTTTCGAAACCTTTCCCGATCACACGGTGTACCATCTTCTGGGTTTCTCATGCATGTTTTTGTTATAGGAAGATGCCCTTGAACTTGGAGATTTGGGACCCATGGGATGGGTACCACGCAGTATTACTTTAAAGGGCCTGCGTTTCCTCAACCAACCTGACCAAACCTCTCAGCCACAAGAGTGTCCACCCTTATGTCTCAATCAGCTGTGGGTCTAGAGATGGTCAATCCAGGTGGCATCACAGCCCCTGAACGAATATTGTAAGAATTTCTCTCTCTTTCACTGTCTTTGTTTCACGGGTTTTTAAAAGTAATTGATTTTTATAATGGGGTTTAGCTGCTTTTCACTGCTGTTTTTATGCTGCTTTACACCCACTTGACTCACTTACAGAGAGATATCAATACATAGCTTTGAAGATTCTTCCTAGTCAGATATATTCTTGGGCGGTGAATAGGGGGTTTTTGCGTCCAGTTCACTGAGCAAGGAGTAGGTCTTGTCTATTACATATTGGGTTTATTGAACGGTATCTGAGCTAATTTGAAACCCTTGTTTTCTGCCTCACCCCACCTCACCTTTCCCGTTAAGCAGTCATAGTGTGTTTTGTAAACGTGTGTCTCTGTTCTGTTTTGTAATTCAGTTCAAGTGTAGCGGTTTTTACATTCCCTCTATAAGTGATATCTTATGATAAGTGTCGTTTTCTGGTTGACTTATTTCACTTAGAATCGTCGTACCTAAATCCACTCATCATGCTGCTACTAGCCTTATGACGTTGATTTCCTGGCTGAGTGATATTCCATTGTACATAAGGACCACAACTTCTTTATCCATTTTTTTCTTTCCTGGGATATTTAAGGTGTAACGAAGTGGAGGTTCTTGTCAACAGAGCAGCCCTAAACTTTGGGGTGCCTGTGTCTTGCTGATTTTTACTTTTCCCAATTTATACACCCATGAGTGGAAGTGCCCTATGCTCTCTAAGCTGAGTTTTTTAGAGGTTTCAGGACACACCGTACACTTCTCCAGAGTGGCTGTTGGCAATTTACATCGCGCCCATCAGCGTAGCAAGGCTCCCGTTTCTCCATGGCCTGTCCTGCATTTCTGGTTTTGACACTTTATTCAGCATGGCCCTTTTGACCGATGGGAAGCGAGACTTCTTTGTAGCGCTGATTTGCCTTTCCAGGTTGCTTGGTTGGCCAAAAAGGGCGTATGCGTTTTTTCCTGAATATATTCAGGAAAAAACGTATACGCCCTTTTTGGCCAAGGGCATCATGGTCGAGGTTTTGCCGCCTTTCCTGTGCTTTAAAGGCGATTCGAATCTACCTCCTGAAATCTGTTTCCTGCAATTCTGCCTTGCTTTCAAATCCTCTTCGTTGCCTTCCCTCAATATATTTGTGGACGAGAGTTATCATTTCTAACTCTGCAGGTTTGTGAATTGCAGTGCCCCTGAGCTCCATTTTTCAACTCACTCTCTTCGGAGCTGGCTGCAAAAGCGCAGGATTGCTTCAGGCCCTATTCTGGTTCCGGGCGGCAGGCTGAGCCTGTGGTTAATTCTTCTTCCTGATGGGAAAATAGAGTGACCTGTGCCTGTCCCAACACCTAGAGCTAGTCTCTCATTGGTTCCCCCTCTTCCCGTTCATCCTCAGGACAAATTGCAACCTGTACGGAACAGGAGGTTAAAGGTGCTGATTCTCCACGGAGGGAGATTGCTACTAACGCGGCTGGAATGGCGAACCCGAGCACAAGGAGATGAGAAATGAGGTGCGTTTTAGAAACCTTTCCCGATCACACGGTGTACCATCTTCTGGGTTTCTCATGCATGTTTTCGATGTAGGAAGATGCCCTTGAACCTGGAGATTTGGGACCCATGGGATGGGTACCACGCAGTATTACTTTAAAGGGTCTGCGTTTGCTCACCCAACCTCACCAAACCTCTCAACCCCAAGAGTGTCCACCCTTATGTCTCAATCAGCTGTGGGTCTAGAGATGGTCAATCCAGGTGGCATCACAGCCCCTGAACGAATTTTGTAAGAATTTCTCTCTCTTTCACTGTCTTTGTTTCACGGGATTTTAAAAGTAATTGATTTTTATAATGGGGTTTAGCTGCTTTTCACTGCTCTGTTTATGCTGCTTTACACCCACTTGACTCATTTACAGAGAGATATCAATACATAGCTTTGAAGATTCTTCCTAGTCAGGTATATTCTTGGGCGGTGAATAGGGGGTGTCGAGTCCAGTTCACTGAGCAAGGAGTAGGTCTTGTCTATTACATATTGGGTTTATGGAACGGTATCTGAGCTAATTTGAAACCCTTGTTTTCTCCCTCACCCGACCTCACCTTTCCCGTTAAGCAGCCATAGTGTGTTTTGTAAACGTGTGACGCTGTTCTGTTTTGTAATTCAGTTCAAGTGTAGCGGTTTTTACATTCCCTCTCTAAGTGATATCTTATGATAAGTGTCTTTTTCTGTGTGACTTATTTCACTTAGAATCGTCGTACCTAAATCCTCTCATCATGCTGCTACTAGCCTTATGACGTTAATTTCATGGCTGAGTGATATGCCATTGTACATAAGGACCACAACTTCCTTATCCATTTTTCTCTTTCCTGGGATATTTAAGGTGTAACGAAGTGGAGGTTCTTGTCAACAGAGCAGCCCTAAACTTTGGGGTGCCTGTGTCTTGCTGATTTTTAGTTTTCCCAATTTATACGCCCATGAGTGGAAGTGCCTTATGCTCTCTATGCTGAGTTCTTTAGATGTTTCAGGAAACACCGTACACTTCTCCAGAGTGGCTGTTGGCAATTTACATCCCGCCCATCAGCGTAGTAAGGCTCCCATTTCTCCATGGCCTGTCCTGCATTTCTGGTTTTGACACTTTATTCAGCATGGCCCTTTTGACCGATGGGAAGCGAGACTTCTTTGTAGCGCTGATTTGCCTTTCCAGGTTGCTTGGTTGGCCAAAAAGGGCGTATGCGTTTTTTCCTGAATATATTCAGGAAAAAACGCATACGCCCTTTTTGGCCAAGGGCATCATGGTCGAGGTTTTGCCGCTTTTCCTGTGCTTTAAAGGCGATTCGACTCTACCTCCTGAAATCTGTTTCCTGCAATTCTGCCTTGCTTTCAAATCCTCCTCGTTGCCTTCCCTCAATATATTTGTGGACGAGAGTTATCATTTATAACTCTGCAGGTTTGTGAATTGCAG
This sequence comes from Balaenoptera borealis, assembly GCF_965194805.1. Lineage (NCBI taxonomy): Eukaryota > Metazoa > Chordata > Mammalia > Artiodactyla > Balaenopteridae > Balaenoptera > Balaenoptera borealis. The sequence continues at coordinate 377,015 of NW_028123702.1, read as the reverse complement.
TGCCCCTGAGCTCGATTTTTCAACTCGTTTTTTTGGGAGCTGGCCGCAAAAGCACAGGATTGCTTCAGGCCCTGTTCTGCTTCCGGGCGGCAGGCTGAGCCTGTGGTTAATTCTTCTTCCTGATGGGAAAATAGAGTGACCTGTGCCTGTCCCAACACCTAGAGCTAGTCTCTCACTGGTTCCCCCTCTTCCCGTTCATCCTCAGGACAATTTGCAACCTGTACGGAACAGGAGGTTGAAGGTGCTGATTCTCGAAGGAGGGAGATTGCTAGTAAAGCGGCTGTAATGGCCAACCCGAGCACAAGGAGATGAGAAATGAGGTGCGTTTTCGAAACCTTTCCCGATCACACGGTGTACCATCTTCTGGGTTTCTCATGCATGTTTTTGTTATAGGAAGATGCCCTTGAACTTGGAGATTTGGGACCCATGGGATGGGTACCACGCAGTATTACTTTAAAGGGCCTGCGTTTCCTCAACCAACCTGACCAAACCTCTCAGCCACAAGAGTGTCCACCCTTATGTCTCAATCAGCTGTGGGTCTAGAGATGGTCAATCCAGGTGGCATCACAGCCCCTGAACGAATATTGTAAGAATTTCTCTCTCTTTCACTGTCTTTGTTTCACGGGTTTTTAAAAGTAATTGATTTTTATAATGGGGTTTAGCTGCTTTTCACTGCTGTTTTTATGCTGCTTTACACCCACTTGACTCACTTACAGAGAGATATCAATACATAGCTTTGAAGATTCTTCCTAGTCAGATATATTCTTGGGCGGTGAATAGGGGGTTTTTGCGTCCAGTTCACTGAGCAAGGAGTAGGACTTGTCTATTACATATTGGGTTTATTGAACGGTATCTGAGCTAATTTGAAACCCTTGTTTTCTGCCTCACCCGACCTCACCTTTCCCGTTAAGCAGCCATAGTGTGTTTTGTAAACGTGTGTCTCTGTTCTGTTTTGTAATTCAGTTCAAGTGTAGCGGTTTTTCCATTCCCTCTATAAGTGATATCTTATGATAAGTGTCGTTTTCTGGTTGACTTATTTCACTTAGAATCGTCGTACCTAAATCCACTCATCATGCTGCTACTAGCCTTATGACGTTGATTTCCTGGCTGAGTGATATTCCATTGTACATAAGGACCACAACTTCTTTATCCATTTTTTTCTTTCCTGGGATATTTAAGGTGTAACGAAGTGGAGGTTCTTGTCAACAGAGCAGCCCTAAACTTTGGGGTGCCTGTGTCTTGCTGATTTTTACTTTTCCCAATTTATACACCCATGAGTGGAAGTGCCCTATGCTCTCTAAGCTGAGTTTTTTAGAGGTTTCAGGACACACCGTACACTTCTCCAGAGTGGCTGTTGGCAATTTACATCACGCCCATCAGCGTAGCAAGGCTCCCGTTTCTCCATGGCCTGTCCTGCATTTCTGGTTTTGACACTTTATTCAGCATGGCCCTTTTGACCGATGGGAAGCGAGACTTCTTTGTAGCGCTGATTTGCCTTTCCAGGTTGCTTGGTTGGCCAAAAAGGGCGTATGCGTTTTTTCCTGAATATATTCAGGAAAAAACGCATACGCCCTTTTTGGCCAAGGGCATCATGGTCGAGGTTTTGCCGCCTTTCCTGTGCTTTAAAGGCGATTCGAATCTACCTCCTGAAATCTGTTTCCTGCAATTCTGCCTTGCTTTCAAATCCTCTTCGTTGCCTTCCCTCAATATATTTGTGGACGAGAGTTATCATTTCTAACTCTGCAGGTTTGTGAATTGCAGTGCCCCTGAGCTCCATTTTTCAACTCGCTTTCTTCGGAGCTGGCCGCAAAAGCGCAGGATTGCTTCAGGCCCTATTCTGGTTCCGGGCGGCAGGCTGAGCCTGTGGTTAATTCTTCTTCCTGATGGGAAAATAGAGTGACCTGTGCCTGTCCCAACACCTAGAGCTAGTCTCTCATTGGTTCCCCCTCTTCCCGTTCATCCTCAGGACAAATTGCAACCTGTACGGAACAGGAGGTTAAAGGTGCTGATTCTCCACGGAGGGAGATTGCTACTAACGCGGCTGGAATGGCGAACCCGAGCACAAGGAGATGAGAAATGAGGTGCGTTTTAGAAACCTTTCCCGATCACACGGTGTACCATCTTCTGGGTTTCTCATGCATGTTTTCGATGTAGGAAGATGCCCTTGAACCTGGAGATTTGGGACCCATGGGATGGGTACCACGCAGTATTACTTTAAAGGGTCTGCGTTTGCTCACCCAACCTCACCAAACCTCTCAGCCCCAAGAGTGTCCACCCTTATGTCTCAATCAGCTGTGGGTCTAGAGATGGTCAATCCAGGTGGCATCACAGCCCCTGAACGAATTTTGTAAGAATTTCTCTCTCTTTCACTGTCTTTGTTTCACGGGATTTTAAAAGTAATTGATTTTTATAATGGGGTTTAGCTGCTTTTCACTGCTCTGTTTATGCTGCTTTACACCCACTTGACTCATTTACAGAGAGATATCAATACATAGCTTTGAAGATTCTTCCTAGTCAGGTATATTCTTGGGCGGTGAATAGGGGGTGTCGAGTCCAGTTCACTGAGCAAGGAGTAGGTCTTGTCTATTACATATTGGGTTTATGGAACGGTATCTGAACTAATTTGAAACCCTTGTTTTCTCCCTCACCCGACCTCACCTTTCCCGTTAAGCAGCCATAGTGTGTTTTGTAAACGTGTGACGCTGTTCTGTTTTGTAATTCAGTTCAAGTGTAGCGGTTTTTACATTCCCTCTCTAAGTGATATCTTATGATAAGTGTCTTTTTCTGTGTGACTTATTTCACTTAGAATCGTCGTACCTAAATCCTCTCATCATGCTGCTACTAGCCTTATGACGTTAATTTCATGGCTGAGTGATATGCCATTGTACATAAGGACCACAACTTCCTTATCCATTTTTCTCTTTCCTGGGATATTTAAGGTGTAACGAAGTGGAGGTTCTTGTCAACAGAGCAGCCCTAAACTTTGGGGTGCCTGTGTCTTGCTGATTTTTAGTTTTCCCAATTTATACGCCCATGAGTGGAAGTGCCTTATGCTCTCTATGCTGAGTTCTTTAGATGTTTCAGGAAACACCGTACACTTCTCCAGAGTGGCTGTTGGCAATTTACATCCCGCCCATCAGCGTAGTAAGGCTCCCGTTTCTCCATGGCCTGTCCTGCATTTCTGGTTTTGACACTTTATTCAGCATGGCCCTTTTGACCGATGGGAAGCGAGACTTCTTTGTAGCGCTGATTTGCCTTTCCAGGTTGCTTGGTTGGCCAAAAAGGGCGTATGCGTTTTTTCCTGAATATATTCAGGAAAAAACGCATACGCCCTTTTTGGCCAAGGGCATCATGGTCGAGGTTTTGCCGCTTTTCCTGTGCTTTAAAGGCGATTCGACTCTACCTCCTGAAATCTGTTTCCTGCAATTCTGCCTTGCTTTCAAATCCTCCTCGTTGCCTTCCCTCAATATATTTGTGGACGAGAGTTATCATTTATAACTCTGCAGGTTTGTGAATTGCAGTGCCCCTGAGCTCGATTTTTCAACTCGTTTTTTTGGGAGCTGGCCGCAAAAGCACAGGATTGCTTCAGGCCCTGTTCTGCTTCCGGGCGGCAGGCTGAGCCTGTGGTTAATTCTTCTTCCTGATGGGAAAATAGAGTGACCTGTGCCTGTCCCAACACCTAGAGCTAGTCTCTCACTGGTTCCCCCTCTTCCCGTTCATCCTCAGGACAATTTGCAACCTGTACGGAACAGGAGGTTGAAGGTGCTGATTCTCGAAGGAGGGAGATTGCTAGTAAAGCGGCTGTAATGGCCAACCCGAGCACAAGGAGATGAGAAATGAGGTGCGTTTTCGAAACCTTTCCCGATCACACGGTGTACCATCTTCTGGGTTTCTCATGCATGTTTTTGTTATAGGAAGATGCCCTTGAACTTGGAGATTTGGGACCCATGGGATGGGTACCACGCAGTATTACTTTAAAGGGCCTGCGTTTCCTCAACCAACCTGACCAAACCTCTCAGCCACAAGAGTGTCCACCCTTATGTCTCAATCAGCTGTGGGTCTAGAGATGGTCAATCCAGGTGGCATCACAGCCCCTGAACGAATATTGTAAGAATTTCTCTCTCTTTCACTGTCTTTGTTTCACGGGTTTTTAAAAGTAATTGATTTTTATAATGGGGTTTAGCTGCTTTTCACTGCTGTTTTTATGCTGCTTTACACCCACTTGACTCACTTACAGAGAGATATCAATACATAGCTTTGAAGATTCTTCCTAGTCAGATATATTCTTGGGCGGTGAATAGGGGGTTTTTGCGTCCAGTTCACTGAGCAAGGAGTAGGACTTGTCTATTACATATTGGGTTTATTGAACGGTATCTGAGCTAATTTGAAACCCTTGTTTTCTGCCTCACCCGACCTCACCTTTCCCGTTAAGCAGCCATAGTGTGTTTTGTAAACGTGTGTCTCTGTTCTGTTTTGTAATTCAGTTCAAGTGTAGCGGTTTTTCCATTCCCTCTATAAGTGATATCTTATGATAAGTGTCGTTTTCTGGTTGACTTATTTCACTTAGAATCGTCGTACCTAAATCCACTCATCATGCTGCTACTAGCCTTATGACGTTGATTTCCTGGCTGAGTGATATTCCATTGTACATAAGGACCACAACTTCTTTATCCATTTTTTTCTTTCCTGGGATATTTAAGGTGTAACGAAGTGGAGGTTCTTGTCAACAGAGCAGCCCTAAACTTTGGGGTGCCTGTGTCTTGCTGATTTTTACTTTTCCCAATTTATACACCCATGAGTGGAAGTGCCCTATGCTCTCTAAGCTGAGTTTTTTAGAGGTTTCAGGACACACCGTACACTTCTCCAGAGTGGCTGTTGGCAATTTACATCACGCCCATCAGCGTAGCAAGGCTCCCGTTTCTCCATGGCCTGTCCTGCATTTCTGGTTTTGACACTTTATTCAGCATGGCCCTTTTGACCGATGGGAAGCGAGACTTCTTTGTAGCGCTGATTTGCCTTTCCAGGTTGCTTGGTTGGCCAAAAAGGGCGTATGCGTTTTTTCCTGAATATATTCAGGAAAAAACGCATACGCCCTTTTTGGCCAAGGGCATCATGGTCGAGGTTTTGCCGCCTTTCCTGTGCTTTAAAGGCGATTCGAATCTACCTCCTGAAATCTGTTTCCTGCAATTCTGCCTTGCTTTCAAATCCTCTTCGTTGCCTTCCCTCAATATATTTGTGGACGAGAGTTATCATTTCTAACTCTGCAGGTTTGTGAATTGCAGTGCCCCTGAGCTCCATTTTTCAACTCGCTTTCTTCGGAGCTGGCCGCAAAAGCGCAGGATTGCTTCAGGCCCTATTCTGGTTCCGGGCGGCAGGCTGAGCCTGTGGTTAATTCTTCTTCCTGATGGGAAAATAGAGTGACCTGTGCCTGTCCCAACACCTAGAGCTAGTCTCTCATTGGTTCCCCCTCTTCCCGTTCATCCTCAGGACAAATTGCAACCTGTACGGAACAGGAGGTTAAAGGTGCTGATTCTCCACGGAGGGAGATTGCTACTAACGCGGCTGGAATGGCGAACCCGAGCACAAGGAGATGAGAAATGAGGTGCGTTTTAGAAACCTTTCCCGATCACACGGTGTACCATCTTCTGGGTTTCTCATGCATGTTTTCGATGTAGGAAGATGCCCTTGAACCTGGAGATTTGGGACCCATGGGATGGGTACCACGCAGTATTACTTTAAAGGGTCTGCGTTTGCTCACCCAACCTCACCAAACCTCTCAGCCCCAAGAGTGTCCACCCTTATGTCTCAATCAGCTGTGGGTCTAGAGATGGTCAATCCAGGTGGCATCACAGCCCCTGAACGAATTTTGTAAGAATTTCTCTCTCTTTCACTGTCTTTGTTTCACGGGATTTTAAAAGTAATTGATTTTTATAATGGGGTTTAGCTGCTTTTCACTGCTCTGTTTATGCTGCTTTACACCCACTTGACTCATTTACAGAGAGATATCAATACATAGCTTTGAAGATTCTTCCTAGTCAGGTATATTCTTGGGCGGTGAATAGGGGGTGTCGAGTCCAGTTCACTGAGCAAGGAGTAGGTCTTGTCTATTACATATTGGGTTTATGGAACGGTATCTGAACTAATTTGAAACCCTTGTTTTCTCCCTCACCCGACCTCACCTTTCCCGTTAAGCAGCCATAGTGTGTTTTGTAAACGTGTGACGCTGTTCTGTTTTGTAATTCAGTTCAAGTGTAGCGGTTTTTACATTCCCTCTCTAAGTGATATCTTATGATAAGTGTCTTTTTCTGTGTGACTTATTTCACTTAGAATCGTCGTACCTAAATCCTCTCATCATGCTGCTACTAGCCTTATGACGTTAATTTCATGGCTGAGTGATATGCCATTGTACATAAGGACCACAACTTCCTTATCCATTTTTCTCTTTCCTGGGATATTTAAGGTGTAACGAAGTGGAGGTTCTTGTCAACAGAGCAGCCCTAAACTTTGGGGTGCCTGTGTCTTGCTGATTTTTAGTTTTCCCAATTTATACGCCCATGAGTGGAAGTGCCTTATGCTCTCTATGCTGAGTTCTTTAGATGTTTCAGGAAACACCGTACACTTCTCCAGAGTGGCTGTTGGCAATTTACATCCCGCCCATCAGCGTAGTAAGGCTCCCGTTTCTCCATGGCCTGTCCTGCATTTCTGGTTTTGACACTTTATTCAGCATGGCCCTTTTGACCGATGGGAAGCGAGACTTCTTTGTAGCGCTGATTTGCCTTTCCAGGTTGCTTGGTTGGCCAAAAAGGGCGTATGCGTTTTTTCCTGAATATATTCAGGAAAAAACGCATACGCCCTTTTTGGCCAAGGGCATCATGGTCGAGGTTTTGCCGCCTTTCCTGTGCTTTAAAGGCGATTCGACTCTACCTCCTGAAATCTGTTTCCTGCAATTCTGCCTTGCTTTCAAATCCTCCTCGTTGCCTTCCCTCAATATATTTGTGGACGAGAGTTATCATTTCTAACTCTGCAGGTTTGTGAATTGCAGTGCCCCTGAGCTCGATTTTTCAACTCGTTTTTTTGGGAGCTGGCCGCAAAAGCACAGGATTGCTTCAGGCCCTGTTCTGCTTCCGGGCGGCAGGCTGAGCCTGTGGTTAATTCTTCTTCCTGATGGGAAAATAGAGTGACCTGTGCCTGTCCCAACACCTAGAGCTAGTCTCTCACTGGTTCCCCCTCTTCCCGTTCATCCTCAGGACAATTTGCAACCTGTACGGAACAGGAGGTTGAAGGTGCTGATTCTCGAAGGAGGGAGATTGCTAGTAAAGCGGCTGTAATGGCCAACCCGAGCACAAGGAGATGAGAAATGAGGTGCGTTTTCGAAACCTTTCCCGATCACACGGTGTACCATCTTCTGGGTTTCTCATGCATGTTTTTGTTATAGGAAGATGCCCTTGAACTTGGAGATTTGGGACCCATGGGATGGGTACCACGCAGTATTACTTTAAAGGGCCTGCGTTTCCTCAACCAACCTGACCAAACCTCTCAGCCACAAGAGTGTCCACCCTTATGTCTCAATCAGCTGTGGGTCTAGAGATGGTCAATCCAGGTGGCATCACAGCCCCTGAACGAATATTGTAAGAATTTCTCTCTCTTTCACTGTCTTTGTTTCACGGGTTTTTAAAAGTAATTGATTTTTATAATGGGGTTTAGCTGCTTTTCACTGCTGTTTTTATGCTGCTTTACACCCACTTGACTCACTTACAGAGAGATATCAATACATAGCTTTGAAGATTCTTCCTAGTCAGATATATTCTTGGGCGGTGAATAGGGGGTTTTTGCGTCCAGTTCACTGAGCAAGGAGTAGGACTTGTCTATTACATATTGGGTTTATTGAACGGTATCTGAGCTAATTTGAAACCCTTGTTTTCTGCCTCACCCGACCTCACCTTTCCCGTTAAGCAGCCATAGTGTGTTTTGTAAACGTGTGTCTCTGTTCTGTTTTGTAATTCAGTTCAAGTGTAGCGGTTTTTACATTCCCTCTATAAGTGATATCTTATGATAAGTGTCGTTTTCTGGTTGACTTATTTCACTTAGAATCGTCGTACCTAAATCCACTCATCATGCTGCTACTAGCCTTATGACGTTGATTTCCTGGCTGAGTGATATTCCATTGTACATAAGGACCACAACTTCTTTATCCATTTTTTTCTTTCCTGGGATATTTAAGGTGTAACGAAGTGGAGGTTCTTGTCAACAGAGCAGCCCTAAACTTTGGGGTGCCTGTGTCTTGCTGATTTTTACTTTTCCCAATTTATACACCCATGAGTGGAAGTGCCCTATGCTCTCTAAGCTGAGTTTTTTAGAGGTTTCAGGACACACCGTACACTTCTCCAGAGTGGCTGTTGGCAATTTACATCACGCCCATCAGCGTAGCAAGGCTCCCGTTTCTCCATGGCCTGTCCTGCATTTCTGGTTTTGACACTTTATTCAGCATGGCCCTTTTGACCGATGGGAAGCGAGACTTCTTTGTAGCGCTGATTTGCCTTTCCAGGTTGCTTGGTTGGCCAAAAAGGGCGTATGCGTTTTTTCCTGAATATATTCAGGAAAAAACGCATACGCCCTTTTTGGCCAAGGGCATCATGGTCGAGGTTTTGCCGCCTTTCCTGTGCTTTAAAGGCGATTCGAATCTACCTCCTGAAATCTGTTTCCTGCAATTCTGCCTTGCTTTCAAATCCTCTTCGTTGCCTTCCCTCAATATATTTGTGGACGAGAGTTATCATTTCTAACTCTGCAGGTTTGTGAATTGCAGTGCCCCTGAGCTCCATTTTTCAACTTGCTTTCTTCGGAGCTGGCCGCAAAAGCGCAGGATTGCTTCAGGCCCTATTCTGGTTCCGGGCGGCAGGCTGAGCCTGTGGTTAATTCTTCTTCCTGATGGGAAAATAGAGTGACCTGTGCCTGTCCCAACACCTAGAGCTAGTCTCTCATTGGTTCCCCCTCTTCCCGTTCATCCTCAGGACAAATTGCAACCTGTACGGAACAGGAGGTTAAAGGTGCTGATTCTCCACGGAGGGAGATTGCTACTAACGCGGCTGGAATGGCGAACCCGAGCACAAGGAGATGAGAAATGAGGTGCGTTTTAGAAACCTTTCCCGATCACACGGTGTACCATCTTCTGGGTTTCTCATGCATGTTTTCGATGTAGGAAGATGCCCTTGAACCTGGAGATTTGGGACCCATGGGATGGGTACCATGCAGTAATACTTTAAAGGGTCTGCGTTTGCTCACCCAACCTCACCAAACCTCTCAGCCCCAAGAGTGTCCACCCTTATGTCTCAATCAGCTGTGGGTCTAGAGATGGTCAATCCAGGTGGCATCACAGCCCCTGAACGAATTTTGTAAGAATTTCTCTCTCTTTCACTGTCTTTGTTTCACGGGATTTTAAAAGTAATTGATTTTTATAATGGGGTTTAGCTGCTTTTCACTGCTCTGTTTATGCTGCTTTACACCCACTTGACTCATTTACAGAGAGATATCAATACATAGCTTTGAAGATTCTTCCTAGTCAGGTATATTCTTGGGCGGTGAATAGGGGGTGTCGAGTCCAGTTCACTGAGCAAGGAGTAGGTCTTGTCTATTACATATTGGGTTTATTGAACGGTATCTGAGCTAATTTGAAACCCTTGTTTTCTGCCTCACCTGACCTCACCTTTCCCGTTAAGCAGCCATAGTGTGTTTTGTAAACGTGTGTCTCTGTTCTGTTTTGTAATTCAGTTCAAGTGTAGCGGCTTTTCCATTCCCTCTATAAGTGATATCTTATGATAAGTGTCGTTTTCTGGTTGACTTATTTCACTTAGAATCGTCGTACCTAAATCCACTCATCATGCTGCTACTAGCCTTATGACGTTGATTTCCTGGCTGAGTGATATTCCATTGTACATAAGGACCACAACTTCTTTATCCATTTTTTTCTTTCCTGGGATATTTAAGGTGTAACGAAGTGGAGGTTCTTGTCAACAGAGCAGCCCTAAACTTTGGGGTGCCTGTGTCTTGCTGATTTTTACTTTTCCCAATTTATACACCCATGAGTGGAAGTGCCCTATGCTCTCTAAGCTGAGTTTTTTAGAGGTTTCAGGACACACCGTACACTTCTCCAGAGTGGCTGTTGGCAATTTACATCACGCCCATCAGCGTAGCAAGGCTCCCGTTTCTCCATGGCCTGTCCTGCATTTCTGGTTTTGACACTTTATTCAGCATGGCCCTTTTGACCGATGGGAAGCGAGACTTCTTTGTAGCGCTGATTTGCCTTTCCAGGTTGCTTGGTTGGCCAAAAAGGGCGTATGCGTTTTTTCCTGAATATATTCAGGAAAAAACGCATACGCCCTTTTTGGCCAAGGGCATCATGGTCGAGGTTTTGCCGCCTTTCCTGTGCTTTAAAGGCGATTCGAATCTACCTCCTGAAATCTGTTTCCTGCAATTCTGCCTTGCTTTCAAATCCTCTTCGTTGCCTTCCCTCAATATATTTGTGGACGAGAGTTATCATTTCTAACTCTGCAGGTTTGTGAATTGCAGTGCCCCTGAGCTCCATTTTTCAACTCGCTTTCTTCGGAGCTGGCCGCAAAAGCGCAGGATTGCTTCAGGCCCTATTCTGGTTCCGGGCGGCAGGCTGAGCCTGTGGTTAATTCTTCTTCCTGATGGGAAAATAGAGTGACCTGTGCCTGTCCCAACACCTAGAGCTAGTCTCTCATTGGTTCCCCCTCTTCCCGTTCATCCTCAGGACAAATTGCAACCTGTACGGAACAGGAGGTTAAAGGTGCTGATTCTCCACGGAGGGAGATTGCTACTAACGCGGCTGGAATGGCGAACCCGAGCACAAGGAGATGAGAAATGAGGTGCGTTTTAGAAACCTTTCCCGATCACACGGTGTACCATCTTCTGGGTTTCTCATGCATGTTTTCGATGTAGGAAGATGCCCTTGAACCTGGAGATTTGGGACCCATGGGATGGGTACCACGCAGTATTACTTTAAAGGGTCTGCGTTTGCTCACCCAACCTCACCAAACCTCTCAGCCCCAAGAGTGTCCACCCTTATGTCTCAATCAGCTGTGGGTCTAGAGATGGTCAATCCAGGTGGCATCACAGCCCCTGAACGAATTTTGTAAGAATTTCTCTCTCTTTCACTGTCTTTGTTTCACGGGATTTTAAAAGTAATTGATTTTTATAATGGGGTTTAGCTGCTTTTCACTGCTCTGTTTATGCTGCTTTACACCCACTTGACTCATTTACAGAGAGATATCAATACATAGCTTTGAAGATTCTTCCTAGTCAGGTATATTCTTGGGCGGTGAATAGGGGGTGTCGAGTCCAGTTCACTGAGCAAGGAGTAGGTCTTGTCTATTACATATTGGGTTTATGGAACGGTATCTGAGCTAATTTGAAACCCTTGTTTTCTCCCTCACCCGACCTCACCTTTCCCGTTAAGCAGCCATAGTGTGTTTTGTAAACGTGTGACGCTGTTCTGTTTTGTAATTCAGTTCAAGTGTAGCGGTTTTTACATTCCCTCTCTAAGTGATATCTTATGATAAGTGTCTTTTTCTGTGTGACTTATTTCACTTAGAATCGTCGTACCTAAATCCTCTCATCATGCTGCTACTAGCCTTATGACGTTAATTTCATGGCTGAGTGATATGCCATTGTACATAAGGACCACAACTTCCTTATCCATTTTTCTCTTTCCTGGGATATTTAAGGTGTAACGAAGTGGAGGTTCTTGTCAACAGAGCAGCCCTAAACTTTGGGGTGCCTGTGTCTTGCTGATTTTTAGTTTTCCCAATTTATACGCCCATGAGTGGAAGTGCCTTATGCTCTCTATGCTGAGTTCTTTAGATGTTTCAGGAAACACCGTACACTTCTCCAGAGTGGCTGTTGGCAATTTACATCCCGCCCATCAGCGTAGTAAGGCTCCCGTTTCTCCATGGCCTGTCCTGCATTTCTGGTTTTGACACTTTATTCAGCATGGCCCTTTTGACCGATGGGAAGCGAGACTTCTTTGTAGCGCTGATTTGCCTTTCCAGGTTGCTTGGTTGGCCAAAAAGGGCGTATGCGTTTTTTCCTGAATATATTCAGGAAAAAACGCATACGCCCTTTTTGGCCAAGGGCATCATGGTCGAGGTTTTGCCGCTTTTCCTGTGCTTTAAAGGCGATTCGACTCTACCTCCTGAAATCTGTTTCCTGCAATTCTGCCTTGCTTTCAAATCCTCCTCGTTGCCTTCCCTCAATATATTTGTGGACGAGAGTTATCATTTATAACTCTGCAGGTTTGTGAATTGCAGTGCCCCTGAGCTCGATTTTTCAACTCGTTTTTTTGGGAGCTGGCCGCAAAAGCACAGGATTGCTTCAGGCCCTGTTCTGCTTCCGGGCGGCAGGCTGAGCCTGTGGTTAATTCTTCTTCCTGATGGGAAAATAGAGTGACCTGTGCCTGTCCCAACACCTAGAGCTAGTCTCTCACTGGTTCCCCCTCTTCCCGTTCATCCTCAGGACAATTTGCAACCTGTACGGAACAGGAGGTTGAAGGTGCTGATTCTCGAAGGAGGGAGATTGCTAGTAAAGCGGCTGTAATGGCCAACCCGAGCACAAGGAGATGAGAAATGAGGTGCGTTTTCGAAACCTTTCCCGATCACACGGTGTACCATCTTCTGGGTTTCTCATGCATGTTTTTGTTATAGGAAGATGCCCTTGAACTTGGAGATTTGGGACCCATGGGATGGGTACCACGCAGTATTACTTTAAAGGGCCTGCGTTTCCTCAACCAACCTGACCAAACCTCTCAGCCACAAGAGTGTCCACCCTTATGTCTCAATCAGCTGTGGGTCTAGAGATGGTCAATCCAGGTGGCATCACAGCCCCTGAACGAATATTGTAAGAATTTCTCTCTCTTTCACTGTCTTTGTTTCACGGGTTTTTAAAAGTAATTGATTTTTATAATGGGGTTTAGCTGCTTTTCACTGCTGTTTTTATGCTGCTTTACACCCACTTGACTCACTTACAGAGAGATATCAATACATAGCTTTGAAGATTCTTCCTAGTCAGATATATTCTTGGGCGGTGAATAGGGGGTTTTTGCGTCCAGTTCACTGAGCAAGGAGTAGGTCTTGTCTATTACATATTGGGTTTATTGAACGGTATCTGAGCTAATTTGAAACCCTTGTTTTCTGCCTCACCCGACCTCACCTTTCCCGTTAAGCAGTCATAGTGTGTTTTGTAAACGTGTGTCTCTGTTCTGTTTTGTAATTCAGTTCAAGTGTAGCGGTTTTTACATTCCCTCTATAAGTGATATCTTATGATAAGTGTCGTTTTCTGGTTGACTTATTTCACTTAGAATCGTCGTACCTAAATCCACTCATCATGCTGCTACTAGCCTTATGACGTTGATTTCCTGGCTGAGTGATATTCCATTGTACATAAGGACCACAACTTCTTTATCCATTTTTTTCTTTCCTGGGATATTTAAGGTGTAACGAAGTGGAGGTTCTTGTCAACAGAGCAGCCCTAAACTTTGGGGTGCCTGTGTCTTGCTGATTTTTACTTTTCCCAATTTATACACCCATGAGTGGAAGTGCCCTATGCTCTCTAAGCTGAGTTTTTTAGAGGTTTCAGGACACACCGTACACTTCTCCAGAGTGGCTGTTGGCAATTTACATGCCGCCCATCAGCGTAGCAAGGCTCCCGTTTCTCCATGGCCTGTCCTGCATTTCTGGTTTTGACACTTTATTCAGCATGGCCCTTTTGACCGATGGGAAGCGAGACTTCTTTGTAGCGCTGATTTGCCTTTCCAGGTTGCTTGGTTGGCCAAAAAGGGCGTATGCGTTTTTTCCTGAATATATTCAGGAAAAAACGCATACGCCCTTTTTGGCCAAGGGCATCATGGTCGAGGTTTTGCCGCCTTTCCTGTGCTTTAAAGGCGATTCGAATCTACCTCCTGAAATCTGTTTCCTGCAATTCTGCCTTGCTTTCAAATCCTCTTCGTTGCCTTCCCTCAATATATTTGTGGACGAGAGTTATCATTTCTAACTCTGCAGGTTTGTGAATTGCAGTGCCCCTGAGCTCCATTTTTCAACTCACTCTCTTCGGAGCTGGCTGCAAAAGCGCAGGATTGCTTCAGGCCCTATTCTGGTTCCGGGCGGCAGGCTGAGCCTGTGGTTAATTCTTCTTCCTGATGGGAAAATAGAGTGACCTGTGCCTGTCCCAACACCTAGAGCTAGTCTCTCATTGGTTCCCCCTCTTCCCGTTCATCCTCAGGACAAATTGCAACCTGTACGGAACAGGAGGTTAAAGGTGCTGATTCTCCACGGAGGGAGATTGCTACTAACGCGGCTGGAATGGCGAACCCGAGCACAAGGAGATGAGAAATGAGGTGCGTTTTAGAAACCTTTCCCGATCACACGGTGTACCATCTTCTGGGTTTCTCATGCATGTTTTCGATGTAGGAAGATGCCCTTGAACCTGGAGATTTGGGACCCATGGGATGGGTACCACGCAGTATTACTTTAAAGGGTCTGCGTTTGCTCACCCAACCTCACCAAACCTCTCAGCCCCAAGAGTGTCCACCCTTATGTCTCAATCAGCTGTGGGTCTAGAGATGGTCAATCCAGGTGGCATCACAGCCCCTGAACGAATTTTGTAAGAATTTCTCTCTCTTTCACTGTCTTTGTTTCACGGGATTTTAAAAGTAATTGATTTTTATAATGGGGTTTAGCTGCTTTTCACTGCTCTGTTTATGCTGCTTTACACCCACTTGACTCATTTACAGAGAGATATCAATACATAGCTTTGAAGATTCTTCCTAGTCAGGTATATTCTTGGGCGGTGAATAGGGGGTGTCGAGTCCAGTTCACTGAGCAAGGAGTAGGTCTTGTCTATTACATATTGGGTTTATGGAACGGTATCTGAGCTAATTTGAAACCCTTGTTTTCTCCCTCACCCGACCTCACCTTTCCCGTTAAGCAGCCATAGTGTGTTTTGTAAACGTGTGACGCTGTTCTGTTTTGTAATTCAGTTCAAGTGTAGCGGTTTTTACATTCCCTCTCTAAGTGATATCTTATGATAAGTGTCTTTTTCTGTGTGACTTATTTCACTTAGAATCGTCGTACCTAAATCCTCTCATCATGCTGCTACTAGCCTTATGACGTTAATTTCATGGCTGAGTGATATGCCATTGTACATAAGGACCACAACTTCCTTATCCATTTTTCTCTTTCCTGGGATATTTAAGGTGTAACGAAGTGGAGGTTCTTGTCAACAGAGCAGCCCTAAACTTTGGGGTGCCTGTGTCTTGCTGATTTTTAGTTTTCCCAATTTATACGCCCATGAGTGGAAGTGCCTTATGCTCTCTATGCTGAGTTCTTTAGATGTTTCAGGAAACACCGTACACTTCTCCAGAGTGGCTGTTGGCAATTTACATCCCGCCCATCAGCGTAGTAAGGCTCCCGTTTCTCCATGGCCTGTCCTGCATTTCTGGTTTTGACACTTTATTCAGCATGGCCCTTTTGACCGATGGGAAGCGAGACTTCTTTGTAGCGCTGATTTGCCTTTCCAGGTTGCTTGGTTGGCCAAAAAGGGCGTATGCGTTTTTTCCTGAATATATTCAGGAAAAAACGCATACGCCCTTTTTGGCCAAGGGCATCATGGTCGAGGTTTTGCCGCTTTTCCTGTGCTTTAAAGGCGATTCGACTCTACCTCCTGAAATCTGTTTCCTGCAATTCTGCCTTGCTTTCAAATCCTCCTCGTTGCCTTCCCTCAATATATTTGTGGACGAGAGTTATCATTTATAACTCTGCAGGTTTGTGAATTGCAGTGCCCCTGAGCTCGATTTTTCAACTCGTTTTTTTGGGAGCTGGCCGCAAAAGCACAGGATTGCTTCAGGCCCTGTTCTGCTTCCGGGCGGCAGGCTGAGCCTGTGGTTAATTCTTCTTCCTGATGGGAAAATAGAGTGACCTGTGCCTGTCCCAACACCTAGAGCTAGTCTCTCACTGGTTCCCCCTCTTCCCGTTCATCCTCAGGACAATTTGCAACCTGTACGGAACAGGAGGTTGAAGGTGCTGATTCTCGAAGGAGGGAGATTGCTAGTAAAGCGGCTGTAATGGCCAACCCGAGCACAAGGAGATGAGAAATGAGGTGCGTTTTCGAAACCTTTCCCGATCACACGGTGTACCATCTTCTGGGTTTCTCATGCATGTTTTTGTTATAGGAAGATGCCCTTGAACTTGGAGATTTGGGACCCATGGGATGGGTACCACGCAGTATTACTTTAAAGGGCCTGCGTTTCCTCAACCAACCTGACCAAACCTCTCAGCCACAAGAGTGTCCACCCTTATGTCTCAATCAGCTGTGGGTCTAGAGATGGTCAATCCAGGTGGCATCACAGCCCCTGAACGAATATTGTAAGAATTTCTCTCTCTTTCACTGTCTTTGTTTCACGGGTTTTTAAAAGTAATTGATTTTTATAATGGGGTTTAGCTGCTTTTCACTGCTGTTTTTATGCTGCTTTACACCCACTTGACTCACTTACAGAGAGATATCAATACATAGCTTTGAAGATTCTTCCTAGTCAGATATATTCTTGGGCGGTGAATAGGGGGTTTTTGCGTCCAGTTCACTGAGCAAGGAGTAGGACTTGTCTATTACATATTGGGTTTATTGAACGGTATCTGAGCTAATTTGAAACCCTTGTTTTCTGCCTCACCCGACCTCACCTTTCCCGTTAAGCAGCCATAGTGTGTTTTGTAAACGTGTGTCTCTGTTCTGTTTTGTAATTCAGTTCAAGTGTAGCGGTTTTTCCATTCCCTCTATAAGTGATATCTTATGATAAGTGTCGTTTTCTGGTTGACTTATTTCACTTAGAATCGTCGTACCTAAATCCACTCATCATGCTGCTACTAGCCTTATGACGTTGATTTCCTGGCTGAGTGATATTCCATTGTACATAAGGACCACAACTTCTTTATCCATTTTTTTCTTTCCTGGGATATTTAAGGTGTAACGAAGTGGAGGTTCTTGTCAACAGAGCAGCCCTAAACTTTGGGGTGCCTGTGTCTTGCTGATTTTTACTTTTCCCAATTTATACACCCATGAGTGGAAGTGCCCTATGCTCTCTAAGCTGAGTTTTTTAGAGGTTTCAGGACACACCGTACACTTCTCCAGAGTGGCTGTTGGCAATTTACATCACGCCCATCAGCGTAGCAAGGCTCCCGTTTCTCCATGGCCTGTCCTGCATTTCTGGTTTTGACACTTTATTCAGCATGGCCCTTTTGACCGATGGGAAGCGAGACTTCTTTGTAGCGCTGATTTGCCTTTCCAGGTTGCTTGGTTGGCCAAAAAGGGCGTATGCGTTTTTTCCTGAATATATTCAGGAAAAAACGCATACGCCCTTTTTGGCCAAGGGCATCATGGTCGAGGTTTTGCCGCCTTTCCTGTGCTTTAAAGGCGATTCGAATCTACCTCCTGAAATCTGTTTCCTGCAATTCTGCCTTGCTTTCAAATCCTCTTCGTTGCCTTCCCTCAATATATTTGTGGACGAGAGTTATCATTTCTAACTCTGCAGGTTTGTGAATTGCAGTGCCCCTGAGCTCCATTTTTCAACTCACTCTCTTCGGAGCTGGCTGCAAAAGCGCAGGATTGCTTCAGGCCCTATTCTGGTTCCGGGCGGCAGGCTGAGCCTGTGGTTAATTCTTCTTCCTGATGGGAAAATAGAGTGACCTGTGCCTGTCCCAACACCTAGAGCTAGTCTCTCATTGGTTCCCCCTCTTCCCGTTCATCCTCAGGACAAATTGCAACCTGTACGGAACAGGAGGTTAAAGGTGCTGATTCTCCACGGAGGGAGATTGCTACTAACGCGGCTGGAATGGCGAACCCGAGCACAAGGAGATGAGAAATGAGGTGCGTTTTAGAAACCTTTCCCGATCACACGGTGTACCATCTTCTGGGTTTCTCATGCATGTTTTCGATGTAGGAAGATGCCCTTGAACCTGGAGATTTGGGACCCATGGGATGGGTACCACGCAGTATTACTTTAAAGGGTCTGCGTTTGCTCACCCAACCTCACCAAACCTCTCAGCCCCAAGAGTGTCCACCCTTATGTCTCAATCAGCTGTGGGTCTAGAGATGGTCAATCCAGGTGGCATCACAGCCCCTGAACGAATTTTGTAAGAATTTCTCTCTCTTTCACTGTCTTTGTTTCACGGGATTTTAAAAGTAATTGATTTTTATAATGGGGTTTAGCTGCTTTTCACTGCTCTGTTTATGCTGTTTTACACCCACTTGACTCATTTACAGAGAGATATCAATACATAGCTTTGAAGATTCTTCCTAGTCAGGTATATTCTTGGGCGGTGAATAGGGGGTGTCGAGTCCAGTTCACTGAGCAAGGAGTAGGTCTTGTCTATTACATATTGGGTTTATGGAACGGTATCTGAGCTAATTTGAAACCCTTGTTTTCTCCCTCACCCGACCTCACCTTTCCCGTTAAGCAGCCATAGTGTGTTTTGTAAACGTGTGACGCTGTTCTGTTTTGTAATTCAGTTCAAGTGTAGCGGTTTTTACATTCCCTCTCTAAGTGATATCTTATGATAAGTGTCTTTTTCTGTGTGACTTATTTCACTTAGAATCGTCGTACCTAAATCCTCTCATCATGCTGCTACTAGCCTTATGACGTTAATTTCATGGCTGAGTGATATGCCATTGTACATAAGGACCACAACTTCCTTATCCATTTTTCTCTTTCCTGGGATATTTAAGGTGTAACGAAGTGGAGGTTCTTGTCAACAGAGCAGCCCTAAACTTTGGGGTGCCTGTGTCTTGCTGATTTTTAGTTTTCCCAATTTATACGCCCATGAGTGGAAGTGCCTTATGCTCTCTATGCTGAGTTCTTTAGATGTTTCAGGAAACACCGTACACTTCTCCAGAGTGGCTGTTGGCAATTTACATCCCGCCCATCAGCGTAGTAAGGCTCCCGTTTCTCCATGGCCTGTCCTGCATTTCTGGTTTTGACACTTTATTCAGCATGGCCCTTTTGACCGATGGGAAGCGAGACTTCTTTGTAGCGCTGATTTGCCTTTCCAGGTTGCTTGGTTGGCCAAAAAGGGCGTATGCGTTTTTTCCTGAATATATTCAGGAAAAAACGCATACGCCCTTTTTGGCCAAGGGCATCATGGTCGAGGTTTTGCCGCTTTTCCTGTGCTTTAAAGGCGATTCGACTCTACCTCCTGAAATCTGTTTCCTGCAATTCTGCCTTGCTTTCAAATCCTCCTCGTTGCCTTCCCTCAATATATTTGTGGACGAGAGTTATCATTTATAACTCTGCAGGTTTGTGAATTGCAGTGCCCCTGAGCTCGATTTTTCAACTCGTTTTTTTGGGAGCTGGCCGCAAAAGCACAGGATTGCTTCAGGCCCTGTTCTGCTTCCGGGCGGCAGGCTGAGCCTGTGGTTAATTCTTCTTCCTGATGGGAAAATAGAGTGACCTGTGCCTGTCCCAACACCTAGAGCTAGTCTCTCACTGGTTCCCCCTCTTCCCGTTCATCCTCAGGACAATTTGCAACCTGTACGGAACAGGAGGTTGAAGGTGCTGATTCTCGAAGGAGGGAGATTGCTAGTAAAGCGGCTGTAATGGCCAACCCGAGCACAAGGAGATGAGAAATGAGGTGCGTTTTCGAAACCTTTCCCGATCACACGGTGTACCATCTTCTGGGTTTCTCATGCATGTTTTTGTTATAGGAAGATGCCCTTGAACTTGGAGATTTGGGACCCATGGGATGGGTACCACGCAGTATTACTTTAAAGGGCCTGCGTTTCCTCAACCAACCTGACCAAACCTCTCAGCCACAAGAGTGTCCACCCTTATGTCTCAATCAGCTGTGGGTCTAGAGATGGTCAATCCAGGTGGCATCACAGCCCCTGAACGAATATTGTAAGAATTTCTCTCTCTTTCACTGTCTTTGTTTCACGGGTTTTTAAAAGTAATTGATTTTTATAATGGGGTTTAGCTGCTTTTCACTGCTGTTTTTATGCTGCTTTACACCCACTTGACTCACTTACAGAGAGATATCAATACATAGCTTTGAAGATTCTTCCTAGTCAGATATATTCTTGGGCGGTGAATAGGGGGTTTTTGCGTCCAGTTCACTGAGCAAGGAGTAGGACTTGTCTATTACATATTGGGTTTATTGAACGGTATCTGAGCTAATTTGAAACCCTTGTTTTCTGCCTCACCCGACCTCACCTTTCCCGTTAAGCAGCCATAGTGTGTTTTGTAAACGTGTGTCTCTGTTCTGTTTTGTAATTCAGTTCAAGTGTAGCGGTTTTTCCATTCCCTCTATAAGTGATATCTTATGATAAGTGTCGTTTTCTGGTTGACTTATTTCACTTAGAATCGTCGTACCTAAATCCACTCATCATGCTGCTACTAGCCTTATGACGTTGATTTCCTGGCTGAGTGATATTCCATTGTACATAAGGACCACAACTTCTTTATCCATTTTTTTCTTTCCTGGGATATTTAAGGTGTAACGAAGTGGAGGTTCTTGTCAACAGAGCAGCCCTAAACTTTGGGGTGCCTGTGTCTTGCTGATTTTTACTTTTCCCAATTTATACACCCATGAGTGGAAGTGCCCTATGCTCTCTAAGCTGAGTTTTTTAGAGGTTTCAGGACACACCGTACACTTCTCCAGAGTGGCTGTTGGCAATTTACATCACGCCCATCAGCGTAGCAAGGCTCCCGTTTCTCCATGGCCTGTCCTGCATTTCTGGTTTTGACACTTTATTCAGCATGGCCCTTTTGACCGATGGGAAGCGAGACTTCTTTGTAGCGCTGATTTGCCTTTCCAGGTTGCTTGGTTGGCCAAAAAGGGCGTATGCGTTTTTTCCTGAATATATTCAGGAAAAAACGCATACGCCCTTTTTGGCCAAGGGCATCATGGTCGAGGTTTTGCCGCCTTTCCTGTGCTTTAAAGGCGATTCGAATCTACCTCCTGAAATCTGTTTCCTGCAATTCTGCCTTGCTTTCAAATCCTCTTCGTTGCCTTCCCTCAATATATTTGTGGACGAGAGTTATCATTTCTAACTCTGCAGGTTTGTGAATTGCAGTGCCCCTGAGCTCCATTTTTCAACTCGCTTTCTTCGGAGCTGGCCGCAAAAGCGCAGGATTGCTTCAGGCCCTATTCTGGTTCCGGGCGGCAGGCTGAGCCTGTGGTTAATTCTTCTTCCTGATGGGAAAATAGAGTGACCTGTGCCTGTCCCAACACCTAGAGCTAGTCTCTCATTGGTTCCCCCTCTTCCCGTTCATCCTCAGGACAAATTGCAACCTGTACGGAACAGGAGGTTAAAGGTGCTGATTCTCCACGGAGGGAGATTGCTACTAACGCGGCTGGAATGGCGAACCCGAGCACAAGGAGATGAGAAATGAGGTGCGTTTTCGAAACCTTTCCCGATCACACGGTGTACCATCTTCTGGGTTTCTCATGCATGTTTTTGTTATAGGAAGATGCCCTTGAACTTGGAGATTTGGGACCCATGGGATGGGTACCACGCAGTATTACTTTAAAGGGCCTGCGTTTCCTCAACCAACCTGACCAAACCTCTCAGCCACAAGAGTGTCCACCCTTATGTCTCAATCAGCTGTGGGTCTAGAGATGGTCAATCCAGGTGGCATCACAGCCCCTGAACGAATATTGTAAGAATTTCTCTCTCTTTCACTGTCTTTGTTTCACGGGTTTTTAAAAGTAATTGATTTTTATAATGGGGTTTAGCTGCTTTTCACTGCTGTTTTTATGCTGCTTTACACCCACTTGACTCACTTACAGAGAGATATCAATACATAGCTTTGAAGATTCTTCCTAGTCAGATATATTCTTGGGCGGTGAATAGGGGGTTTTTGCGTCCAGTTCACTGAGCAAGGAGTAGGACTTGTCTATTACATATTGGGTTTATTGAACGGTATCTGAGCTAATTTGAAACCCTTGTTTTCTGCCTCACCCGACCTCACCTTTCCCGTTAAGCAGCCATAGTGTGTTTTGTAAACGTGTGTCTCTGTTCTGTTTTGTAATTCAGTTCAAGTGTAGCGGTTTTTACATTCCCTCTATAAGTGATATCTTATGATAAGTGTCGTTTTCTGGTTGACTTATTTCACTTAGAATCGTCGTACCTAAATCCACTCATCATGCTGCTACTAGCCTTATGACGTTGATTTCCTGGCTGAGTGATATTCCATTGTACATAAGGACCACAACTTCTTTATCCATTTTTTTCTTTCCTGGGATATTTAAGGTGTAACGAAGTGGAGGTTCTTGTCAACAGAGCAGCCCTAAACTTTGGGGTGCCTGTGTCTTGCTGATTTTTACTTTTCCCAATTTATACACCCATGAGTGGAAGTGCCCTATGCTCTCTAAGCTGAGTTTTTTAGAGGTTTCAGGACACACCGTACACTTCTCCAGAGTGGCTGTTGGCAATTTACATCACGCCCATCAGCGTAGCAAGGCTCCCGTTTCTCCATGGCCTGTCCTGCATTTCTGGTTTTGACACTTTATTCAGCATGGCCCTTTTGACCGATGGGAAGCGAGACTTCTTTGTAGCGCTGATTTGCCTTTCCAGGTTGCTTGGTTGGCCAAAAAGGGCGTATGCGTTTTTTCCTGAATATATTCAGGAAAAAACGCATACGCCCTTTTTGGCCAAGGGCATCATGGTCGAGGTTTTGCCGCCTTTCCTGTGCTTTAAAGGCGATTCGAATCTACCTCCTGAAATCTGTTTCCTGCAATTCTGCCTTGCTTTCATATCCTCTTCGTTGCCTTCCCTCAATATATTTGTGGACGAGAGTTATCATTTCTAACTCTGCAGGTTTGTGAATTGCAGTGCCCCTGAGCTCCATTTTTCAACTCGCTTTCTTCGGAGCTGGCCGCAAAAGCGCAGGATTGCTTCAGGCCCTATTGTGGTTCCGGGCGGCAGGCTGAGCCTGTGGTTAATTCTTCTTCCTGATGGGAAAATAGAGTGACCTGTGCCTGTCCCAACACCTAGAGCTAGTCTCTCATTGGTTCCCCCTCTTCCCGTTCATCCTCAGGACAAATTGCAACCTGTACGGAACAGGAGGTTAAAGGTGCTGATTCTCCACGGAGGGAGATTGCTACTAACGCGGCTGGAATGGCGAACCCGAGCACAAGGAGATGAGAAATGAGGTGCGTTTTAGAAACCTTTCCCGATCACACGGTGTACCATCTTCTGGGTTTCTCATGCATGTTTTCGATGTAGGAAGATGCCCTTGAACCTGGAGATTTGGGACCCATGGGATGGGTACCATGCAGTAATACTTTAAAGGGTCTGCGTTTGCTCACCCAACCTCACCAAACCTCTCAGCCCCAAGAGTGTCCACCCTTATGTCTCAATCAGCTGTGGGTCTAGAGATGGTCAATCCAGGTGGCATCACAGCCCCTGAACGAATTTTGTAAGAATTTCTCTCTCTTTCACTGTCTTTGTTTCACGGGATTTTAAAAGTAATTGATTTTTATAATGGGGTTTAGCTGCTTTTCACTGCTCTGTTTATGCTGCTTTACACCCACTTGACTCATTTACAGAGAGATATCAATACATAGCTTTGAAGATTCTTCCTAGTCAGGTATATTCTTGGGCGGTGAATAGGGGGTGTCGAGTCCAGTTCACTGAGCAAGGAGTAGGTCTTGTCTATTACATATTGGGTTTATTGAACGGTATCTGAGCTAATTTGAAACCCTTGTTTTCTGCCTCTCCTGACCTCACCTTTCCCGTTAAGCAGCCATAGTGTGTTTTGTAAACGTGTGTCTCTGTTCTGTTTTGTAATTCAGTTCAAGTGTAGCGGTTTTTCCATTCCCTCTATAAGTGATATCTTATGATAAGTGTCGTTTTCTGGTTGACTTATTTCACTTAGAATCGTCGTACCTAAATCCACTCATCATGCTGCTACTAGCCTTATGACGTTGATTTCCTGGCTGAGTGATATTCCATTGTACATAAGGACCACAACTTCTTTATCCATTTTTTTCTTTCCTGGGATATTTAAGGTGTAACGAAGTGGAGGTTCTTGTCAACAGAGCAGCCCTAAACTTTGGGGTGCCTGTGTCTTGCTGATTTTTACTTTTCCCAATTTATACACCCATGAGTGGAAGTGCCCTATGCTCTCTAAGCTGAGTTTTTTAGAGGTTTCAGGACACACCGTACACTTCTCCAGAGTGGCTGTTGGCAATTTACATGCCGCCCATCAGCGTAGCAAGGCTCCCGTTTCTCCATGGCCTGTCCTGCATTTCTGGTTTTGACACTTTATTCAGCATGGCCCTTTTGACCAATGGGAAGCGAGACTTCTTTGTAGCGCTGATTTGCCTTTCCAGGTTGCTTGGTTGGCCAAAAAGGGCGTATGCGTTTTTTCCTGAATATATTCAGGAAAAAACGCATACGCCCTTTTTGGCCAAGGGCATCATGGTCGAGGTTTTGCCGCCTTTCCTGTGCTTTAAAGGCGATTCGAATCTACCTCCTGAAATCTGTTTCCTGCAATTCTGCCTTGCTTTCAAATCCTCTTCGTTGCCTTCCCTCAATATATTTGTGGACGAGAGTTATCATTTCTAACTCTGCAGGTTTGTGAATTGCAGTGCCCCTGAGCTCCATTTTTCAACTCGCTTTCTTCGGAGCTGGCCGCAAAAGCGCAGGATTGCTTCAGGCCCTATTCTGGTTCCAGGCGGCAGGCTGAGCCTGTGGTTAATTCTTCTTCCTGATGGGAAAATAGAGTGACCTGTGCCTGTCCCAACACCTAGAGCTAGTCTCTCATTGGTTCCCCCTCTTCCCGTTCATCCTCAGGACAAATTGCAACCTGTACGGAACAGGAGGTTAAAGGTGCTGATTCTCCACGGAGGGAGATTGCTACTAACGCGGCTGGAATGGCGAACCCGAGCACAAGGAGATGAGAAATGAGGTGCGTTTTAGAAACCTTTCCCGATCACACGGTGTACCATCTTCTGGGTTTCTCATGCATGTTTTCGATGTAGGAAGATGCCCTTGAACCTGGAGATTTGGGACCCATGGGATGGGTACCACGCAGTATTACTTTAAAGGGTCTGCGTTTGCTCACCCAACCTCACCAAACCTCTCAGCCCCAAGAGTGTCCACCCTTATGTCTCAATCAGCTGTGGGTCTAGAGATGGTCAATCCAGGTGGCATCACAGCCCCTGAACGAATTTTGTAAGAATTTCTCTCTCTTTCACTGTCTTTGTTTCACGGGATTTTAAAAGTAATTGATTTTTATAATGGGGTTTAGCTGCTTTTCACTGCTCTGTTTATGCTGCTTTACACCCACTTGACTCATTTACAGAGAGATATCAATACATAGCTTTGAAGATTCTTCCTAGTCAGGTATATTCTTGGGCGGTGAATAGGGGGTGTCGAGTCCAGTTCACTGAGCAAGGAGTAGGTCTTGTCTATTACATATTGGGTTTATGGAACGGTATCTGAGCTAATTTGAAACCCTTGTTTTCTCCCTCACCCGACCTCACCTTTCCCGTTAAGCAGCCATAGTGTGTTTTGTAAACGTGTGACGCTGTTCTGTTTTGTAATTCAGTTCAAGTGTAGCGGTTTTTACATTCCCTCTCTAAGTGATATCTTATGATAAGTGTCTTTTTCTGTGTGACTTATTTCACTTAGAATCGTCGTACCTAAATCCTCTCATCATGCTGCTACTAGCCTTATGACGTTAATTTCATGGCTGAGTGATATGCCATTGTACATAAGGACCACAACTTCCTTATCCATTTTTCTCTTTCCTGGGATATTTAAGGTGTAACGAAGTGGAGGTTCTTGTCAACAGAGCAGCCCTAAACTTTGGGGTGCCTGTGTCTTGCTGATTTTTAGTTTTCCCAATTTATACGCCCATGAGTGGAAGTGCCTTATGCTCTCTATGCTGAGTTCTTTAGATGTTTCAGGAAACACCGTACACTTCTCCAGAGTGGCTGTTGGCAATTTACATCCCGCCCATCAGCGTAGTAAGGCTCCCGTTTCTCCATGGCCTGTCCTGCATTTCTGGTTTTGACACTTTATTCAGCATGGCCCTTTTGACCGATGGGAAGCGAGACTTCTTTGTAGCGCTGATTTGCCTTTCCAGGTTGCTTGGTTGGCCAAAAAGGGCGTATGCGTTTTTTCCTGAATATATTCAGGAAAAAACGCATACGCCCTTTTTGGCCAAGGGCATCATGGTCGAGGTTTTGCCGCTTTTCCTGTGCTTTAAAGGCGATTCGACTCTACCTCCTGAAATCTGTTTCCTGCAATTCTGCCTTGCTTTCAAATCCTCCTCGTTGCCTTCCCTCAATATATTTGTGGACGAGAGTTATCATTTATAACTCTGCAGGTTTGTGAATTGCAGTGCCCCTGAGCTCGATTTTTCAACTCGTTTTTTTGGGAGCTGGCCGCAAAAGCACAGGATTGCTTCAGGCCCTGTTCTGCTTCCGGGCGGCAGGCTGAGCCTGTGGTTAATTCTTCTTCCTGATGGGAAAATAGAGTGACCTGTGCCTGTCCCAACACCTAGAGCTAGTCTCTCACTGGTTCCCCCTCTTCCCGTTCATCCTCAGGACAATTTGCAACCTGTACGGAACAGGAGGTTGAAGGTGCTGATTCTCGAAGGAGGGAGATTGCTAGTAAAGCGGCTGTAATGGCCAACCCGAGCACAAGGAGATGAGAAATGAGGTGCGTTTTCGAAACCTTTCCCGATCACACGGTGTACCATCTTCTGGGTTTCTCATGCATGTTTTTGTTATAGGAAGATGCCCTTGAACTTGGAGATTTGGGACCCATGGGATGGGTACCACGCAGTATTACTTTAAAGGGCCTGCGTTTCCTCAACCAACCTGACCAAACCTCTCAGCCACAAGAGTGTCCACCCTTATGTCTCAATCAGCTGTGGGTCTAGAGATGGTCAATCCAGGTGGCATCACAGCCCCTGAACGAATATTGTAAGAATTTCTCTCTCTTTCACTGTCTTTGTTTCACGGGTTTTTAAAAGTAATTGATTTTTATAATGGGGTTTAGCTGCTTTTCACTGCTGTTTTTATGCTGCTTTACACCCACTTGACTCACTTACAGAGAGATATCAATACATAGCTTTGAAGATTCTTCCTAGTCAGATATATTCTTGGGCGGTGAATAGGGGGTTTTTGCGTCCAGTTCACTGAGCAAGGAGTAGGACTTGTCTATTACATATTGGGTTTATGGAACGGTATCTGAGCTAATTTGAAACCCTTGTTTTCTGCCTCACCCGACCTCACCTTTCCCGTTAAGCAGCCATAGTGTGTTTTGTAAACGTGTGTCTCTGTTCTGTTTTGTAATTCAGTTCAAGTGTAGCGGTTTTTCCATTCCCTCTATAAGTGATATCTTATGATAAGTGTCGTTTTCTGGTTGACTTATTTCACTTAGAATCGTCGTACCTAAATCCACTCATCATGCTGCTACTAGCCTTATGACGTTGATTTCCTGGCTGAGTGATATTCCATTGTACATAAGGACCACAACTTCTTTATCCATTTTTTTCTTTCCTGGGATATTTAAGGTGTAACGAAGTGGAGGTTCTTGTCAACAGAGCAGCCCTAAACTTTGGGGTGCCTGTGTCTTGCTGATTTTTACTTTTCCCAATTTATACACCCATGAGTGGAAGTGCCCTATGCTCTCTAAGCTGAGTTTTTTAGAGGTTTCAGGACACACCGTACACTTCTCCAGAGTGGCTGTTGGCAATTTACATCACGCCCATCAGCGTAGCAAGGCTCCCGTTTCTCCATGGCCTGTCCTGCATTTCTGGTTTTGACACTTTATTCAGCATGGCCCTTTTGACCGATGGGAAGCGAGACTTCTTTGTAGCGCTGATTTGCCTTTCCAGGTTGCTTGGTTGGCCAAAAAGGGCGTATGCGTTTTTTCCTGAATATATTCAGGAAAAAACGCATACGCCCTTTTTGGCCAAGGGCATCATGGTCGAGGTTTTGCCGCCTTTCCTGTGCTTTAAAGGCGATTCGAATCTACCTCCTGAAATCTGTTTCCTGCAATTCTGCCTTGCTTTCAAATCCTCTTCGTTGCCTTCCCTCAATATATTTGTGGACGAGAGTTACCATTTCTAACTCTGCAGGTTTGTGAATTGCAGTGCCCCTGAGCTCCATTTTTCAACTCGCTTTCTTCGGAGCTGGCCGCAAAAGCGCAGGATTGCTTCAGGCCCTATTCTGGTTCCGGGCGGCAGGCTGAGCCTGTGGTTAATTCTTCTTCCTGATGGGAAAATAGAGTGACCTGTGCCTGTCCCAACACCTAGAGCTAGTCTCTCATTGGTTCCCCCTCTTCCCGTTCATCCTCAGGACAAATTGCAACCTGTACGGAACAGGAGGTTAAAGGTGCTGATTCTCCACGGAGGGAGATTGCTACTAACGCGGCTGGAATGGCGAACCCGAGCACAAGGAGATGAGAAATGAGGTGCGTTTTAGAAACCTTTCCCGATCACACGGTGTACCATCTTCTGGGTTTCTCATGCATGTTTTTGTTATAGGAAGATGCCCTTGAACTTGGAGATTTGGGACCCATGGGATGGGTACCACGCAGTATTACTTTAAAGGGCCTGCGTTTCCTCAACCAACCTGACCAAACCTCTCAGCCACAAGAGTGTCCACCCTTATGTCTCAATCAGCTGTGGGTCTAGAGATGGTCAATCCAGGTGGCATCACAGCCCCTGAACGAATATTGTAAGAATTTCTCTCTCTTTCACTGTCTTTGTTTCACGGGTTTTTAAAAGTAATTGATTTTTATAATGGGGTTTAGCTGCTTTTCACTGCTGTTTTTATGCTGCTTTACACCCACTTGACTCACTTACAGAGAGATATCAATACATAGCTTTGAAGATTCTTCCTAGTCAGATATATTCTTGGGCGGTGAATAGGGGGTTTTTGCGTCCAGTTCACTGAGCAAGGAGTAGGACTTGTCTATTACATATTGGGTTTATTGAACGGTATCTGAGCTAATTTGAAACCCTTGTTTTCTGCCTCACCCGACCTCACCTTTCCCGTTAAGCAGCCATAGTGTGTTTTGTAAACGTGTGTCTCTGTTCTGTTTTGTAATTCAGTTCAAGTGTAGCGGTTTTTCCATTCCCTCTATAAGTGATATCTTATGATAAGTGTCGTTTTCGGGTTGACTTATTTCACTTAGAATCGTCGTACCTAAATCCACTCATCATGCTGCTACTAGCCTTATGACGTTGATTTCCTGGCTGAGTGATATTCCATTGTACATAAGGACCACAACTTCTTTATCCATTTTTTTCTTTCCTGGGATATTTAAGGTGTAACGAAGTGGAGGTTCTTGTCAACAGAGCAGCCCTAAACTTTGGGGTGCCTGTGTCTTGCTGATTTTTACTTTTCCCAATTTATACACCCATGAGTGGAAGTGCCCTATGCTCTCTAAGCTGAGTTTTTTAGAGGTTTCAGGACACACCGTACACTTCTCCAGAGTGGCTGTTGGCAATTTACATCACGCCCATCAGCGTAGCAAGGCTCCCGTTTCTCCATGGCCTGTCCTGCATTTCTGGTTTTGACACTTTATTCAGCATGGCCCTTTTGACCGATGGGAAGCGAGACTTCTTTGTAGCGCTGATTTGCCTTTCCAGGTTGCTTGGTTGGCCAAAAAGGGCGTATGCGTTTTTTCCTGAATATATTCAGGAAAAAACGCATACGCCCTTTTTGGCCAAGGGCATCATGGTCGAGGTTTTGCCGCCTTTCCTGTGCTTTAAAGGCGATTCGAATCTACCTCCTGAAATCTGTTTCCTGCAATTCTGCCTTGCTTTCAAATCCTCTTCGTTGCCTTCCCTCAATATATTTGTGGACGAGAGTTATCATTTCTAACTCTGCAGGTTTGTGAATTGCAGTGCCCCTGAGCTCCATTTTTCAACTCGCTTTCTTCGGAGCTGGCCGCAAAAGCGCAGGATTGCTTCAGGCCCTATTCTGGTTCCGGGCGGCAGGCTGAGCCTGTGGTTAATTCTTCTTCCTGATGGGAAAATAGAGTGACCTGTGCCTGTCCCCACACCTAGACCTAGTCTCTCATTGGTTCCCCCTCTTCCCGTTCATCCTCAGGACAAATTGCAACCTGTACGGAACAGGAGGTTAAAGGTGCTGATTCTCCACGGAGGGAGATTGCTACTAACGCGGCTGGAATGGCGAACCCGAGCACAAGGAGATGAGAAATGAGGTGCGTTTTAGAAACCTTTCCCGATCACACGGTGTACCATCTTCTGGGTTTCTCATGCATGTTTTCGATGTAGGAAGATGCCCTTGAACCTGGAGATTTGGGACCCATGGGATGGGTACCATGCAGTAATACTTTAAAGGGTCTGCGTTTGCTCACCCAACCTCACCAAACCTCTCAGCCCCAAGAGTGTCCACCCTTATGTCTCAATCAGCTGTGGGTCTAGAGATGGTCAATCCAGGTGGCATCACAGCCCCTGAACGAATTTTGTAAGAATTTCTCTCTCTTTCACTGTCTTTGTTTCACGGGATTTTAAAAGTAATTGATTTTTATAATGGGGTTTAGCTGCTTTTCACTGCTCTGTTTATGCTGCTTTACACCCACTTGACTCATTTACAGAGAGATATCAATACATAGCTTTGAAGATTCTTCCTAGTCAGGTATATTCTTGGGCGGTGAATAGGGGGTGTCGAGTCCAGTTCACTGAGCAAGGAGTAGGTCTTGTCTATTACATATTGGGTTTATTGAACGCTATCTGAGCTAATTTGAAACCCTTGTTTTCTGCCTCACCTGACCTCACCTTTCCCGTTAAGCAGCCATAGTGTGTTTTGTAAACGTGTGTCTCTGTTCTGTTTTGTAATTCAGTTCAAGTGTAGCGGTTTTTCCATTCCCTCTATAAGTGATATCTTATGATAAGTGTCGTTTTCTGGTTGACTTATTTCACTTAGAATCGTCGTACCTAAATCCACTCATCATGCTGCTACTAGCCTTATGACGTTGATTTCCTGGCTGAGTGATATTCCATTGTACATAAGGACCACAACTTCTTTATCCATTTTTTTCTTTCCTGGGATATTTAAGGTGTAATGAAGTGGAGGTTCTTGTCAACAGAGCAGCCCTAAACTTTGGGGTGCCTGTGTCTTGCTGATTTTTACTTTTCCCAATTTATACACCCATGAGTGGAAGTGCCCTATGCTCTCTAAGCTGAGTTTTTTAGAGGTTTCAGGACACACCGTACACTTCTCCAGAGTGGCTGTTGGCAATTTACATGCCGCCCATCAGCGTAGCAAGGCTCCCGTTTCTCCATGGCCTGTCCTGCATTTCTGGTTTTGACACTTTATTCAGCATGGCCCTTTTGACCGATGGGAAGCGAGACTTCTTTGTAGCGCTGATTTGCCTTTCCAGGTTGCTTGGTTGGCCAAAAAGGGCGTATGCGTTTTTTCCTGAATATATTCAGGAAAAAACGCATACGCCCTTTTTGGCCAAGGGCATAATGGTCGAGGTTTTGCCGCCTTTCCTGTGCTTTAAAGGCGATTCGAATCTACCTCCTGAAATCTGTTTCCTGCAATTCTGCCTTGCTTTCAAATCCTCTTCGTTGCCTTCCCTCAATATATTTGTGGACGAGAGTTATCATTTCTAACTCTGCAGGTTTGTGAATTGCAGTGCCCCTGAGCTCCATTTTTCAACTCGCTTTCTTCGGAGCTGGCCGCAAAAGCGCAGGATTGCTTCAGGCCCTATTCTGGTTCCAGGCGGCAGGCTGAGCCTGTGGTTAATTCTTCTTCCTGATGGGAAAATAGAGTGACCTGTGCCTGTCCCAACACCTAGAGCTAGTCTCTCATTGGTTCCCCCTCTTCCCGTTCATCCTCAGGACAAATTGCAACCTGTACGGAACAGGAGGTTAAAGGTGCTGATTCTCCACGGAGGGAGATTGCTACTAACGCGGCTGGAATGGCGAACCCGAGCACAAGGAGATGAGAAATGAGGTGCGTTTTAGAAACCTTTCCCGATCACACGGTGTACCATCTTCTGGGTTTCTCATGCATGTTTTCGATGTAGGAAGATTCCCTTGAACCTGGAGATTTGGGACCCATGGGATGGGTACCACGCAGTATTACTTTAAAGGGTCTGCGTTTGCTCACCCAACCTCACCAAACCTCTCAGCCCCAAGAGTGTCCACCCTTATGTCTCAATCAGCTGTGGGTCTAGAGATGGTCAATCCAGGTGGCATCACAGCCCCTGAACGAATTTTGTAAGAATTTCTCTCTCTTTCACTGTCTTTGTTTCACGGGATTTTAAAAGTAATTGATTTTTATAATGGGGTTTAGCTGCTTTTCACTGCTCTGTTTATGCTGCTTTACACCCACTTGACTCATTTACAGAGAGATATCAATACATAGCTTTGAAGATTCTTCCTAGTCAGGTATATTCTTGGGCGGTGAATAGGGGGTGTCGAGTCCAGTTCACTGAGCAAGGAGTAGGTCTTGTCTATTACATATTGGGTTTATGGAACGGTATCTGAGCTAATTTGAAACCCTTGTTTTCTCCCTCACCCGACCTCACCTTTCCCGTTAAGCAGCCATAGTGTGTTTTGTAAACGTGTGACGCTGTTCTGTTTTGTAATTCAGTTCAAGTGTAGCGGTTTTTACATTCCCTCTCTAAGTGATATCTTATGATAAGTGTCTTTTTCTGTGTGACTTATTTCACTTAGAATCGTCGTACCTAAATCCTCTCATCATGCTGCTACTAGCCTTATGACGTTAATTTCATGGCTGAGTGATATGCCATTGTACATAAGGACCACAACTTCCTTATCCATTTTTCTCTTTCCTGGGATATTTAAGGTGTAACGAAGTGGAGGTTCTTGTCAACAGAGCAGCCCTAAACTTTGGGGTGCCTGTGTCTTGCTGATTTTTAGTTTTCCCAATTTATACGCCCATGAGTGGAAGTGCCTTATGCTCTCTATGCTGAGTTCTTTAGATGTTTCAGGAAACACCGTACACTTCTCCAGAGTGGCTGTTGGCAATTTACATCCCGCCCATCAGCGTAGTAAGGCTCCCGTTTCTCCATGGCCTGTCCTGCATTTCTGGTTTTGACACTTTATTCAGCATGGCCCTTTTGACCGATGGGAAGCGAGACTTCTTTGTAGCGCTGATTTGCCTTTCCAGGTTGCTTGGTTGGCCAAAAAGGGCGTATGCGTTTTTTCCTGAATATATTCAGGAAAAAACGCATACGCCCTTTTTGGCCAAGGGCATCATGGTCGAGGTTTTGCCGCTTTTCCTGTGCTTTAAAGGCGATTCGACTCTACCTCCTGAAATCTGTTTCCTGCAATTCTGCCTTGCTTTCAAATCCTCCTCGTTGCCTTCCCTCAATATATTTGTGGACGAGAGTTATCATTTATAACTCTGCAGGTTTGTGAATTGCAGTGCCCCTGAGCTCGATTTTTCAACTCGTTTTTTTGGGAGCTGGCCGCAAAAGCACAGGATTGCTTCAGGCCCTGTTCTGCTTCCGGGCGGCAGGCTGAGCCTGTGGTTAATTCTTCTTCCTGATGGGAAAATAGAGTGACCTGTGCCTGTCCCAACACCTAGAGCTAGTCTCTCACTGGTTCCCCCTCTTCCCGTTCATCCTCAGGACAATTTGCAACCTGTACGGAACAGGAGGTTGAAGGTGCTGATTCTCGAAGGAGGGAGATTGCTAGTAAAGCGGCTGTAATGGCCAACCCGAGCACAAGGAGATGAGAAATGAGGTGCGTTTTCGAAACCTTTCCCGATCACACGGTGTACCATCTTCTGGGTTTCTCATGCATGTTTTTGTTATAGGAAGATGCCCTTGAACTTGGAGATTTGGGACCCATGGGATGGGTACCACGCAGTATTACTTTAAAGGGCCTGCATTTCCTCAACCAACCTGACCAAACCTCTCAGCCACAAGAGTGTCCACCCTTATGTCTCAATCAGCTGTGGGTCTAGAGATGGTCAATCCAGGTGGCATCACAGCCCCTGAACGAATATTGTAAGAATTTCTCTCTCTTTCACTGTCTTTGTTTCACGGGTTTTTAAAAGTAATTGATTTTTATAATGGGGTTTAGCTGCTTTTCACTGCTGTTTTTATGCTGCTTTACACCCACTTGACTCACTTACAGAGAGATATCAATACATAGCTTTGAAGATTCTTCCTAGTCAGATATATTCTTGGGCGGTGAATAGGGGGTTTTTGCGTCCAGTTCACTGAGCAAGGAGTAGGTCTTGTCTATTACATATTGGGTTTATTGAACGGTATCTGAGCTAATTTGAAACCCTTGTTTTCTGCCTCACCCGACCTCACCTTTCCCGTTAAGCAGCCATAGTGTGTTTTGTAAACGTGTGTCTCTGTTCTGTTTTGTAATTCAGTTCAAGTGTAGCGGTTTTTACATTCCCTCTATAAGTGATATCTTATGATAAGTGTCGTTTTCTGGTTGACTTATTTCACTTAGAATCGTCGTACCTAAATCCACTCATCATGCTGCTACTAGCCTTATGACGTTGATTTCCTGGCTGAGTGATATTCCATTGTACATAAGGACCACAACTTCTTTATCCATTTTTTTCTTTCCTGGGATATTTAAGGTGTAACGAAGTGGAGGTTCTTGTCAACAGAGCAGCCCTAAACTTTGGGGTGCCTGTGTCTTGCTGATTTTTACTTGTCCCAATTTATACACCCATGAGTGGAAGTGCCCTATGCTCTCTAAGCTGAGTTTTTTAGAGGTTTCAGGACACACCGTACACTTCTCCAGAGTGGCTGTTGGCAATTTACATCGCGCCCATCAGCGTAGCAAGGCTCCCGTTTCTCCATGGCCTGTCCTGCATTTCTGGTTTTGACACTTTATTCAGCATGGCCCTTTTGACCGATGGGAAGCGAGACTTCTTTGTAGCGCTGATTTGCCTTTCCAGGTTGCTTGGTTGGCCAAAAAGGGCGTATGCGTTTTTTCCTGAATATATTCAGGAAAAAACGCATACGCCCTTTTTGGCCAAGGGCATCATGGTCGAGGTTTTGCCGCCTTTCCTGTGCTTTAAAGGCGATTCGAATCTACCTCCTGAAATCTGTTTCCTGCAATTCTGCCTTGCTTTCAAATCCTCTTCGTTGCCTTCCCTCAATATATTTGTGGACGAGAGTTATCATTTCTAACTCTGCAGGTTTGTGAATTGCAGTGCCCCTGAGCTCCATTTTTCAACTCGCTTTCTTCGGAGCTGGCCGCAAAAGCGCAGGATTGCTTCAGGCCCTATTCTGGTTCCGGGCGGCAGGCTGAGCCTGTGGTTAATTCTTCTTCCTGATGGGAAAATAGAGTGACCTGTGCCTGTCCCAACACCTAGAGCTAGTCTCTCATTGGTTCCCCCTCTTCCCGTTCATCCTCAGGACAAATTGCAACCTGTACGGAACAGGAGGTTAAAGGTGCTGATTCTCCACGGAGGGAGATTGCTACTAACGCGGCTGGAATGGCGAACCCGAGCACAAGGAGATGAGAAATGAGGTGCGTTTTAGAAACCTTTCCCGATCACACGGTGTACCATCTTCTGGGTTTCTCATGCATGTTTTCGATGTAGGAAGATGCCCTTGAACTTGGAGATTTGGGACCCATGGGATGGGTACCACGCAGTATTACTTTAAAGGGCCTGCGTTTCCTCAACCAACCTGACCAAACCTCTCAGCCACAAGAGTGTCCACCCTTATGTCTCAATCAGCTGTGGGTCTAGAGATGGTCAATCCAGGTGGCATCACAGCCCCTGAACGAATATTGTAAGAATTTCTCTCTCTTTCACTGTCTTTGTTTCACGGGTTTTTAAAAGTAATTGATTTTTATAATGGGGTTTAGCTGCTTTTCACTGCTGTTTTTATGCTGCTTTACACCCACTTGACTCACTTACAGAGAGATATCAATACATAGCTTTGAAGATTCTTCCTAGTCAGATATATTCTTGGGCGGTGAATAGGGGGTTTTTGCGTCCAGTTCACTGAGCAAGGAGTAGGTCTTGTCTATTACATATTGGGTTTATTGAACGGTATCTGAGCTAATTTGAAACCCTTGTTTTCTGCCTCACCTGACCTCACCTTTCCCGTTAAGCAGCCATAGTGTGTTTTGTAAACGTGTGTCTCTGTTCTGTTTTGTAATTCAGTTCAAGTGTAGCGGTTTTTACATTCCCTCTATAAGTGATATCTTATGATAAGTGTCGTTTTCTGGTTGACTTATTTCACTTAGAATCGTCGTACCTAAATCCACTCATCATGCTGCTACTAGCCTTATGACGTTGATTTCCTGGCTGAGTGATATTCCATTGTACATAAGGACCACAACTTCTTTATCCATTTTTTTCTTTCCTGGGATATTTAAGGTGTAACGAAGTGGAGGTTCTTGTCAACAGAGCAGCCCTAAACTTTGGGGTGCCTGTGTCTTGCTGATTTTTACTTTTCCCAATTTATACACCCATGAGTGGAAGTGCCCTATGCTCTCTAAGCTGAGTTTTTTAGAGGTTTCAGGACACACCGTACACTTCTCCAGAGTGGCTGTTGGCAATTTACATCACGCCCATCAGCGTAGCAAGGCTCCCGTTTCTCCATGGCCTGTCCTGCATTTCTGGTTTTGACACTTTATTCAGCATGGCCCTTTTGACCGATGGGAAGCGAGACTTCTTTGTAGCGCTGATTTGCCTTTCCAGGTTGCTTGGTTGGCCAAAAAGGGCGTATGCGTTTTTTCCTGAATATATTCAGGAAAAAACGCATACGCCCTTTTTGGCCAAGGGCATCATGGTCGAGGTTTTGCCGCCTTTCCTGTGCTTTAAAGGCGATTCGAATCTACCTCCTGAAATCTGTTTCCTGCAATTCTGCCTTGCTTTCAAATCCTCTTCGTTGCCTTCCCTCAATATATTTGTGGACGAGAGTTATCATTTCTAACTCTGCAGGTTTGTGAATTGCAGTGCCCCTGAGCTCCATTTTTCAACTCGCTTTCTTCGGAGCTGGCCGCAAAAGCGCAGGATTGCTTCAGGCCCTATTCTGGTTCCGGGCGGCAGGCTGAGCCTGTGGTTAATTCTTCTTCCTGATGGGAAAATAGAGTGACCTGTGCCTGTCCCAACACCTAGAGCTAGTCTCTCATTGGTTCCCCCTCTTCCCGTTCATCCTCAGGACAAATTGCAACCTGTACGGAACAGGAAGTTAAAGGTGCTGATTCTCCACGGAGGGAGATTGCTACTAACGCGGCTGGAATGGCGAACCCGAGCACAAGGAGATGAGAAATGAGGTGCGTTTTAGAAACCTTTCCCGATCACACGGTGTACCATCTTCTGGGTTTCTCATGCATGTTTTCGATGTAGGAAGATGCCCTTGAACCTGGAGATTTGGGACCCATGGGATGGGTACCATGCAGTATTACTTTAAAGGGTCTGCGTTTGCTCACCCAACCTCACCAAACCTCTCAGCCCCAAAGAGTGTCCACCCTTATGTCTCAATCAGCTGTGGGTCTAGAGATGGTCAATCCAGGTGGCATCACAGCCCCTGAACGAATTTTGTAAGAATTTCTCTCTCTTTCACTGTCTTTGTTTCACGGGATTTTAAAAGTAATTGATTTTTATAATGGGGTTTAGCTGCTTTTCACTGCTCTGTTTATGCTGCTTTACACCCACTTGACTCATTTACAGAGAGATATCAATACATAGCTTTGAAGATTCTACCTAGTCAGGTATATTCTTGGGCGGTGAATAGGGGGTGTCGAGTCCAGTTCACTGAGCAAGGAGTAGGTCTTGTCTATTACATATTGGGTTTATTGAACGGTATCTGAGCTAATTTGAAACCCTTGTTTTCTGCCTCACCTGACCTCACCTTTCCCGTGAAGCAGCCATAGTGTGTTTTGTAAACGTGTGTCTCTGTTCTGTTTTGTAATTCAGTTCAAGTGTAGAGGTTTTTACATTCCCTCTATAAGTGATATCTTATGATAAGTGTCGTTTTCTGGTTGACTTATTTCACTTAGAATCGTCGTACCTAAATCCACTCATCATGCTGCTACTAGCCTTATGACGTTGATTTCCTGGCTGAGTGATATTCCATTGTACATAAGGACCACAACTTCTTTATCCATTTTTTTTTTCCTGGGATATTTAAGGTGTAACGAAGTGGAGGTTCTGGTCAACAGAGCAGCCCTAAACTTTGGGGTGCCTGTGTCTTGCTGATTTTTACTTTTCCCAATTTATACACCCATGAGTGGAAGTGCCCTATGCTCTCTAAGCTGAGTTTTTTAGAGGTTTCAGGACACACCGTACACTTCTCCAGAGTGGCTGTTGGCAATTTACATGCCGCCCATCAGCGTAGCAAGGCTCCCGTTTCTCCATGGCCTGTCCTGCATTTCTGGTTTTGACACTTTATTCAGCATGGCCCTTTTGACCGATGGGAAGCGAGACTTCTTTGTAGCGCTGATTTGCCTTTCCAGGTTGCTTGGTTGGCCAAAAAGGGCGTATGCGTTTTTTCCTGAATATATTCAGGAAAAAACGCATACGCCCTTTTTGGCCAAGGGCATCATGGTCGAGGTTTTGCCGCCTTTCCTGTGCTTTAAAGGCGATTCGAATCTACCTCCTGAAATCTGTTTCCTGCAATTCTGCCTTGCTTTCAAATCCTCTTCGTTGCCTTCCCTCAATATATTTGTGGACGAGAGTTATCATTTCTAACTCTGCAGGTTTGTGAATTGCAGTGCCCCTGAGCTCCATTTTTCAACTCGCTTTCTTCGGAGCTGGCCGCAAAAGCGCAGGATTGCTTCAGGCCCTATTCTGGTTCCGGGCGGCAGGCTGAGCCTGTGGTTAATTCTTCTTCCTGATGGGAAAATAGAGTGACCTGTGCCTGTCCCAACACCTAGAGCTAGTCTCTCATTGGTTCCCCCTCTTCCCGTTCATCCTCAGGACAAATTGCAACCTGTACGGAACAGGAGGTTAAAGGTGCTGATTCTCCACGGAGGGAGATTGCTTCTAACGCGGCTGGAATGGCGAACCCGAGCACAAGGAGATGAGAAATGAGGTGCGTTTTAGAAACCTTTCCCGATCACACGGTGTACCATCTTCTGGGTTTCTCATGCATGTTTTCGATGTAGGAAGATGCCCTTGAACCTGGAGATTTGGGACCCATGGGATGGGTACCACGCAGTATTACTTTAAAGGGTCTGCGTTTGCTCACCCAACCTCACCAAACCTCTCAGCCCCAAGAGTGTCCACCCTTATGTCTCAATCAGCTGTGGGTCTAGAGATGGTCAATCCAGGTGGCATCACAGCCCCTGAACGAATTTTGTAAGAATTTCTCTCTCTTTCACTGTCTTTGTTTCACGGGATTTTAAAAGTAATTGATTTTTATAATGGGGTTTAGCTGCTTTTCACTGCTCTGTTTATGCTGCTTTACACCCACTTGACTCATTTACAGAGAGATATCAATACATAGCTTTGAAGATTCTTCCTAGTCAGGTATATTCTTGGGCGGTGAATAGGGGGTGTCGAGTCCAGTTCACTGAGCAAGGAGTAGGTCTTGTCTATTACATATTGGGTTTATGGAACGGTATCTGAGCTAATTTGAAACCCTTGTTTTCTCCCTCACCCGACCTCACCTTTCCCGTTAAGCAGCCATAGTGTGTTTTGTAAACGTGTGACGCTGTTCTGTTTTGTAATTCAGTTCAAGTGTAGCGGTTTTTACATTCCCTCTCTAAGTGATATCTTATGATAAGTGTCTTTTTCTGTGTGACTTATTTCACTTAGAATCGTCGTACCTAAATCCTCTCATCATGCTGCTACTAGCCTTATGACGTTAATTTCATGGCTGAGTGATATGCCATTGTACATAAGGACCACAACTTCCTTATCCATTTTTCTCTTTCCTGGGATATTTAAGGTGTAACGAAGTGGAGGTTCTTGTCAACAGAGCAGCCCTAAACTTTGGGGTGCCTGTGTCTTGCTGATTTTTAGTTTTCCCAATTTATACGCCCATGAGTGGAAGTGCCTTATGCTCTCTATGCTGAGTTCTTTAGATGTTTCAGGAAACACCGTACACTTCTCCAGAGTGGCTGTTGGCAATTTACATCCCGCCCATCAGCGTAGTAAGGCTCCCGTTTCTCCATGGCCTGTCCTGCATTTCTGGTTTTGACACTTTATTCAGCATGGCCCTTTTGACCGATGGGAAGCGAGACTTCTTTGTAGCGCTGATTTGCCTTTCCAGGTTGCTTGGTTGGCCAAAAAGGGCGTATGCGTTTTTTCCTGAATATATTCAGGAAAAAACGCATACGCCCTTTTTGGCCAAGGGCATCATGGTCGAGGTTTTGCCGCTTTTCCTGTGCTTTAAAGGCGATTCGACTCTACCTCCTGAAATCTGTTTCCTGCAATTCTGCCTTGCTTTCAAATCCTCCTCGTTGCCTTCCCTCAATATATTTGTGGACGAGAGTTATCATTTATAACTCTGCAGGTTTGTGAATTGCAGTGCCCCTGAGCTCGATTTTTCAACTCGTTTTTTTGGGAGCTGGCCGCAAAAGCACAGGATTGCTTCAGGCCCTGTTCTGCTTCCGGGCGGCAGGCTGAGCCTGTGGTTAATTCTTCTTCCTGATGGGAAAATAGAGTGACCTGTGCCTGTCCCAACACCTAGAGCTAGTCTCTCACTGGCTCCCCCTCTTCCCGTTCATCCTCAGGACAATTTGCAACCTGTACGGAACAGGAGGTTGAAGGTGCTGATTCTCGAAGGAGGGAGATTGCTAGTAAAGCGGCTGTAATGGCCAACCCGAGCACAAGGAGATGAGAAATGAGGTGCGTTTTAGAAACCTTTCCCGATCACACGGTGTACCATCTTCTGGGTTTCTCATGCATGTTTTTGTTATAGGAAGATGCCCTTGAACTTGGAGATTTGGGACCCATGGGATGGGTACCACGCAGTATTACTTTAAAGGGCCTGCGTTTCCTCAACCAACCTGACCAAACCTCTCAGCCACAAGAGTGTCCACCCTTATGTCTCAATCAGCTGTGGGTCTAGAGATGGTCAATCCAGGTGGCATCACAGCCCCTGAACGAATATTGTAAGAATTTCTCTCTCTTTCACTGTCTTTGTTTCACGGGTTTTTAAAAGTAATTGATTTTTATAATGGGGTTTAGCTGCTTTTCACTGCTGTTTTTATGCTGCTTTACACCCACTTGACTCACTTACAGAGAGATATCAATACATAGCTTTGAAGATTCTTCCTAGTCAGATATATTCTTGGGCGGTGAATAGGGGGTTTTTGCGTCCAGTTCACTGAGCAAGGAGTAGGTCTTGTCTATTACATATTGGGTTTATTGAACGGTATCTGAGCTAATTTGAAACCCTTGTTTTCTGCCTCACCCGACCTCACCTTTCCCGTTAAGCAGCCATAGTGTGTTTTGTAAACGTGTGTCTCTGTTCTGTTTTGTAATTCAGTTCAAGTGTAGCGGTTTTTACATTCCCTCTATAAGTGATATCTTATGATAAGTGTCGTTTTCTGGTTGACTTATTTCACTTAGAATCGTCGTACCTAAATCCACTCATCATGCTGCTACTAGCCTTATGACGTTGATTTCCTGGCTGAGTGATATTCCATTGTACATAAGGACCACAACTTCTTTATCCATTTTTTTCTTTCCTGGGATATTTAAGGTGTAACGAAGTGGAGGTTCTTGTCAACAGAGCAGCCCTAAACTTTGGGGTGCCTGTGTCTTGCTGATTTTTACTTGTCCCAATTTATACACCC
Organism: Balaenoptera borealis; assembly: GCF_965194805.1. Taxonomy (NCBI): domain Eukaryota; kingdom Metazoa; phylum Chordata; class Mammalia; order Artiodactyla; family Balaenopteridae; genus Balaenoptera; species Balaenoptera borealis. Next base: position 335,251 of record NW_028123702.1, on the reverse strand, counting down.
ATGAGTGGAAGTGCCCTATGCTCTCTAAGCTGAGTTTTTTAGAGGTTTCAGGACACACCGTACACTTCTCCAGAGTGGCTGTTGGCAATTTACATGCCGCCCATCAGCGTAGCAAGGCTCCCGTTTCTCCATGGCCTGTCCTGCATTTCTGGTTTTGACACTTTATTCAGCATGGCCCTTTTGACCGATGGGAAGCGAGACTTCTTTGTAGCGCTGATTTGCCTTTCCAGGTTGCTTGGTTGGCCAAAAAGGGCGTATGCGTTTTTTCCTGAATATATTCAGGAAAAAACGCATACGCCCTTTTTGGCCAAGGGCATCATGGTCGAGGTTTTGCCGCCTTTCCTGTGCTTTAAAGGCGATTCGAATCTACCTCCTGAAATCTGTTTCCTGCAATTCTGCCTTGCTTTCAAATCCTCTTCGTTGCCTTCCCTCAATATATTTGTGGACGAGAGTTATCATTTCTAACTCAGCAGGTTTGTGAATTGCAGTGCCCCTGAGCTCCATTTTTCAACTCGCTTTCTTCGGAGCTGGCCGCAAAAGCGCAGGATTGCTTCAGGCCCTATTCTGGTTCCGGGCGGCAGGCTGAGCCTGTGGTTAATTCTTCTTCCTGATGGGAAAATAGAGTGACCTGTGCCTGTCCCAACACCTAGAGCTAGTCTCTCATTGGTTCCCCCTCTTCCCGTTCATCCTCAGGACAAATTGCAACCTGTACGGAACAGGAGGTTAAAGGTGCTGATTCTCCACAGAGGGAGATTGCTACTAACGCGGCTGGAATGGCGAACCCGAGCACAAGGAGATGAGAAATGAGGTGCATTTTAGAAACCTTTCCCGATCACACGGTGTACCATCTTCTGGGTTTCTCATGCATGTTTTCGATGTAGGAAGATGCCCTTGAACCTGGAGATTTGGGACCCATGGGATGGATACCACGCAGTATTACTTTAAAGGGTCTGCGTTTGCTCACCCAACCTCACCAAACCTCTCAGCCCCAAGAGTGTCCACCCTTATGTCTCAATCAGCTGTGGGTCTAGAGATGGTCAATCCAGGTGGCATCACAGCCCCTGAACGAATTTTGTAAGAATTTCTCTCTCTTTCACTGTCTTTGTTTCACGGGATTTTAAAAGTAATTGATTTTTATAATGGGGTTTAGCTGCTTTTCACTGCTCTGTTTATGCTGCTTTACACCCACTTGACTCATTTACAGAGAGATATCAATACATAGCTTTGAAGATTCTTCCTAGTCAGGTATATTCTTGGGCGGTGAATAGGGGGTGTCGAGTCCAGTTCACTGAGCAAGGAGTAGGTCTTGTCTATTACATATTGGGTTTATGGAACGGTATCTGAGCTAATTTGAAACCCTTGTTTTCTCCCTCACCCGACCTCACCTTTCCCGTTAAGCAGCCATAGTGTGTTTTGTAAACGTGTGACGCTGTTCTGTTTTGTAATTCAGTTCAAGTGTAGCGGTTTTTACATTCCCTCTCTAAGTGATATCTTATGATAAGTGTCTTTTTCTGTGTGACTTGTTTCACTTAGAATCGTCGTACCTAAATCCTCTCATCATGCTGCTACTAGCCTTATGACGTTAATTTCATGGCTGAGTGATATGCCATTGTACATAAGGACCACAACTTCCTTATCCATTTTTCTCTTTCCTGGGATATTTAAGGTGTAACGAAGTGGAGGTTCTTGTCAACAGAGCAGCCCTAAACTTTGGGGTGCCTGTGTCTTGCTGATTTTTAGTTTTCCCAATTTATACGCCCATGAGTGGAAGTGCCTTATGCTCTCTATGCTGAGTTCTTTAGATGTTTCAGGAAACACCGTACACTTCTCCAGAGTGGCTGTTGGCAATTTACATCCCGCCCATCAGTGTAGTAAGGCTCCCGTTTCTCCATGGCCTGTCCTGCATTTCTGGTTTTGACACTTTATTCAGCATGGCCCTTTTGACCGATGGGAAGCGAGACTTCTTTGTAGCGCTGATTTGCCTTTCCAGGTTGCTTGGTTGGCCAAAAAGGGCGTATGCGTTTTTTCCTGAATATATTCAGGAAAAAACGCATACGCCCTTTTTGGCCAAGGGCATCATGGTCGAGGTTTTGCCGCTTTTCCTGTGCTTTAAAGGCGATTCGACTCTACCTCCTGAAATCTGTTTCCTGCAATTCTGCCTTGCTTTCAAATCCTCCTCGTTGCCTTCCCTCAATATATTTGTGGACGAGAGTTATCATTTATAACTCTGCAGGTTTGTGAATTGCAGTGCCCCTGAGCTCGATTTTTCAACTCGTTTTTTTGGGAGCTGGCCGCAAAAGCACAGGATTGCTTCAGGCCCTGTTCTGCTTCCGGGCGGCAGGCTGAGCCTGTGGTTAATTCTTCTTCCTGATGGGAAAATAGAGTGACCTGTGCCTGTCCCAACACCTAGAGCTAGTCTCTCACTGGTTCCCCCTCTTCCCGTTCATCCTCAGGACAATTTGCAACCTGTACGGAACAGGAGGTTGAAGGTGCTGATTCTCGAAGGAGGGAGATTGCTAGTAAAGCGGCTGTAATGGCCAACCCGAGCACAAGGAGATGAGAAATGAGGTGCGTTTTCGAAACCTTTCCCGATCACACGGTGTACCATCTTCTGGGTTTCTCATGCATGTTTTTGTTATAGGAAGATGCCCTTGAACTTGGAGATTTGGGACCCATGGGATGGGTACCACGCAGTATTACTTTAAAGGGCCTGCGTTTCCTCAACCAACCTGACCAAACCTCTCAGCCACAAGAGTGTCCACCCTTATGTCTCAATCAGCTGTGGGTCTAGAGATGGTCAATCCAGGTGGCATCACAGCCCCTGAACGAATATTGTAAGAATTTCTCTCTCTTTCACTGTCTTTGTTTCACGGGTTTTTAAAAGTAATTGATTTTTATAATGGGGTTTAGCTGCTTTTCACTGCTGTTTTTATGCTGCTTTACACCCACTTGACTCACTTACAGAGAGATATCAATACATAGCTTTGAAGATTCTTCCTAGTCAGATATATTCTTGGGCGGTGAATAGGGGGTTTTTGCGTCCAGTTCACTGAGCAAGGAGTAGGTCTTGTCTATTACATATTGGGTTTATTGAACGGTATCTGAGCTAATTTGAAACCCTTGTTTTCTGCCTCACCCGACCTCACCTTTCCCGTTAAGCAGCCATAGTGTGTTTTGTAAACGTGTGTCTCTGTTCTGTTTTGTAATTCAGTTCAAGTGTAGCGGTTTTTACATTCCCTCTATAAGTGATATCTTATGATAAGTGTCGTTTTCTGGTTGACTTATTTCACTTAGAATCGTCGTACCTAAATCCACTCATCATGCTGCTACTAGCCTTATGACGTTGATTTCCTGGCTGAGTGATATTCCATTGTACATAAGGACCACAACTTCTTTATCCATTTTTTTCTTTCCTGGGATATTTAAGGTGTAACGAAGTGGAGGTTCTTGTCAACAGAGCAGCCCTAAACTTTGGGGTGCCTGTGTCTTGCTGATTTTTACTTTTCCCAATTTATACACCCATGAGTGGAAGTGCCCTATGCTCTCTAAGCTGAGTTTTTTAGAGGTTTCAGGACACACCGTACACTTCTCCAGAGTGGCTGTTGGCAATTTACATCACGCCCATCAGCGTAGCAAGGCTCCCGTTTCTCCATGGCCTGTCCTGCATTTCTGGTTTTGACACTTTATTCAGCATGGCCCTTTTGACCGATGGGAAGCGAGACTTCTTTGTAGCGCTGATTTGCCTTTCCAGGTTGCTTGGTTGGCCAAAAAGGGCGTATGCGTTTTTTCCTGAATATATTCAGGAAAAAACGCATACGCCCTTTTTGGCCAAGGGCATCATGGTCGAGGTTTTGCCGCCTTTCCTGTGCTTTAAAGGCGATTCGAATCTACCTCCTGAAATCTGTTTCCTGCAATTCTGCCTTGCTTTCAAATCCTCTTCGTTGCCTTCCCTCAATATATTTGTGGACGAGAGTTATCATTTCTAACTCTGCAGGTTTGTGAATTGCAGTGCCCCTGAGCTCCATTTTTCAACTCGCTTTCTTCGGAGCTGGCCGCAAAAGCGCAGGATTGCTTCAGGCCCTATTGTGGTTCCGGGCGGCAGGCTGAGCCTGTGGTTAATTCTTCTTCCTGATGGGAAAATAGAGTGACCTGTGCCTGTCCCAACACCTAGAGCTAGTCTCTCATTGGTTCCCCCTCTTCCCGTTCATCCTCAGGACAAATTGCAACCTGTACGGAACAGGAGGTTAAAGGTGCTGATTCTCCACGGAGGGAGATTGCTACTAACGCGGCTGGAATGGCGAACCCGAGCACAAGGAGATGAGAAATGAGGTGCGTTTTAGAAACCTTTCCCGATCACACGGTGTACCATCTTCTGGGTTTCTCATGCATGTTTTCGATGTAGGAAGATGCCCTTGAACCTGGAGATTTGGGACCCATGGGATGGGTACCACGCAGTATTACTTTAAAGGGTCTGCGTTTGCTCACCCAACCTCACCAAACCTCTCAGCCCCAAGAGTGTCCACCCTTATGTCTCAATCAGCTGTGGGTCTAGAGATGGTCAATCCAGGTGGCATCACAGCCCCTGAACGAATATTGTAAGAATTTCTCTCTCTTTCACTGTCTTTGTTTCACGGGTTTTTAAAAGTAATTGATTTTTATAATGGGGTTTAGCTGCTTTTCACTGCTGTTTTTATGCTGCTTTACACCCACTTGACTCACTTACAGAGAGATATCAATACATAGCTTTGAAGATTCTTCCTAGTCAGGTATATTCTTGGGCGGTGAATAGGGGGTTTTTGCGTCCAGTTCACTGAGCAAGGAGTAGGACTTGTCTATTACATATTGGGTTTATTGAACGGTATCTGAGCTAATTTGAAACCCTTGTTTTCTGCCTCACCCGACCTCACCTTTCCCGTTAAGCAGCCATAGTGTGTTTTGTAAACGTGTGTCTCTGTTCTGTTTTGTAATTCAGTTCAAGTGTAGCGGTTTTTCCATTCCCTCTATAAGTGATATCTTATGATAAGTGTCGTTTTCTGGTTGACTTATTTCACTTAGAATCGTCGTACCTAAATCCACTCATCATGCTGCTACTAGCCTTATGACGTTGATTTCCTGGCTGAGTGATATTCCATTGTACATAAGGACCACAACTTCTTTATCCATTTTTTTCTTTCCTGGGATATTTAAGGTGTAACGAAGTGGAGGTTCTTGTCAACAGAGCAGCCCTAAACTTTGGGGTGCCTGTGTCTTGCTGATTTTTACTTGTCCCAATTTATACACCCATGAGTGGAAGTGCCCTATGCTCTCTAAGCTGAGTTTTTTAGAGGTTTCAGGACACACCGTACACTTCTCCAGAGTGGCTGTTGGCAATTTACATCACGCCCATCAGCGTAGCAAGGCTCCCGTTTCTCCATGGCCTGTCCTGCATTTCTGGTTTTGACACTTTATTCAGCATGGCCCTTTTGACCGATGGGAAGCGAGACTTCTTTGTAGCGCTGATTTGCCTTTCCAGGTTGCTTGGTTGGCCAAAAAGGGCGTATGCGTTTTTTCCTGAATATATTCAGGAAAAAACGCATACGCCCTTTTTGGCCAAGGGCATCATGGTCGAGGTTTTGCCGCCTTTCCTGTGCTTTAAAGGCGATTCGAATCTACCTCCTGAAATCTGTTTCCTGCAATTCTGCCTTGCTTTCAAATCCTCTTCGTTGCCTTCCCTCAATATATTTGTGGACGAGAGTTATCATTTCTAACTCTGCAGGTTTGTGAATTGCAGTGCCCCTGAGCTCCATTTTTCAACTCGCTTTTTTGGGAGCTGGCCGCAAAAGCGCAGGATTGCTTCAGGCCCTATTCTGGTTCCGGGCGGCAGGCTGAGCCTGTGGTTAATTCTTCTTCCTGATGGGAAAATAGAGTGACCTGTGCCTGTCCCAACACCTAGAGCTAGTCTCTCATTGGTTCCCCCTCTTCCCGTTCATCCTCAGGACAAATTGCAACCTGTACGGAACAGGAGGTTAAAGGTGCTGATTCTCCACGGAGGGAGATTGCTACTAACGCGGCTGGAATGGCGAACCCGAGCACAAGGAGATGAGAAATGAGGTGCGTTTTAGAAACCTTTCCCGATCACACGGTGTACCATCTTCTGGGTTTCTCATGCATGTTTTCGATGTAGGAAGATGCCCTTGAACCTGGAGATTTGGGACCCATGGGATGGGTACCACGCAGTGTTACTTTAAAGGGTCTGCGTTTGCTCACCCAACCTCACCAAAACTCTCAGCCCCATGAGTGTCCACCCTTATGTCTCAATCAGCTGTGGGTCTAGAGATGGTCAATCCAGGTGGCATCACAGCCCCTGAACGAATTTTGTAAGAATTTCTCTCTCTTTCACTGTCTTTGTTTCACGGGATTTTAAAAGTAATTGATTTTTATAATGGGGTTTAGCTGCTTTTCACTGCTCTGTTTATGCTGCTTTACACCCACTTGACTCATTTACAGAGAGATATCAATACATAGCTTTGAAGATTCTTCCTAGTCAGGTATATTCTTGGGCGGTGAATAGGGGGTGTCGAGTCCAGTTCACTGAGCAAGGAGTAGGTCTTGTCTATTACATATTGGGTTTATGGAACGGTATCTGAGCTAATTTGAAACCCTTGTTTTCTCCCTCACCCGACCTCACCTTTCCCGTTAAGCAGCCATAGTGTGTTTTGTAAACGTGTGACGCTGTTCTGTTTTGTAATTCAGTTCAAGTGTAGCGGTTTTTACATTCCCTCTCTAAGTGATATCTTATGATAAGTGTCTTTTTCTGTGTGACTTATTTCACTTAGAATCGTCGTACCTAAATCCTCTCATCATGCTGCTACTAGCCTTATGACGTTAATTTCATGGCTGAGTGATATGCCATTGTACATAAGGACCACAACTTCCTTATCCATTTTTCTCTTTCCTGGGATATTTAAGGTGTAACGAAGTGGAGGTTCTTGTCAACAGAGCAGCCCTAAACTTTGGGGTGCCTGTGTCTTGCTGATTTTTAGTTTTCCCAATTTATACGCCCATGAGTGGAAGTGCCTTATGCTCTCTATGCTGAGTTCTTTAGATGTTTCAGGAAACACCGTACACTTCTCCAGAGTGGCTGTTGGCAATTTACATCCCGCCCATCAGCGTAGTAAGGCTCCCGTTTCTCCATGGCCTGTCCTGCATTTCTGGTTTTGACACTTTATTCAGCATGGCCCTTTTGACCGATGGGAAGCGAGACTTCTTTGTAGCGCTGATTTGCCTTTCCAGGTTGCTTGGTTGGCCAAAAAGGGCGTATGCGTTTTTTCCTGAATATATTCAGGAAAAAACGCATACGCCCTTTTTGGCCAAGGGCATCATGGTCGAGGTTTTGCCGCTTTTCCTGTGCTTTAAAGGCGATTCGACTCTACCTCCTGAAATCTGTTTCCTGCAATTCTGCCTTGCTTTCAAATCCTCCTCGTTGCCTTCCCTCAATATATTTGTGGACGAGAGTTATCATTTATAACTCTGCAGGTTTGTGAATTGCAGTGCCCCTGAGCTCGATTTTTCAACTCGTTTTTTTGGGAGCTGGCCGCAAAAGCACAGGATTGCTTCAGGCCCTGTTCTGCTTCCGGGCGGCAGGCTGAGCCTGTGGTTAATTCTTCTTCCTGATGGGAAAATAGAGTGACCTGTGCCTGTCCCAACACCTAGAGCTAGTCTCTCACTGGTTCCCCCTCTTCCCGTTCATCCTCAGGACAATTTGCAACCTGTACGGAACAGGAGGTTGAAGGTGCTGATTCTCGAAGGAGGGAGATTGCTAGTAAAGCGGCTGTAATGGCCAACCCGAGCACAAGGAGATGAGAAATGAGGTGCGTTTTCGAAACCTTTCCCGATCACACGGTGTACCATCTTCTGGGTTTCTCATGCATGTTTTTGTTATAGGAAGATGCCCTTGAACTTGGAGATTTGGGACCCATGGGATGGGTACCACGCAGTATTACTTTAAAGGGCCTGCGTTTCCTCAACCAACCTGACCAAACCTCTCAGCCACAAGAGTGTCCACCCTTATGTCTCAATCAGCTGTGGGTCTAGAGATGGTCAATCCAGGTGGCATCACAGCCCCTGAACGAATATTGTAAGAATTTCTCTCTCTTTCACTGTCTTTGTTTCACGGGTTTTTAAAAGTAATTGATTTTTATAATGGGGTTTAGCTGCTTTTCACTGCTGTTTTTATGCTGCTTTACACCCACTTGACTCACTTACAGAGAGATATCAATACATAGCTTTGAAGATTCTTCCTAGTCAGATATATTCTTGGGCGGTGAATAGGGGGTTTTTGCGTCCAGTTCACTGAGCAAGGAGTAGGTCTTGTCTATTACATATTGGGTTTATTGAACGGTATCTGAGCTAATTTGAAACCCTTGTTTTCTGCCTCACCCGACCTCACCTTTCCCGTTAAGCAGCCATAGTGTGTTTTGTAAACGTGTGTCTCTGTTCTGTTTTGTAATTCAGTTCAAGTGTAGCGGTTTTTCCATTCCCTCTATAAGTGATATCTTATGATAAGTGTCGTTTTCTGGTTGACTTATTTCACTTAGAATCGTCGTACCTAAATCCACTCATCATGCTGCTACTAGCCTTATGACGTTGATTTCCTGGCTGAGTGATATTCCATTGTACATAAGGACCACAACTTCTTTATCCATTTTTTTCTTTCCTGGGATATTTAAGGTGTAACGAAGTGGAGGTTCTTGTCAACAGAGCAGCCCTAAACTTTGGGGTGCCTGTGTCTTGCTGATTTTTACTTTTCCCAATTTATACACCCATGAGTGGAAGTGCCCTATGCTCTCTAAGCTGAGTTTTTTAGAGGTTTCAGGACACACCGTACACTTCTCCAGAGTGGCTGTTGGCAATTTACATCACGCCCATCAGCGTAGCAAGGCTCCCGTTTCTCCATGGCCTGTCCTGCATTTCTGGTTTTGACACTTTATTCAGCATGGCCCTTTTGACCGATGGGAAGCGAGACTTCTTTGTAGCGCTGATTTGCCTTTCCAGGTTGCTTGGTTGGCCAAAAAGGGCGTATGCGTTTTTTCCTGAATATATTCAGGAAAAAACGCATACGCCCTTTTTGGCCAAGGGCATCATGGTCGAGGTTTTGCCGCCTTTCCTGTGCTTTAAAGGCGATTCGAATCTACCTCCTGAAATCTGTTTCCTGCAATTCTGCCTTGCTTTCAAATCCTCTTCGTTGCCTTCCCTCAATATATTTGTGGACGAGAGTTATCATTTCTAACTCAGCAGGTTTGTGAATTGCAGTGCCCCTGAGCTCCATTTTTCAACTCGCTTTCTTCGGAGCTGGCCGCAAAAGCGCAGGATTGCTTCAGGCCCTATTCTGGTTCCGGGCGGCAGGCTGAGCCTGTGGTTAATTCTTCTTCCTGATGGGAAAATAGAGTGACCTGTGCCTGTCCCAACACCTAGAGCTAGTCTCTCATTGGTTCCCCCTCTTCCCGTTCATCCTCAGGACAAATTGCAACCTGTACGGAACAGGAGGTTAAAGGTGCTGATTCTCCACAGAGGGAGATTGCTACTAACGCGGCTGGAATGGCGAACCCGAGCACAAGGAGATGAGAAATGAGGTGCATTTTAGAAACCTTTCCCGATCACACGGTGTACCATCTTCTGGGTTTCTCATGCATGTTTTCGATGTAGGAAGATGCCCTTGAACCTGGAGATTTGGGACCCATGGGATGGATACCACGCAGTATTACTTTAAAGGGTCTGCGTTTGCTCACCCAACCTCACCAAACCTCTCAGCCCCAAGAGTGTCCACCCTTATGTCTCAATCAGCTGTGGGTCTAGAGATGGTCAATCCAGGTGGCATCACAGCCCCTGAACGAATTTTGTAAGAATTTCTCTCTCTTTCACTGTCTTTGTTTCACGGGATTTTAAAAGTAATTGATTTTTATAATGGGGTTTAGCTGCTTTTCACTGCTCTGTTTATGCTGCTTTACACCCACTTGACTCATTTACAGAGAGATATCAATACATAGCTTTGAAGATTCTTCCTAGTCAGATATATTCTTGGGCGGTGAATAGGGGGTTTTTGCGTCCAGTTCACTGAGCAAGGAGTAGGTCTTGTCTATTACATATTGGGTTTATTGAACGGTATCTGAGCTAATTTGAAACCCTTGTTTTCTGCCTCACCCGACCTCACCTTTCCCGTTAAGCAGCCATAGTGTGTTTTGTAAACGTGTGTCTCTGTTCTGTTTTGTAATTCAGTTCAAGTGTAGCGGTTTTTACATTCCCTCTATAAGTGATATCTTATGATAAGTGTCGTTTTCTGGTTGACTTATTTCACTTAGAATCGTCGTACCTAAATCCACTCATCATGCTGCTACTAGCCTTATGACGTTGATTTCCTGGCTGAGTGATATTCCATTGTACATAAGGACCACAACTTCTTTATCCATTTTTTTCTTTCCTGGGATATTTAAGGTGTAACGAAGTGGAGGTTCTTGTCAACAGAGCAGCCCTAAACTTTGGGGTGCCTGTGTCTTGCTGATTTTTACTTTTCCCAATTTATACACCCATGAGTGGAAGTGCCCTATGCTCTCTAAGCTGAGTTTTTTAGAGGTTTCAGGACACACCGTACACTTCTCCAGAGTGGCTGTTGGCAATTTACATCACGCCCATCAGCGTAGCAAGGCTCCCGTTTCTCCATGGCCTGTCCTGCATTTCTGGTTTTGACACTTTATTCAGCATGGCCCTTTTGACCGATGGGAAGCGAGACTTCTTTGTAGCGCTGATTTGCCTTTCCAGGTTGCTTGGTTGGCCAAAAAGGGCGTATGCGTTTTTTCCTGAATATATTCAGGAAAAAACGCATACGCCCTTTTTGGCCAAGGGCATCATGGTCGAGGTTTTGCCGCCTTTCCTGTGCTTTAAAGGCGATTCGAATCTACCTCCTGAAATCTGTTTCCTGCAATTCTGCCTTGCTTTCAAATCCTCTTCGTTGCCTTCCCTCAATATATTTGTGGACGAGAGTTATCATTTCTAACTCTGCAGGTTTGTGAATTGCAGTGCCCCTGAGCTCCATTTTTCAACTCGCTTTCTTCGGAGCTGGCCGCAAAAGCGCAGGATTGCTTCAGGCCCTATTCTGGTTCCGGGCGGCAGGCTGAGCCTGTGGTTAATTCTTCTTCCTGATGGGAAAATAGAGTGACCTGTGCCTGTCCCAACACCTAGAGCTAGTCTCTCATTGGTTCCCCCTCTTCCCGTTCATCCTCAGGACAAATTGCAACCTGTACGGAACAGGAGGTTAAAGGTGCTGATTCTCCACGGAGGGAGATTGCTACTAACGCGGCTGGAATGGCGAACCCGAGCACAAGGAGATGAGAAATGAGGTGCGTTTTAGAAACCTTTCCCGATCACACGGTGTACCATCTTCTGGGTTTCTCATGCATGTTTTCGATGTAGGAAGATGCCCTTGAACCTGGAGATTTGGGACCCATGGGATGGGTACCACGCAGTATTACTTTAAAGGGTCTGCGTTTGCTCACCCAACCTCACCAAACCTCTCAGCCCCAAGAGTGTCCACCCTTATGTCTCAATCAGCTGTGGGTCTAGAGATGGTCAATCCAGGTGGCATCACAGCCCCTGAACGAATTTTGTAAGAATTTCTCTCTCTTTCACTGTCTTTGTTTCACGGGATTTTAAAAGTAATTGATTTTTATAATGGGGTTTAGCTGCTTTTCATTGCTCTGTTTATGCTGCTTTACACCCACTTGACTCATTTACAGAGAGATATCAATACATAGCTTTGAAGATTCTTCCTAGTCAGGTATATTCTTGGGCGGTGAATAGGGGGTGTCGAGTCCAGTTCACTGAGCAAGGAGTAGGTCTTGTCTATTACATATTGGGTTTATGGAACGGTATCTGAGCTAATTTGAAACCCTTGTTTTCTCCCTCACCCGACCTCACCTTTCCCGTTAAGCAGCCATAGTGTGTTTTGTAAACGTGTGACGCTGTTCTGTTTTGTAATTCAGTTCAAGTGTAGCGGTTTTTACATTCCCTCTCTAAGTGATATCTTATGATAAGTGTCTTTTTCTGTGTGACTTATTTCACTTAGAATCGTCGTACCTAAATCCTCTCATCATGCTGCTACTAGCCTTATGACGTTAATTTCATGGCTGAGTGATATGCCATTGTACATAAGGACCACAACTTCCTTATCCATTTTTCTCTTTCCTGGGATATTTAAGGTGTAACGAAGTGGAGGTTCTTGTCAACAGAGCAGCCCTAAACTTTGGGGTGCCTGTGTCTTGCTGATTTTTAGTTTTCCCAATTTATACGCCCATGAGTGGAAGTGCCTTATGCTCTCTATGCTGAGTTCTTTAGATGTTTCAGGAAACACCGTACACTTCTCCAGAGTGGCTGTTGGCAATTTACATCCCGCCCATCAGCGTAGTAAGGCTCCCGTTTCTCCATGGCCTGTCCTGCATTTCTGGTTTTGACACTTTATTCAGCATGGCCCTTTTGACCGATGGGAAGCGAGACTTCTTTGTAGCGCTGATTTGCCTTTCCAGGTTGCTTGGTTGGCCAAAAAGGGCGTATGCGTTTTTTCCTGAATATATTCAGGAAAAAACGCATACGCCCTTTTTGGCCAAGGGCATCATGGTCGAGGTTTTGCCGCCTTTCCTGTGCTTTAAAGGCGATTCGAATCTACCTCCTGAAATCTGTTTCCTGCAATTCTGCCTTGCTTTCAAATCCTCTTCGTTGCCTTCCCTCAATATATTTGTGGACGAGAGTTATCATTTCTAACTCTGCAGGTTTGTGAATTGCAGTGCCCCTGAGCTCCATTTTTCAACTCGCTTTCTTCGGAGCTGGCCGCAAAAGCGCAGGATTGCTTCAGGCCCTATTCTGGTTCCGGGCGGCAGGCTGAGCCTGTGGTTAATTCTTCTTCCTGATGGGAAAATAGAGTGACCTGTGCCTGTCCCAACACCTAGAGCTAGTCTCTCATTGGTTCCCCCTCTTCCCGTTCATCCTCAGGACAAATTGCAACCTGTACGGAACAGGAGGTTAAAGGTGCTGATTCTCCACGGAGGGAGATTGCTACTAACGCGGCTGGAATGGCGAACCCGAGCACAAGGAGATGAGAAATGAGGTGCGTTTTAGAAACCTTTCCCGATCACACGGTGTACCATCTTCTGGGTTTCTCATGCATGTTTTCGATGTAGGAAGATGCCCTTGAACCTGGAGATTTGGGACCCATGGGATGGGTACCACGCAGTATTACTTTAAAGGGTCTGCGTTTGCTCACCCAACCTCACCAAACCTCTCAGCCCCAAGAGTGTCCACCCTTATGTCTCAATCAGCTGTGGGTCTAGAGATGGTCAATCCAGGTGGCATCACAGCCCCTGAACGAATTTTGTAAGAATTTCTCTCTCTTTCACTGTCTTTGTTTCACGGGATTTTAAAAGTAATTGATTTTTATAATGGGGTTTAGCTGCTTTTCATTGCTCTGTTTATGCTGCTTTACACCCACTTGACTCATTTACAGAGAGATATCAATACATAGCTTTGAAGATTCTTCCTAGTCAGGTATATTCTTGGGCGGTGAATAGGGGGTGTCGAGTCCAGTTCACTGAGCAAGGAGTAGGTCTTGTCTATTACATATTGGGTTTATGGAACGGTATCTGAGCTAATTTGAAACCCTTGTTTTCTCCCTCACCCGACCTCACCTTTCCCGTTAAGCAGCCATAGTGTGTTTTGTAAACGTGTGACGCTGTTCTGTTTTGTAATTCAGTTCAAGTGTAGCGGTTTTTACATTCCCTCTCTAAGTGATATCTTATGATAAGTGTCTTTTTCTGTGTGACTTATTTCACTTAGAATCGTCGTACCTAAATCCTCTCATCATGCTGCTACTAGCCTTATGACGTTAATTTCATGGCTGAGTGATATGCCATTGTACATAAGGACCACAACTTCCTTATCCATTTTTCTCTTTCCTGGGATATTTAAGGTGTAACGAAGTGGAGGTTCTTGTCAACAGAGCAGCCCTAAACTTTGGGGTGCCTGTGTCTTGCTGATTTTTAGTTTTCCCAATTTATACGCCCATGAGTGGAAGTGCCTTATGCTCTCTATGCTGAGTTCTTTAGATGTTTCAGGAAACACCGTACACTTCTCCAGAGTGGCTGTTGGCAATTTACATCCCGCCCATCAGCGTAGTAAGGCTCCCGTTTCTCCATGGCCTGTCCTGCATTTCTGGTTTTGACACTTTATTCAGCATGGCCCTTTTGACCGATGGGAAGCGAGACTTCTTTGTAGCGCTGATTTGCCTTTCCAGGTTGCTTGGTTGGCCAAAAAGGGCGTATGCGTTTTTTCCTGAATATATTCAGGAAAAAACGCATACGCCCTTTTTGGCCAAGGGCATCATGGTCGAGGTTTTGCCGCTTTTCCTGTGCTTTAAAGGCGATTCGACTCTACCTCCTGAAATCTGTTTCCTGCAATTCTGCCTTGCTTTCAAATCCTCCTCGTTGCCTTCCCTCAATATATTTGTGGACGAGAGTTATCATTTATAACTCTGCAGGTTTGTGAATTGCAGTGCCCCTGAGCTCGATTTTTCAACTCGTTTTTTTGGGAGCTGGCCGCAAAAGCACAGGATTGCTTCAGGCCCTGTTCTGCTTCCGGGCGGCAGGCTGAGCCTGTGGTTAATTCTTCTTCCTGATGGGAAAATAGAGTGACCTGTGCCTGTCCCAACACCTAGAGCTAGTCTCTCACTGGTTCCCCCTCTTCCCGTTCATCCTCAGGACAATTTGCAACCTGTACGGAACAGGAGGTTGAAGGTGCTGATTCTCGAAGGAGGGAGATTGCTAGTAAAGCGGCTGTAATGGCCAACCCGAGCACAAGGAGATGAGAAATGAGGTGCGTTTTCGAAACCTTTCCCGATCACACGGTGTACCATCTTCTGGGTTTCTCATGCATGTTTTTGTTATAGGAAGATGCCCTTGAACTTGGAGATTTGGGACCCATGGGATGGGTACCACGCAGTATTACTTTAAAGGGCCTGCGTTTCCTCAACCAACCTGACCAAACCTCTCAGCCACAAGAGTGTCCACCCTTATGTCTCAATCAGCTGTGGGTCTAGAGATGGTCAATCCAGGTGGCATCACAGCCCCTGAACGAATATTGTAAGAATTTCTCTCTCTTTCACTGTCTTTGTTTCACGGGTTTTTAAAAGTAATTGATTTTTATAATGGGGTTTAGCTGCTTTTCACTGCTGTTTTTATGCTGCTTTACACCCACTTGACTCACTTACAGAGAGATATCAATACATAGCTTTGAAGATTCTTCCTAGTCAGATATATTCTTGGGCGGTGAATAGGGGGTTTTTGCGTCCAGTTCACTGAGCAAGGAGTAGGTCTTGTCTATTACATATTGGGTTTATGGAACGGTATCTGAGCTAATTTGAAACCCTTGTTTTCTGCCTCACCCGACCTCACCTTTCCCGTTAAGCAGCCATAGTGTGTTTTGTAAACGTGTGTCTCTGTTCTGTTTTGTAATTCAGTTCAAGTGTAGCGGTTTTTACATTCCCTCTATAAGTGATATCTTATGATAAGTGTCGTTTTCTGGTTGACTTATTTCACTTAGAATCGTCGTACCTAAATCCACTCATCATGCTGCTACTAGCCTTATGACGTTGATTTCCTGGCTGAGTGATATTCCATTGTACATAAGGACCACAACTTCTTTATCCATTTTTTTCTTTCCTGGGATATTTAAGGTGTAACGAAGTGGAGGTTCTTGTCAACAGAGCAGCCCTAAACTTTGGGGTGCCTGTGTCTTGCTGATTTTTACTTTTCCCAATTTATACACCCATGAGTGGAAGTGCCCTATGCTCTCTAAGCTGAGTTTTTTAGAGGTTTCAGGACACACCGTACACTTCTCCAGAGTGGCTGTTGGCAATTTACATGCCGCCCATCAGCGTAGCAAGGCTCCCGTTTCTCCATGGCCTGTCCTGCATTTCTGGTTTTGACACTTTATTCAGCATGGCCCTTTTGACCGATGGGAAGCGAGACTTCTTTGTAGCGCTGATTTGCCTTTCCAGGTTGCTTGGTTGGCCAAAAAGGGCGTATGCGTTTTTTCCTGAATATATTCAGGAAAAAACGCATACGCCCTTTTTGGCCAAGGGCATCATGGTCGAGGTTTTGCCGCCTTTCCTGTGCTTTAAAGGCGATTCGAATCTACCTCCTGAAATCTGTTTCCTGCAATTCTGCCTTGCTTTCAAATCCTCTTCGTTGCCTTCCCTCAATATATTTGTGGACGAGAGTTATCATTTCTAACTCTGCAGGTTTGTGAATTGCAGTGCCCCTGAGCTCCATTTTTCAACTCGCTTTCTTCGGAGCTGGCCGCAAAAGCGCAGGATTGCTTCAGGCCCTATTCTGGTTCCAGGCGGCAGGCTGAGCCTGTGGTTAATTCTTCTTCCTGATGGGAAAATAGAGTGACCTGTGCCTGTCCCAACACCTAGAGCTAGTCTCTCATTGGTTCCCCCTCTTCCCGTTCATCCTCAGGACAAATTGCAACCTGTACGGAACAGGAGGTTAAAGGTGCTGATTCTCCACGGAGGGAGATTGCTACTAACGTGGCTGGAATGGCGAACCCGAGCACAAGGAGATGAGAAATGAGGTGCGTTTTAGAAACCTTTCCCGATCACACGGTGTACCATCTTCTGGGTTTCTCATGCATGTTTTCGATGTAGGAAGATGCCCTTGAACCTGGAGATTTGGGACCCATGGGATGGGTACCATGCAGTATTACTTTAAAGGGTCTGCGTTTGCTCACCCAACCTCACCAAACCTCTCAGCCCCAAGAGTGTCCACCCTTATGTCTCAATCAGCTGTGGGTCTAGAGATGGTCAATCCAGGTGGCATCACAGCCCCTGAACGAATTTTGTAAGAATTTCTCTCTCTTTCACTGTCTTTGTTTCACGGGATTTTAAAAGTAATTGATTTTTATAATGGGGTTTAGCTGCTTTTCACTGCTCTGTTTATGCTGCTTTACACCCACTTGACTCATTTACAGAGAGATATCAATACATAGCTTTGAAGATTCTTCCTAGTCAGGTATATTCTTGGGCGGTGAATAGGGGGTGTCGAGTCCAGTTCACTGAGCAAGGAGTAGGTCTTGTCTATTACATATTGGGTTTATTGAACGGTATCTGAGCTAATTTGAAACCCTTGTTTTCTGCCTCACCCGACCTCACCTTTCCCGTTAAGCAGCCATAGTGTGTTTTGTAAACGTGTGTCTCTGTTCTGTTTTGTAATTCAGTTCAAGTGTAGCGGTTTTTACATTCCCTCTATAAGTGATATCTTATGATAAGTGTCATTTTCTGGTTGACTTATTTCACTTAGAATCGTCGTACCTAAATCCACTCATCATGCTGCTACTAGCCTTATGACGTTGATTTCCTGGCTGAGTGATATTCCATTGTACATAAGGACCACAACTTCTTTATCCATTTTTTTCTTTCCTGGGATATTTAAGGTGTAACGAAGTGGAGGTTCTTGTCAACAGAGCAGCCCTAAACTTTGGGGTGCCTGTGTCTTGCTGATTTTTACTTTTCCCAATTTATACACCCATGAGTGGAAGTGCCCTATGCTCTCTAAGCTGAGTTTTTTAGAGGTTTCAGGACACACCGTACACTTCTCCAGAGTGGCTGTTGGCAATTTACATCACGCCCATCAGCGTAGCAAGGCTCCCGTTTCTCCATGGCCTGTCCTGCATTTCTGGTTTTGACACTTTATTCAGCATGGCCCTTTTGACCGATGGGAAGCGAGACTTCTTTGTAGCGCTGATTTGCCTTTCCAGGTTGCTTGGTTGGCCAAAAAGGGCGTATGCGTTTTTTCCTGAATATATTCAGGAAAAAACGCATACGCCCTTTTTGGCCAAGGGCATCATGGTCGAGGTTTTGCCGCCTTTCCTGTGCTTTAAAGGCGATTCGAATCTACCTCCTGAAATCTGTTTCCTGCAATTCTGCCTTGCTTTCAAATCCTCTTCGTTGCCTTCCCTCAATATATTTGTGGACGAGAGTTATCATTTCTAACTCTGCAGGTTTGTGAATTGCAGTGCCCCTGAGCTCCATTTTTCAACTCGCTTTCTTCGGAGCTGGCCGCAAAAGCGCAGGATTGCTTCAGGCCCTATTCTGGTTCCGGGCGGCAGGCTGAGCCTGTGGTTAATTCTTCTTCCTGATGGGAAAATAGAGTGACCTGTGCCTGTCCCAACACCTAGAGCTAGTCTCTCATTGGTTCCCCCTCTTCCCGTTCATCCTCAGGACAAATTGCAACCTGTACGGAACAGGAGGTTAAAGGTGCTGATTCTCCACGGAGGGAGATTGCTACTAACGCGGCTGGAATGGCGAACCCGAGCACAAGGAGATGAGAAATGAGGTGCGTTTTAGAAACCTTTCCCGATCACACGGTGTACCATCTTCTGGGTTTCTCATGCATGTTTTCGATGTAGGAAGATGCCCTTGAACCTGGAGATTTGGGACCCATGGGATGGGTACCACGCAGTATTACTTTAAAGGGTCTGCGTTTGCTCACCCAACCTCACCAAACCTCTCAGCCCCAAGAGTGTCCACCCTTATGTCTCAATCAGCTGTGGGTCTAGAGATGGTCAATCCAGGTGGCATCACAGCCCCTGAACGAATTTTGTAAGAATTTCTCTCTCTTTCACTGTCTTTGTTTCACGGGATTTTAAAAGTAATTGATTTTTATAATGGGGTTTAGCTGCTTTTCATTGCTCTGTTTATGCTGCTTTACACCCACTTGACTCATTTACAGAGAGATATCAATACATAGCTTTGAAGATTCTTCCTAGTCAGGTATATTCTTGGGCGGTGAATAGGGGGTGTCGAGTCCAGTTCACTGAGCAAGGAGTAGGTCTTGTCTATTACATATTGGGTTTATGGAACGGTATCTGAGCTAATTTGAAACCCTTGTTTTCTCCCTCACCCGACCTCACCTTTCCCGTTAAGCAGCCATAGTGTGTTTTGTAAACGTGTGACGCTGTTCTGTTTTGTAATTCAGTTCAAGTGTAGCGGTTTTTACATTCCCTCTCTAAGTGATATCTTATGATAAGTGTCTTTTTCTGTGTGACTTATTTCACTTAGAATCGTCGTACCTAAATCCTCTCATCATGCTGCTACTAGCCTTATGACGTTAATTTCATGGCTGAGTGATATGCCATTGTACATAAGGACCACAACTTCCTTATCCATTTTTCTCTTTCCTGGGATATTTAAGGTGTAACGAAGTGGAGGTTCTTGTCAACAGAGCAGCCCTAAACTTTGGGGTGCCTGTGTCTTGCTGATTTTTAGTTTTCCCAATTTATACGCCCATGAGTGGAAGTGCCTTATGCTCTCTATGCTGAGTTCTTTAGATGTTTCAGGAAACACCGTACACTTCTCCAGAGTGGCTGTTGGCAATTTACATCACGCCCATCAGCGTAGTAAGGCTCCCGTTTCTCCATGGCCTGTCCTGCATTTCTGGTTTTGACACTTTATTCAGCATGGCCCTTTTGACCGATGGGAAGCGAGACTTCTTTGTAGCGCTGATTTGCCTTTCCAGGTTGCTTGGTTGGCCAAAAAGGGCGTATGCGTTTTTTCCTGAATATATTCAGGAAAAAACGCATACGCCCTTTTTGGCCAAGGGCATCATGGTCGAGGTTTTGCCGCTTTTCCTGTGCTTTAAAGGCGATTCGACTCTACCTCCTGAAATCTGTTTCCTGCAATTCTGCCTTGCTTTCAAATCCTCCTCGTTGCCTTCCCTCAATATATTTGTGGACGAGAGTTATCATTTATAACTCTGCAGGTTTGTGAATTGCAGTGCCCCTGAGCTCGATTTTTCAACTCGTTTTTTTGGGAGCTGGCCGCAAAAGCACAGGATTGCTTCAGGCCCTGTTCTGCTTCCGGGCGGCAGGCTGAGCCTGTGGTTAATTCTTCTTCCTGATGGGAAAATAGAGTGACCTGTGCCTGTCCCAACACCTAGAGCTAGTCTCTCACTGGTTCCCCCTCTTCCCGTTCATCCTCAGGACAATTTGCAACCTGTACGGAACAGGAGGTTGAAGGTGCTGATTCTCGAAGGAGGGAGATTGCTAGTAAAGCGGCTGTAATGGCCAACCCGAGCACAAGGAGATGAGAAATGAGGTGCGTTTTCGAAACCTTTCCCGATCACACGGTGTACCATCTTCTGGGTTTCTCATGCATGTTTTTGTTATAGGAAGATGCCCTTGAACTTGGAGATTTGGGACCCATGGGATGGGTACCACGCAGTATTACTTTAAAGGGCCTGCGTTTCCTCAACCAACCTGACCAAACCTCTCAGCCACAAGAGTGTCCACCCTTATGTCTCAATCAGCTGTGGGTCTAGAGATGGTCAATCCAGGTGGCATCACAGCCCCTGAACGAATATTGTAAGAATTTCTCTCTCTTTCACTGTCTTTGTTTCACGGGTTTTTAAAAGTAATTGATTTTTATAATGGGGTTTAGCTGCTTTTCACTGCTGTTTTTATGCTGCTTTACACCCACTTGACTCACTTACAGAGAGATATCAATACATAGCTTTGAAGATTCTTCCTAGTCAGATATATTCTTGGGCGGTGAATAGGGGGTTTTTGCGTCCAGTTCACTGAGCAAGGAGTAGGTCTTGTCTATTACATATTGGGTTTATGGAACGGTATCTGAGCTAATTTGAAACCCTTGTTTTCTGCCTCACCCGACCTCACCTTTCCCGTTAAGCAGCCATAGTGTGTTTTGTAAACGTGTGTCTCTGTTCTGTTTTGTAATTCAGTTCAAGTGTAGCGGTTTTTACATTCCCTCTATAAGTGATATCTTATGATAAGTGTCGTTTTCTGGTTGACTTATTTCACTTAGAATCGTCGTACCTAAATCCACTCATCATGCTGCTACTAGCCTTATGACGTTGATTTCCTGGCTGAGTGATATTCCATTGTACATAAGGACCACAACTTCTTTATCCATTTTTTTCTTTCCTGGGATATTTAAGGTGTAACGAAGTGGAGGTTCTTGTCAACAGAGCAGCCCTAAACTTTGGGGTGCCTGTGTCTTGCTGATTTTTACTTTTCCCAATTTATACACCCATGAGTGGAAGTGCCCTATGCTCTCTAAGCTGAGTTTTTTAGAGGTTTCAGGACACACCGTACACTTCTCCAGAGTGGCTGTTGGCAATTTACATCGCGCCCATCAGCGTAGCAAGGCTCCCGTTTCTCCATGGCCTGTCCTGCATTTCTGGTTTTGACACTTTATTCAGCATGGCCCTTTTGACCGATGGGAAGCGAGACTTCTTTGTAGCGCTGATTTGCCTTTCCAGGTTGCTTGGTTGGCCAAAAAGGGCGTATGCGTTTTTTCCTGAATATATTCAGGAAAAAACGCATACGCCCTTTTTGGCCAAGGGCATCATGGTCGAGGTTTTGCCGCCTTTCCTGTGCTTTAAAGGCGATTCGAATCTACCTCCTGAAATCTGTTTCCTGCAAT
The DNA here is from genome assembly GCF_965194805.1 of Balaenoptera borealis. Taxonomy (NCBI): domain Eukaryota; kingdom Metazoa; phylum Chordata; class Mammalia; order Artiodactyla; family Balaenopteridae; genus Balaenoptera; species Balaenoptera borealis. The sequence goes on along the minus strand of NW_028123702.1, from coordinate 313,731 downwards.
TCTGCCTTGCTTTCAAATCCTCTTCGTTGCCTTCCCTCAATATATTTGTGGACGAGAGTTATCATTTCTAACTCTGCAGGTTTGTGAATTGCAGTGCCCCTGAGCTCCATTTTTCAACTCGCTTTCTTCGGAGCTGGCCGCAAAAGCGCAGGATTGCTTCAGGCCCTATTCTGGTTCCAGGCGGCAGGCTGAGCCTGTGGTTAATTCTTCTTCCTGATGGGAAAATAGAGTGACCTGTGCCTGTCCCAACACCTAGAGCTAGTCTCTCATTGGTTCCCCCTCTTCCCGTTCATCCTCAGGACAAATTGCAACCTGTACGGAACAGGAGGTTAAAGGTGCTGATTCTCCACGGAGGGAGATTGCTACTAACGTGGCTGGAATGGCGAACCCGAGCACAAGGAGATGAGAAATGAGGTGCGTTTTAGAAACCTTTCCCGATCACACGGTGTACCATCTTCTGGGTTTCTCATGCATGTTTTCGATGTAGGAAGATGCCCTTGAACCTGGAGATTTGGGACCCATGGGATGGGTACCATGCAGTATTACTTTAAAGGGTCTGCGTTTGCTCACCCAACCTCACCAAACCTCTCAGCCCCAAGAGTGTCCACCCTTATGTCTCAATCAGCTGTGGGTCTAGAGATGGTCAATCCAGGTGGCATCACAGCCCCTGAACGAATTTTGTAAGAATTTCTCTCTCTTTCACTGTCTTTGTTTCACGGGATTTTAAAAGTAATTGATTTTTATAATGGGGTTTAGCTGCTTTTCACTGCTCTGTTTATGCTGCTTTACACCCACTTGACTCATTTACAGAGAGATATCAATACATAGCTTTGAAGATTCTTCCTAGTCAGGTATATTCTTGGGCGGTGAATAGGGGGTGTCGAGTCCAGTTCACTGAGCAAGGAGTAGGTCTTGTCTATTACATATTGGGTTTATTGAACGGTATCTGAGCTAATTTGAAACCCTTGTTTTCTGCCTCACCCGACCTCACCTTTCCCGTTAAGCAGCCATAGTGTGTTTTGTAAACGTGTGTCTCTGTTCTGTTTTGTAATTCAGTTCAAGTGTAGCGGTTTTTACATTCCCTCTATAAGTGATATCTTATGATAAGTGTCATTTTCTGGTTGACTTATTTCACTTAGAATCGTCGTACCTAAATCCACTCATCATGCTGCTACTAGCCTTATGACGTTGATTTCCTGGCTGAGTGATATTCCATTGTACATAAGGACCACAACTTCTTTATCCATTTTTTTCTTTCCTGGGATATTTAAGGTGTAACGAAGTGGAGGTTCTTGTCAACAGAGCAGCCCTAAACTTTGGGGTGCCTGTGTCTTGCTGATTTTTACTTTTCCCAATTTATACACCCATGAGTGGAAGTGCCCTATGCTCTCTAAGCTGAGTTTTTTAGAGGTTTCAGGACACACCGTACACTTCTCCAGAGTGGCTGTTGGCAATTTACATCGCGCCCATCAGCGTAGCAAGGCTCCCGTTTCTCCATGGCCTGTCCTGCATTTCTGGTTTTGACACTTTATTCAGCATGGCCCTTTTGACCGATGGGAAGCGAGACTTCTTTGTAGCGCTGATTTGCCTTTCCAGGTTGCTTGGTTGGCCAAAAAGGGCGTATGCGTTTTTTCCTGAATATATTCAGGAAAAAACGCATACGCCCTTTTTGGCCAAGGGCATCATGGTCGAGGTTTTGCCGCCTTTCCTGTGCTTTAAAGGCGATTCGAATCTACCTCCTGAAATCTGTTTCCTGCAATTCTGCCTTGCTTTCAAATCCTCTTCGTTGCCTTCCCTCAATATATTTGTGGACGAGAGTTATCATTTCTAACTCTGCAGGTTTGTGAATTGCAGTGCCCCTGAGCTCCATTTTTCAACTCGCTTTCTTCGGAGCTGGCCGCAAAAGCGCAGGATTGCTTCAGGCCCTATTCTGGTTCCGGGCGGCAGGCTGAGCCTGTGGTTAATTCTTCTTCCTGATGGGAAAATAGAGTGACCTGTGCCTGTCCCAACACCTAGAGCTAGTCTCTCATTGGTTCCCCCTCTTCCCGTTCATCCTCAGGACAAATTGCAACCTGTACGGAACAGGAGGTTATAGGTGCTGATTCTCCACGGAGGGAGATTGCTACTAACGCGGCTGGAATGGCGAACCCGAGCACAAGGAGATGAGAAATGAGGTGCGTTTTAGAAACCTTTCCCGATCACACGGTGTACCATCTTCTGGGTTTCTCATGCATGTTTTCGATGTAGGAAGATGCCCTTGAACCTGGAGATTTGGGACCCATGGGATGGGTACCACGCAGTGTTACTTTAAAGGGTCTGCGTTTGCTCACCCAACCTCACCAAAACTCTCAGCCCCAAGAGTGTCCACCCTTATGTCTCAATCAGCTGTGGGTCTAGAGATGGTCAATCCAGGTGGCATCACAGCCCCTGAACGAATTTTGTAAGAATTTCTCTCTCTTTCACTGTCTTTGTTTCACGGGATTTTAAAAGTAATTGATTTTTATAATGGGGTTTAGCTGCTTTTCACTGCTCTGTTTATGCTGCTTTACACCCACTTGACTCATTTACAGAGAGATATCAATACATAGCTTTGAAGATTCTTCCTAGTCAGGTATATTCTTGGGCGGTGAATAGGGGGTGTCGAGTCCAGTTCACTGAGCAAGGAGTAGGTCTTGTCTATTACATATTGGGTTTATGGAACGGTATCTGAGCTAATTTGAAACCCTTGTTTTCTCCCTCACCCGACCTCACCTTTCCCGTTAAGCAGCCATAGTGTGTTTTGTAAACGTGTGACGCTGTTCTGTTTTGTAATTCAGTTCAAGTGTAGCGGTTTTTACATTCCCTCTCTAAGTGATATCTTATGATAAGTGTCTTTTTCTGTGTGACTTATTTCACTTAGAATCGTCGTACCTAAATCCACTCATCATGCTGCTACTAGCCTTATGACGTTAATTTCATGGCTGAGTGATATGCCATTGTACATAAGGACCACAACTTCCTTATCCATTTTTCTCTTTCCTGGGATATTTAAGGTGTAACGAAGTGGAGGTTCTTGTCAACAGAGCAGCCCTAAACTTTGGGGTGCCTGTGTCTTGCTGATTTTTAGTTTTCCCAATTTATACGCCCATGAGTGGAAGTGCCTTATGCTCTCTATGCTGAGTTCTTTAGATGTTTCAGGAAACACCGTACACTTCTCCAGAGTGGCTGTTGGCAATTTACATCCCGCCCATCAGCGTAGTAAGGCTCCCGTTTCTCCATGGCCTGTCCTGCATTTCTGGTTTTGACACTTTATTCAGCATGGCCCTTTTGACCGATGGGAAGCGAGACTTCTTTGTAGCGCTGATTTGCCTTTCCAGGTTGCTTGGTTGGCCAAAAAGGGCGTATGCGTTTTTTCCTGAATATATTCAGGAAAAAACGCATACGCCCTTTTTGGCCAAGGGCATCATGGTCGAGGTTTTGCCGCTTTTCCTGTGCTTTAAAGGCGATTCGACTCTACCTCCTGAAATCTGTTTCCTGCAATTCTGCCTTGCTTTCAAATCCTCCTCGTTGCCTTCCCTCAATATATTTGTGGACGAGAGTTATCATTTATAACTCTGCAGGTCTGTGAATTGCAGTGCCCCTGAGCTCGATTTTTCAACTCGTTTTTTTGGGAGCTGGCCGCAAAAGCACAGGATTGCTTCAGGCCCTGTTCTGCTTCCGGGCGGCAGGCTGAGCCTGTGGTTAATTCTTCTTCCTGATGGGAAAATAGAGTGACCTGTGCCTGTCCCAACACCTAGAGCTAGTCTCTCACTGGTTCCCCCTCTTCCCGTTCATCCTCAGGACAATTTGCAACCTGTACGGAACAGGAGGTTGAAGGTGCTGATTCTCGAAGGAGGGAGATTGCTAGTAAAGCGGCTGTAATGGCCAACCCGAGCACAAGGAGATGAGAAATGAGGTGCGTTTTCGAAACCTTTCCCGATCACACGGTGTACCATCTTCTGGGTTTCTCATGCATGTTTTTGTTATAGGAAGATGCCCTTGAACTTGGAGATTTGGGACCCATGGGATGGGTACCACGCAGTATTACTTTAAAGGGCCTGCGTTTCCTCAACCAACCTGACCAAACCTCTCAGCCACAAGAGTGTCCACCCTTATGTCTCAATCAGCTGTGGGTCTAGAGATGGTCAATCCAGGTGGCATCACAGCCCCTGAACGAATATTGTAAGAATTTCTCTCTCTTTCACTGTCTTTGTTTCACGGGTTTTTAAAAGTAATTGATTTTTATAATGGGGTTTAGCTGCTTTTCACTGCTGTTTTTATGCTGCTTTACACCCACTTGACTCACTTACAGAGAGATATCAATACATAGCTTTGAAGATTCTTCCTAGTCAGATATATTCTTGGGCGGTGAATAGGGGGTTTTTGCGTCCAGTTCACTGAGCAAGGAGTAGGTCTTGTCTATTACATATTGGGTTTATTGAACGGTATCTGAGCTAATTTGAAACCCTTGTTTTCTGCCTCACCCGACCTCACCTTTCCCGTTAAGCAGCCATAGTGTGTTTTGTAAACGTGTGTCTCTGTTCTGTTTTGTAATTCAGTTCAAGTGTAGCGGTTTTTACATTCCCTCTATAAGTGATATCTTATGATAAGTGTCGTTTTCTGGTTGACTTATTTCACTTAGAATCGTCGTACCTAAATCCACTCATCATGCTGCTACTAGCCTTATGACGTTGATTTCCTGGCTGAGTGATATGCCATTGTACATAAGGACCACAACTTCTTTATCCATTTTTTTCTTTCCTGGGATATTTAAGGTGTAACGAAGTGGAGGTTCTTGTCAACAGAGCAGCCCTAAACTTTGGGGTGCCTGTGTCTTGCTGATTTTTACTTTTCCCAATTTATACACCCATGAGTGGAAGTGCCCTATGCTCTCTAAGCTGAGTTTTTTAGAGGTTTCAGGACACACCGTACACTTCTCCAGAGTGGCTGTTGGCAATTTACATCACGCCCATCAGCGTAGCAAGGCTCCCGTTTCTCCATGGCCTGTCCTGCATTTCTGGTTTTGACACTTTATTCAGCATGGCCCTTTTGACCGATGGGAAGCGAGACTTCTTTGTAGCGCTGATTTGCCTTTCCAGGTTGCTTGGTTGGCCAAAAAGGGCGTATGCGTTTTTTCCTGAATATATTCAGGAAAAAACGCATACGCCCTTTTTGGCCAAGGGCATCATGGTCGAGGTTTTGCCGCCTTTCCTGTGCTTTAAAGGCGATTCGAATCTACCTCCTGAAATCTGTTTCCTGCAATTCTGCCTTGCTTTCAAATCCTCTTCGTTGCCTTCCCTCAATATATTTGTGGACGAGAGTTATCATTTCTAACTCTGCAGGTTTGTGAATTGCAGTGCCCCTGAGCTCCATTTTTCAACTCGCTTTCTTCGGAGCTGGCCGCAAAAGCGCAGGATTGCTTCAGGCCCTATTGTGGTTCCGGGCGGCAGGCTGAGCCTGTGGTTAATTCTTCTTCCTGATGGGAAAATAGAGTGACCTGTGCCTGTCCCAACACCTAGAGCTAGTCTCTCATTGGTTCCCCCTCTTCCCGTTCATCCTCAGGACAAATTGCAACCTGTACGGAACAGGAGGTTAAAGGTGCTGATTCTCCACGGAGGGAGATTGCTACTAACGCGGCTGGAATGGCGAACCCGAGCACAAGGAGATGAGAAATGAGGTGCGTTTTAGAAACCTTTCCCGATCACACGGTGTACCATCTTCTGGGTTTCTCATGCATGTTTTCGATGTAGGAAGATGCCCTTGAACCTGGAGATTTGGGACCCATGGGATGGGTACCACGCAGTGTTACTTTAAAGGGTCTGCGTTTGCTCACCCAACCTCACCAAAACTCTCAGCCCCAAGAGTGTCCACCCTTATGTCTCAATCAGCTGTGGGTCTAGAGATGGTCAATCCAGGTGGCATCACAGCCCCTGAACGAATTTTGTAAGAATTTCTCTCTCTTTCACTGTCTTTGTTTCACGGGATTTTAAAAGTAATTGATTTTTATAATGGGGTTTAGCTGCTTTTCACTGCTCTGTTTATGCTGCTTTACACCCACTTGACTCATTTACAGAGAGATATCAATACATAGCTTTGAAGATTCTTCCTAGTCAGGTATATTCTTGGGCGGTGAATAGGGGGTGTCGAGTCCAGTTCACTGAGCAAGGAGTAGGTCTTGTCTATTACATATTGGGTTTATGGAACGGTATCTGAGCTAATTTGAAACCCTTGTTTTCTCCCTCACCCGACCTCACCTTTCCCGTTAAGCAGCCATAGTGTGTTTTGTAAACGTGTGACGCTGTTCTGTTTTGTAATTCAGTTCAAGTGTAGCGGTTTTTACATTCCCTCTCTAAGTGATATCTTATGATAAGTGTCTTTTTCTGTGTGACTTATTTCACTTAGAATCGTCGTACCTAAATCCTCTCATCATGCTGCTACTAGCCTTATGACGTTAATTTCATGGCTGAGTGATATGCCATTGTACATAAGGACCACAACTTCCTTATCCATTTTTCTCTTTCCTGGGATATTTAAGGTGTAACGAAGTGGAGGTTCTTGTCAACAGAGCAGCCCTAAACTTTGGGGTGCCTGTGTCTTGCTGATTTTTAGTTTTCCCAATTTATACGCCCATGAGTGGAAGTGCCTTATGCTCTCTATGCTGAGTTCTTTAGATGTTTCAGGAAACACCGTACACTTCTCCAGAGTGGCTGTTGGCAATTTACATCCCGCCCATCAGCGTAGTAAGGCTCCCGTTTCTCCATGGCCTGTCCTGCATTTCTGGTTTTGACACTTTATTCAGCATGGCCCTTTTGACCGATGGGAAGCGAGACTTCTTTGTAGCGCTGATTTGCCTTTCCAGGTTGCTTGGTTGGCCAAAAAGGGCGTATGCGTTTTTTCCTGAATATATTCAGGAAAAAACGCATACGCCCTTTTTGGCCAAGGGCATCATGGTCGAGGTTTTGCCGCTTTTCCTGTGCTTTAAAGGCGATTCGACTCTACCTCCTGAAATCTGTTTCCTGCAATTCTGCCTTGCTTTCAAATCCTCCTCGTTGCCTTCCCTCAATATATTTGTGGACGAGAGTTATCATTTATAACTCTGCAGGTTTGTGAATTGCAGTGCCCCTGAGCTCGATTTTTCAACTCGTTTTTTTGGGAGCTGGCCGCAAAAGCACAGGATTGCTTCAGGCCCTGTTCTGCTTCCGGGCGGCAGGCTGAGCCTGTGGTTAATTCTTCTTCCTGATGGGAAAATAGAGTGACCTGTGCCTGTCCCAACACCTAGAGCTAGTCTCTCACTGGTTCCCCCTCTTCCCGTTCATCCTCAGGACAATTTGCAACCTGTACGGAACAGGAGGTTGAAGGTGCTGATTCTCGAAGGAGGGAGATTGCTAGTAAAGCGGCTGTAATGGCCAACCCGAGCACAAGGAGATGAGAAATGAGGTGCGTTTTCGAAACCTTTCCCGATCACACGGTGTACCATCTTCTGGGTTTCTCATGCATGTTTTTGTTATAGGAAGATGCCCTTGAACTTGGAGATTTGGGACCCATGGGATGGGTACCACGCAGTATTACTTTAAAGGGCCTGCGTTTCCTCAACCAACCTGACCAAACCTCTCAGCCACAAGAGTGTCCACCCTTATGTCTCAATCAGCTGTGGGTCTAGAGATGGTCAATCCAGGTGGCATCACAGCCCCTGAACGAATATTGTAAGAATTTCTCTCTCTTTCACTGTCTTTGTTTCACGGGTTTTTAAAAGTAATTGATTTTTATAATGGGGTTTAGCTGCTTTTCACTGCTGTTTTTATGCTGCTTTACACCCACTTGACTCACTTACAGAGAGATATCAATACATAGCTTTGAAGATTCTTCCTAGTCAGATATATTCTTGGGCGGTGAATAGGGGGTTTTTGCGTCCAGTTCACTGAGCAAGGAGTAGGTCTTGTCTATTACATATTGGGTTTATGGAACGGTATCTGAGCTAATTTGAAACCCTTGTTTTCTGCCTCACCCGACCTCACCTTTCCCGTTAAGCAGCCATAGTGTGTTTTGTAAACGTGTGTCTCTGTTCTGTTTTGTAATTCAGTTCAAGTGTAGCGGTTTTTACATTCCCTCTATAAGTGATATCTTATGATAAGTGTCGTTTTCTGGTTGACTTATTTCACTTAGAATCGTCGTACCTAAATCCACTCATCATGCTGCTACTAGCCTTATGACGTTGATTTCCTGGCTGAGTGATATTCCATTGTACATAAGGACCACAACTTCTTTATCCATTTTTTTCTTTCCTGGGATATTTAAGGTGTAACGAAGTGGAGGTTCTTGTCAACAGAGCAGCCCTAAACTTTGGGGTGCCTGTGTCTTGCTGATTTTTACTTTTCCCAATTTATACACCCATGAGTGGAAGTGCCCTATGCTCTCTAAGCTGAGTTTTTTAGAGGTTTCAGGACACACCGTACACTTCTCCAGAGTGGCTGTTGGCAATTTACATCACGCCCATCAGCGTAGCAAGGCTCCCGTTTCTCCATGGCCTGTCCTGCATTTCTGGTTTTGACACTTTATTCAGCATGGCCCTTTTGACCGATGGGAAGCGAGACTTCTTTGTAGCGCTGATTTGCCTTTCCAGGTTGCTTGGTTGGCCAAAAAGGGCGTATGCGTTTTTTCCTGAATATATTCAGGAAAAAACGCATACGCCCTTTTTGGCCAAGGGCATCATGGTCGAGGTTTTGCCGCCTTTCCTGTGCTTTAAAGGCGATTCGAATCTACCTCCTGAAATCTGTTTCCTGCAATTCTGCCTTGCTTTCAAATCCTCTTCGTTGCCTTCCCTCAATATATTTGTGGACGAGAGTTATCATTTCTAACTCTGCAGGTTTGTGAATTGCAGTGCCCCTGAGCTCCATTTTTCAACTCGCTTTCTTGGGAGCTGGCCGCAAAAGCGCAGGATTGCTTCAGGCCCTATTGTGGTTCCGGGCGGCAGGCTGAGCCTGTGGTTAATTCTTCTTCCTGATGGGAAAATAGAGTGACCTGTGCCTGTCCCAACACCTAGAGCTAGTCTCTCATTGGTTCCCCCTCTTCCCGTTCATCCTCAGGACAAATTGCAACCTGTACGGAACAGGAGGTTAAAGGTGCTGATTCTCCACGGAGGGAGATTGCTACTAACGTGGCTGGAATGGCGAACCCGAGCACAAGGAGATGAGAAATGAGGTGCGTTTTAGAAACCTTTCCCGATCACACGGTGTACCATCTTCTGGGTTTCTCATGCATGTTTTCGATGTAGGAAGATGCCCTTGAACCTGGAGATTTGGGACCCATGGGATGGGTACCATGCAGTATTACTTTAAAGGGTCTGCGTTTGCTCACCCAACCTCACCAAACCTCTCAGCCCCAAGAGTGTCCACCCTTATGTCTCAATCAGCTGTGGGTCTAGAGATGGTCAATCCAGGTGGCATCACAGCCCCTGAACGAATTTTGTAAGAATTTCTCTCTCTTTCACTGTCTTTGTTTCACGGGATTTTAAAAGTAATTGATTTTTATAATGGGGTTTAGCTGCTTTTCACTGCTCTGTTTATGCTGCTTTACACCCACTTGACTCATTTACAGAGAGATATCAATACATAGCTTTGAAGATTCTTCCTAGTCAGGTATATTCTTGGGCGGTGAATAGGGGGTGTCGAGTCCAGTTCACTGAGCAAGGAGTAGGTCTTGTCTATTACATATTGGGTTTATTGAACGGTATCTGAGCTAATTTGAAACCCTTGTTTTCTGCCTCACCCGACCTCACCTTTCCCGTTAAGCAGCCATAGTGTGTTTTGTAAACGTGTGTCTCTGTTCTGTTTTGTAATTCAGTTCAAGTGTAGCGGTTTTTACATTCCCTCTATAAGTGATATCTTATGATAAGTGTCGTTTTCTGGTTGACTTATTTCACTTAGAATCGTCGTACCTAAATCCACTCATCATGCTGCTACTAGCCTTATGACGTTGATTTCCTGGCTGAGTGATATGCCATTGTACCTAAGGACCACAACTTCTTTATCCATTTTTTTCTTTCCTGGGATATTTAAGGTGTAACGAAGTGGAGGTTCTTGTCAACAGAGCAGCCCTAAACTTTGGGGTGCCTGTGTCTTGCTGATTTTTACTTTTCCCAATTTATACACCCATGAGTGGAAGTGCCCTATGCTCTCTAAGCTGAGTTTTTTAGAGGTTTCAGGACACACCGTACACTTCTCCAGAGTGGCTGTTGGCAATTTACATCGCGCCCATCAGCGTAGCAAGGCTCCCGTTTCTCCATGGCCTGTCCTGCATTTCTGGTTTTGACACTTTATTCAGCATGGCCCTTTTGACCGATGGGAAGCGAGACTTCTTTGTAGCGCTGATTTGCCTTTCCAGGTTGCTTGGTTGGCCAAAAAGGGCGTATGCGTTTTTTCCTGAATATATTCAGGAAAAAACGCATACGCCCTTTTTGGCCAAGGGCATCATGGTCGAGGTTTTGCCGCCTTTCCTGTGCTTTAAAGGCGATTCGAATCTACCTCCTGAAATCTGTTTCCTGCAATTCTGCCTTGCTTTCAAATCCTCTTCGTTGCCTTCCCTCAATATATTTGTGGACGAGAGTTATCATTTCTAACTCTGCAGGTTTGTGAATTGCAGTGCCCCTGAGCTCCATTTTTCAACTCGCTTTCTTCGGAGCTGGCCGCAAAAGCGCAGGATTGCTTCAGGCCCTATTCTGGTTCCGGGCGGCAGGCTGAGCCTGTGGTTAATTCTTCTTCCTGATGGGAAAATAGAGTGACCTCTGCCTGTCCCAACACCTAGAGCTAGTCTCTCATTGGTTCCCCCTCTTCCCGTTCATCCTCAGGACAAATTGCAACCTGTACGGAACAGGAGGTTATAGGTGCTGATTCTCCACGGAGGGAGATTGCTACTAACGCGGCTGGAATGGCGAACCCGAGCACAAGGAGATGAGAAATGAGGTGCGTTTTAGAAACCTTTCCCGATCACACGGTGTACCATCTTCTGGGTTTCTCATGCATGTTTTCGATGTAGGAAGATGCCCTTGAACCTGGAGATTTGGGACCCATGGGATGGGTACCACGCAGTGTTACTTTAAAGGGTCTGCGTTTGCTCACCCAACCTCACCAAACCTCTCAGCCCCAAGAGTGTCCACCCTTATGTCTCAATCAGCTGTGGGTCTAGAGATGGTCAATCCAGGTGGCATCACAGCCCCTGAACGAATTTTGTAAGAATTTCTCTCTCTTTCACTGTCTTTGTTTCACGGGATTTTAAAAGTAATTGATTTTTATAATGGGGTTTAGCTGCTTTTCACTGCTCTGTTTATGCTGCTTTACACCCACTTGACTCATTTACAGAGAGATATCAATACATAGCTTTGAAGATTCTTCCTAGTCAGGTATATTCTTGGGCGGTGAATAGGGGGTGTCGAGTCCAGTTCACTGAGCAAGGAGTAGGTCTTGTCTATTACATATTGGGTTTATGGAACGGTATCTGAGCTAATTTGAAACCCTTGTTTTCTCCCTCACCCGACCTCACCTTTCCCGTTAAGCAGCCATAGTGTGTTTTGTAAACGTGTGACGCTGTTCTGTTTTGTAATTCAGTTCAAGTGTAGCGGTTTTTACATTCCCTCTCTAAGTGATATCTTATGATAAGTGTCTTTTTCTGTGTGACTTATTTCACTTAGAATCGTCGTACCTAAATCCACTCATCATGCTGCTACTAGCCTTATGACGTTAATTTCATGGCTGAGTGATATGCCATTGTACATAAGGACCACAACTTCCTTATCCATTTTTCTCTTTCCTGGGATATTTAAGGTGTAACGAAGTGGAGGTTCTTGTCAACAGAGCAGCCCTAAACTTTGGGGTGCCTGTGTCTTGCTGATTTTTAGTTTTCCCAATTTATACGCCCATGAGTGGAAGTGCCTTATGCTCTCTATGCTGAGTTCTTTAGATGTTTCAGGAAACACCGTACACTTCTCCAGAGTGGCTGTTGGCAATTTACATCCCGCCCATCAGCGTAGTAAGGCTCCCGTTTCTCCATGGCCTGTCCTGCATTTCTGGTTTTGACACTTTATTCAGCATGGCCCTTTTGACCGATGGGAAGCGAGACTTCTTTGTAGCGCTGATTTGCCTTTCCAGGTTGCTTGGTTGGCCAAAAAGGGCGTATGCGTTTTTTCCTGAATATATTCAGGAAAAAACGCATACGCCCTTTTTGGCCAAGGGCATCATGGTCGAGGTTTTGCCGCTTTTCCTGTGCTTTAAAGGCGATTCGACTCTACCTCCTGAAATCTGTTTCCTGCAATTCTGCCTTGCTTTCAAATCCTCCTCGTTGCCTTCCCTCAATATATTTGTGGACGAGAGTTATCATTTATAACTCTGCAGGTTTGTGAATTGCAGTGCCCCTGAGCTCGATTTTTCAACTCGTTTTTTTGGGAGCTGGCCGCAAAAGCACAGGATTGCTTCAGGCCCTGTTCTGCTTCCGGGCGGCAGGCTGAGCCTGTGGTTAATTCTTCTTCCTGATGGGAAAATAGAGTGACCTGTGCCTGTCCCAACACCTAGAGCTAGTCTCTCACTGGTTCCCCCTCTTCCCGTTCATCCTCAGGACAATTTGCAACCTGTACGGAACAGGAGGTTGAAGGTGCTGATTCTCGAAGGAGGGAGATTGCTAGTAAAGCGGCTGTAATGGCCAACCCGAGCACAAGGAGATGAGAAATGAGGTGCGTTTTCGAAACCTTTCCCGATCACACGGTGTACCATCTTCTGGGTTTCTCATGCATGTTTTTGTTATAGGAAGATGCCCTTGAACTTGGAGATTTGGGACCCATGGGATGGGTACCACGCAGTATTACTTTAAAGGGCCTGCGTTTCCTCAACCAACCTGACCAAACCTCTCAGCCACAAGAGTGTCCACCCTTATGTCTCAATCAGCTGTGGGTCTAGAGATGGTCAATCCAGGTGGCATCACAGCCCCTGAACGAATATTGTAAGAATTTCTCTCTCTTTCACTGTCTTTGTTTCACGGGTTTTTAAAAGTAATTGATTTTTATAATGGGGTTTAGCTGCTTTTCACTGCTGTTTTTATGCTGCTTTACACCCACTTGACTCACTTACAGAGAGATATCAATACATAGCTTTGAAGATTCTTCCTAGTCAGATATATTCTTGGGCGGTGAATAGGGGGTTTTTGCGTCCAGTTCACTGAGCAAGGAGTAGGTCTTGTCTATTACATATTGGGTTTATGGAACGGTATCTGAGCTAATTTGAAACCCTTGTTTTCTGCCTCACCCGACCTCACCTTTCCCGTTAAGCAGCCATAGTGTGTTTTGTAAACGTGTGTCTCTGTTCTGTTTTGTAATTCAGTTCAAGTGTAGCGGTTTTTACATTCCCTCTATAAGTGATATCTTATGATAAGTGTCGTTTTCTGGTTGACTTATTTCACTTAGAATCGTCGTACCTAAATCCACTCATCATGCTGCTACTAGCCTTATGACGTTGATTTCCTGGCTGAGTGATATTCCATTGTACATAAGGACCACAACTTCTTTATCCATTTTTTTCTTTCCTGGGATATTTAAGGTGTAACGAAGTGGAGGTTCTTGTCAACAGAGCAGCCCTAAACTTTGGGGTGCCTGTGTCTTGCTGATTTTTACTTTTCCCAATTTATACACCCATGAGTGGAAGTGCCCTATGCTCTCTAAGCTGAGTTTTTTAGAGGTTTCAGGACACACCGTACACTTCTCCAGAGTGGCTGTTGGCAATTTACATCACGCCCATCAGCGTAGCAAGGCTCCCGTTTCTCCATGGCCTGTCCTGCATTTCTGGTTTTGACACTTTATTCAGCATGGCCCTTTTGACCGATGGGAAGCGAGACTTCTTTGTAGCGCTGATTTGCCTTTCCAGGTTGCTTGGTTGGCCAAAAAGGGCGTATGCGTTTTTTCCTGAATATATTCAGGAAAAAACGCATACGCCCTTTTTGGCCAAGGGCATCATGGTCGAGGTTTTGCCGCCTTTCCTGTGCTTTAAAGGCGATTCGAATCTACCTCCTGAAATCTGTTTCCTGCAATTCTGCCTTGCTTTCAAATCCTCTTCGTTGCCTTCCCTCAATATATTTGTGGACGAGAGTTATCATTTCTAACTCTGCAGGTTTGTGAATTGCAGTGCCCCTGAGCTCCATTTTTCAACTCGCTTTCTTCAGAGCTGGCCGCAAAAGCGCAGGATTGCTTCAGGCCCTATTCTGGTTCCGGGCGGCAGGCTGAGCCTGTGGTTAATTCTTCTTCCTGATGGGAAAATAGAGTGACCTGTGCCTGTCCCAACACCTAGAGCTAGTCTCTCATTGGTTCCCCCTCTTCCCGTTCATCCTCAGGACAAATTGCAACCTGTACGGAACAGGAGGTTAAAGGTGCTGATTCTCCACGGAGGGAGATTGCTAGTAAAGCGGCTGGAATGGCGAACCCGAGCACAAGGAGATGAGAAATGAGGTGCGTTTTAGAAACCTTTCCCGATCACACGGTGTACCATCTTCTGGGTTTCTCATGCATGTTTTCGATGTAGGAAGATGCCCTTGAACCTGGAGATTTGGGACCCATGGGATGGGTACCACGCAGTGTTACTTTAAAGGGTCTGCGTTTGCTCACCCAACCTCACCAAAACTCTCAGCCCCAAGAGTGTCCACCCTTATGTCTCAATCAGCTGTGGGTCTAGAGATGGTCAATCCAGGTGGCATCACAGCCCCTGAACGAATTTTGTAAGAATTTCTCTCTCTTTCACTGTCTTTGTTTCACGGGATTTTAAAAGTAATTGATTTTTATAATGGGGTTTAGCTGCTTTTCACTGCTCTGTTTATGCTGCTTTACACCCACTTGACTCATTTACAGAGAGATATCAATACATAGCTTTGAAGATTCTTCCTAGTCAGGTATATTCTTGGGCGGTGAATAGGGGGTGTCGAGTCCAGTTCACTGAGCAAGGAGTAGGTCTTGTCTATTACATATTGGGTTTATGGAACGGTATCTGAGCTAATTTGAAACCCTTGTTTTCTCCCTCACCCGACCTCACCTTTCCCGTTAAGCAGCCATAGTGTGTTTTGTAAACGTGTGACGCTGTTCTGTTTTGTAATTCAGTTCAAGTGTAGCGGTTTTTACATTCCCTCTCTAAGTGATATCTTATGATAAGTGTCTTTTTCTGTGTGACTTATTTCACTTAGAATCGTCGTACCTAAATCCTCTCATCATGCTGCTACTAGCCTTATGACGTTAATTTCATGGCTGAGTGATATGCCATTGTACATAAGGACCACAACTTCCTTATCCATTTTTCTCTTTCCTGGGATATTTAAGGTGTAACGAAGTGGAGGTTCTTGTCAACAGAGCAGCCCTAAACTTTGGGGTGCCTGTGTCTTGCTGATTTTTACTTTTCCCAATTTATACGCCCATGAGTGGAAGTGCCTTATGCTCTCTATGCTGAGTTCTTTAGATGTTTCAGGAAACACCGTACACTTCTCCAGAGTGGCTGTTGGCAATTTACATCCCGCCCATCAGCGTAGTAAGGCTCCCGTTTCTCCATGGCCTGTCCTGCATTTCTGGTTTTGACACTTTATTCAGCATGGCCCTTTTGACCGATGGGAAGCGAGACTTCTTTGTAGCGCTGATTTGCCTTTCCAGGTTGCTTGGTTGGCCAAAAAGGGCGTATGCGTTTTTTCCTGAATATATTCAGGAAAAAACGCATACGCCCTTTTTGGCCAAGGGCATCATGGTCGAGGTTTTGCCGCTTTTCCTGTGCTTTAAAGGCGATTCGACTCTACCTCCTGAAATCTGTTTCCTGCAATTCTGCCTTGCTTTCAAATCCTCCTCGTTGCCTTCCCTCAATATATTTGTGGACGAGAGTTATCATTTATAACTCTGCAGGTTTGTGAATTGCAGTGCCCCTGAGCTCGATTTTTCAACTCGTTTTTTTGGGAGCTGGCCGCAAAAGCACAGGATTGCTTCAGGCCCTGTTCTGCTTCCGGGCGGCAGGCTGAGCCTGTGGTTAATTCTTCTTCCTGATGGGAAAATAGAGTGACCTGTGCCTGTCCCAACACCTAGAGCTAGTCTCTCACTGGTTCCCCCTCTTCCCGTTCATCCTCAGGACAATTTGCAACCTGTACGGAACAGGAGGTTGAAGGTGCTGATTCTCGAAGGAGGGAGATTGCTAGTAAAGCGGCTGTAATGGCCAACCCGAGCACAAGGAGATGAGAAATGAGGTGCGTTTTCGAAACCTTTCCCGATCACACGGTGTACCATCTTCTGGGTTTCTCATGCATGTTTTTGTTATAGGAAGATGCCCTTGAACTTGGAGATTTGGGACCCATGGGATGGGTACCACGCAGTATTACTTTAAAGGGCCTGCGTTTCCTCAACCAACCTGACCAAACCTCTCAGCCACAAGAGTGTCCACCCTTATGTCTCAATCAGCTGTGGGTCTAGAGATGGTCAATCCAGGTGGCATCACAGCCCCTGAACGAATATTGTAAGAATTTCTCTCTCTTTCACTGTCTTTGTTTCACGGGTTTTTAAAAGTAATTGATTTTTATAATGGGGTTTAGCTGCTTTTCACTGCTGTTTTTATGCTGCTTTACACCCACTTGACTCACTTACAGAGAGATATCAATACATAGCTTTGAAGATTCTTCCTAGTCAGATATATTCTTGGGCGGTGAATAGGGGGTTTTTGCGTCCAGTTCACTGAGCAAGGAGTAGGTCTTGTCTATTACATATTGGGTTTATTGAACGGTATCTGAGCTAATTTGAAACCCTTGTTTTCTGCCTCACCCGACCTCACCTTTCCCGTTAAGCAGCCATAGTGTGTTTTGTAAACGTGTGTCTCTGTTCTGTTTTGTAATTCAGTTCAAGTGTAGCGGTTTTTACATTCCCTCTATAAGTGATATCTTATGATAAGTGTCGTTTTCTGGTTGACTTATTTCACTTAGAATCGTCGTACCTAAATCCACTCATCATGCTGCTACTAGCCTTATGACGTTGATTTCCTGGCTGAGTGATATTCCATTGTACATAAGGACCACAACTTCTTTATCCATTTTTTTCTTTCCTGGGATATTTAAGGTGTAACGAAGTGGAGGTTCTTGTCAACAGAGCAGCCCTAAACTTTGGGGTGCCTGTGTCTTGCTGATTTTTACTTTTCCCAATTTATACACCCATGAGTGGAAGTGCCCTATGCTCTCTAAGCTGAGTTTTTTAGAGGTTTCAGGACACACCGTACACTTCTCCAGAGTGGCTGTTGGCAATTTACATGCCGCCCATCAGCGTAGCAAGGCTCCCGTTTCTCCATGGCCTGTCCTGCATTTCTGGTTTTGACACTTTATTCAGCATGGCCCTTTTGACCGATGGGAAGCGAGACTTCTTTGTAGCGCTGATTTGCCTTTCCAGGTTGCTTGGTTGGCCAAAAAGGGCGTATGCGTTTTTTCCTGAATATATTCAGGAAAAAACGCATACGCCCTTTTTGGCCAAGGGCATCATGGTCGAGGTTTTGCCGCCTTTCCTGTGCTTTAAAGGCGATTCGAATCTACCTCCTGAAATCTGTTTCCTGCAATTCTGCCTTGCTTTCAAATCCTCTTCGTTGCCTTCCCTCAATATATTTGTGGACAAGAGTTATCATTTCTAACTCTGCAGGTTTGTGAATTGCAGTGCCCCTGAGCTCCATTTTTCAACTCGCTTTCTTCGGAGCTGGCCGCAAAAGCGCAGGATTGCTTCAGGCCCTATTCTGGTTCCGGGCGGCAGGCTGAGCCTGTGGTTAATTCTTCTTCCTGATGGGAAAATAGAGTGACCTGTGCCTGTCCCAACACCTAGAGCTAGTCTCTCATTGGTTCCCCCTCTTCCCGTTCATCCTCAGGACAAATTGCAACCTGTACGGAACAGGAGGTTAAAGGTGCTGATTCTCCACGGAGGGAGATTGCTACTAACGCGGCTGGAATGGCGAACCCGAGCACAAGGAGATGAGAAATGAGGTGCGTTTTAGAAACCTTTCCCGATCACACGGTGTACCATCTTCTGGGTTTCTCATGCATGTTTTCGATGTAGGAAGATGCCCTTGAACCTGGAGATTTGGGACCCATGGGATGGGTACCACGCAGTGTTACTTTAAAGGGTCTGCGTTTGCTCACCCAACCTCACCAAAACTCTCAGCCCCAAGAGTGTCCACCCTTATGTCTCAATCAGCTGTGGGTCTAGAGATGGTCAATCCAGGTGGCATCACAGCCCCTGAACGAATTTTGTAAGAATTTCTCTCTCTTTCACTGTCTTTGTTTCACGGGATTTTAAAAGTAATTGATTTTTATAATGGGGTTTAGCTGCTTTTCACTGCTCTGTTTATGCTGCTTTACACCCACTTGACTCATTTACAGAGAGATATCAATACATAGCTTTGAAGATTCTTCCTAGTCAGGTATATTCTTGGGCGGTGAATAGGGGGTGTCGAGTCCAGTTCACTGAGCAAGGAGTAGGTCTTGTCTATTACATATTGGGTTTATGGAACGGTATCTGAGCTAATTTGAAACCCTTGTTTTCTCCCTCACCCGACCTCACCTTTCCCGTTAAGCAGCCATAGTGTGTTTTGTACACGTGTGACGCTGTTCTGTTTTGTAATTCAGTTCAAGTGTAGCGGTTTTTACATTCCCTCTCTAAGTGATATCTTATGATAAGTGTCTTTTTCTGTGTGACTTATTTCACTTAGAATCGTCGTACCTAAATCCTCTCATCATGCTGCTACTAGCCTTATGACGTTAATTTCATGGCTGAGTGATATGCCATTGTACATAAGGACCACAACTTCCTTATCCATTTTTCTCTTTCCTGGGATATTTAAGGTGTAACGAAGTGGAGGTTCTTGTCAACAGAGCAGCCCTAAACTTTGGGGTGCCTGTGTCTTGCTGATTTTTACTTTTCCCAATTTATACGCCCATGAGTGGAAGTGCCTTATGCTCTCTATGCTGAGTTCTTTAGATGTTTCAGGAAACACCGTACACTTCTCCAGAGTGGCTGTTGGCAATTTACATCACGCCCATCAGCGTAGTAAGGCTCCCGTTTCTCCATGGCCTGTCCTGCATTTCTGGTTTTGACACTTTATTCAGCATGGCCCTTTTGACCGATGGGAAGCGAGACTTCTTTGTAGCGCTGATTTGCCTTTCCAGGTTGCTTGGTTGGCCAAAAAGGGCGTATGCGTTTTTTCCTGAATATATTCAGGAAAAAACGCATACGCCCTTTTTGGCCAAGGGCATCATGGTCGAGGTTTTGCCGCCTTTCCTGTGCTTTAAAGGCGATTCGAATCTACCTCCTGAAATCTGTTTCCTGCAATTCTGCCTTGCTTTCAAATCCTCTTCGTTGCCTTCCCTCAATATATTTGTGGACGAGAGTTATCATTTCTAACTCTGCAGGTTTGTGAATTGCAGTGCCCCTGAGCTCGATTTTTCAACTCGCTTTCTTCGGAGCTGGCCGCAAAAGCGCAGGATTGCTTCAGGCCCTATTCTGGTTCCGGGCGGCAGGCTGAGCCTGTGGTTAATTCTTCTTCCTGATGGGAAAATAGAGTGACCTGTGCCTGTCCCAACACCTAGAGCTAGTCTCTCATTGGTTCCCCCTCTTCCCGTTCATCCTCAGGACAAATTGCAACCTGTACGGAACAGGAGGTTAAAGGTGCTGATTCTCCACGGAGGGAGATTGCTACTAACGCGGCTGGAATGGCGAACCCGAGCACAAGGAGATGAGAAATGAGGTGCGTTTTAGAAACCTTTCCCGATCACACGGTGTACCATCTTCTGGGTTTCTCATGCATGTTTTTGTTATAGGAAGATGCCCTTGAACTTGGAGATTTGGGACCCATGGGATGGGTACCACGCAGTATTACTTTAAAGGGCCTGCGTTTCCTCAACCAACCTGACCAAACCTCTCAGCCACAAGAGTGTCCACCCTTATGTCTCAATCAGCTGTGGGTCTAGAGATGGTCAATCCAGGTGGCATCACAGCCCCTGAACGAATATTGTAAGAATTTCTCTCTCTTTCACTGTCTTTGTTTCACGGGTTTTTAAAAGTAATTGATTTTTATAATGGGGTTTAGCTGCTTTTCACTGCTGTTTTTATGCTGCTTTACACCCACTTGACTCACTTACAGAGAGATATCAATACATAGCTTTGAAGATTCTTCCTAGTCAGATATATTCTTGGGCGGTGAATAGGGGGTTTTTGCGTCCAGTTCACTGAGCAAGGAGTAGGTCTTGTCTATTACATATTGGGTTTATTGAACGGTATCTGAGCTAATTTGAAACCCTTGTTTTCTGCCTCACCCGACCTCACCTTTCCCGTTAAGCAGCCATAGTGTGTTTTGTAAACGTGTGTCTCTGTTCTGTTTTGTAATTCAGTTCAAGTGTAGCGGTTTTTCCATTCCCTCTATAAGTGATATCTTATGATAAGTGTCGTTTTCTGGTTGACTTATTTCACTTAGAATCGTCGTACCTAAATCCACTCATCATGCTGCTACTAGCCTTATGACGTTGATTTCCTGGCTGAGTGATATTCCATTGTACATAAGGACCACAACTTCTTTATCCATTTTTTTCTTTCCTGGGATATTTAAGGTGTAACGAAGTGGAGGTTCTTGTCAACAGAGCAGCCCTAAACTTTGGGGTGCCTGTGTCTTGCTGATTTTTACTTTTCCCAATTTATACACCCATGAGTGGAAGTGCCCTATGCTCTCTAAGCTGAGTTTTTTAGAGGTTTCAGGACACACCGTACACTTCTCCAGAGTGGCTGTTGGCAATTTACATCACGCCCATCAGCGTAGCAAGGCTCCCGTTTCTCCATGGCCTGTCCTGCATTTCTGGTTTTGACACTTTATTCAGCATGGCCCTTTTGACCGATGGGAAGCGAGACTTCTTTGTAGCGCTGATTTGCCTTTCCAGGTTGCTTGGTTGGCCAAAAAGGGCGTATGCGTTTTTTCCTGAATATATTCAGGAAAAAACGCATACGCCCTTTTTGGCCAAGGGCATCATGGTCGAGGTTTTGCCGCCTTTCCTGTGCTTTAAAGGCGATTCGAATCTACCTCCTGAAATCTGTTTCCTGCAATTCTGCCTTGCTTTCAAATCCTCTTCGTTGCCTTCCCTCAATATATTTGTGGACGAGAGTTATCATTTCTAACTCTGCAGGTTTGTGAATTGCAGTGCCCCTGAGCTCGATTTTTCAACTCGCTTTCTTCGGAGCTGGCCGCAAAAGCGCAGGATTGCTTCAGGCCCTATTCTGGTTCCGGGCGGCAGGCTGAGCCTGTGGTTAATTCTTCTTCCTGATGGGAAAATAGAGTGACCTGTGCCTGTCCCAACACCTAGAGCTAGTCTCTCATTGGTTCCCCCTCTTCCCGTTCATCCTCAGGACAAATTGCAACCTGTACGGAACAGGAGGTTAAAGGTGCTGATTCTCCACAGAGGGAGATTGCTACTAACGCGGCTGGAATGGCGAACCCGAGCACAAGGAGATGAGAAATGAGGTGCGTTTTAGAAACCTTTCCCGATCACACGGTGTACCATCTTCTGGGTTTCTCATGCATGTTTTTGTTATAGGAAGATGCCCTTGAACTTGGAGATTTGGGACCCATGGGATGGGTACCACGCAGTATTACTTTAAAGGGCCTGCGTTTCCTCAACCAACCTGACCAAACCTCTCAGCCACAAGAGTGTCCACCCTTATGTCTCAATCAGCTGTGGGTCTAGAGATGGTCAATCCAGGTGGCATCACAGCCCCTGAACGAATATTGTAAGAATTTCTCTCTCTTTCACTGTCTTTGTTTCACGGGTTTTTAAAAGTAATTGATTTTTATAATGGGGTTTAGCTGCTTTTCACTGCTGTTTTTATGCTGCTTTACACCCACTTGACTCACTTACAGAGAGATATCAATACATAGCTTTGAAGATTCTTCCTAGTCAGATATATTCTTGGGCGGTGAATAGGGGGTTTTTGCGTCCAGTTCACTGAGCAAGGAGTAGGTCTTGTCTATTACATATTGGGTTTATGGAACGGTATCTGAGCTAATTTGAAACCCTTGTTTTCTGCCTCACCCGACCTCACCTTTCCCGTTAAGCAGCCATAGTGTGTTTTGTAAACGTGTGTCTCTGTTCTGTTTTGTAATTCAGTTCAAGTGTAGCGGTTTTTACATTCCCTCTATAAGTGATATCTTATGATAAGTGTCGTTTTCTGGTTGACTTATTTCACTTAGAATCGTCGTACCTAAATCCACTCATCATGCTGCTACTAGCCTTATGACGTTGATTTCCTGGCTGAGTGATATTCCATTGTACATAAGGACCACAACTTCTTTATCCATTTTTTTCTTTCCTGGGATATTTAAGGTGTAACGAAGTGGAGGTTCTTGTCAACAGAGCAGCCCTAAACTTTGGGGTGCCTGTGTCTTGCTGATTTTTACTTTTCCCAATTTATACACCCATGAGTGGAAGTGCCCTATGCTCTCTAAGCTGAGTTTTTTAGAGGTTTCAGGACACACCGTACACTTCTCCAGAGTGGCTGTTGGCAATTTACATCACGCCCATCAGCGTAGCAAGGCTCCCGTTTCTCCATGGCCTGTCCTGCATTTCTGGTTTTGACACTTTATTCAGCATGGCCCTTTTGACCGATGGGAAGCGAGACTTCTTTGTAGCGCTGATTTGCCTTTCCAGGTTGCTTGGTTGGCCAAAAAGGGCGTATGCGTTTTTTCCTGAATATATTCAGGAAAAAACGCATACGCCCTTTTTGGCCAAGGGCATCATGGTCGAGGTTTTGCCGCCTTTCCTGTGCTTTAAAGGCGATTCGAATCTACCTCCTGAAATCTGTTTCCTGCAATTCTGCCTTGCTTTCAAATCCTCTTCGTTGCCTTCCCTCAATATATTTGTGGACAAGAGTTATCATTTCTAACTCTGCAGGTTTGTGAATTGCAGTGCCCCTGAGCTCCATTTTTCAACTCGCTTTCTTCGGAGCTGGCCGCAAAAGCGCAGGATTGCTTCAGGCCCTATTCTGGTTCCGGGCGGCAGGCTGAGCCTGTGGTTAATTCTTCTTCCTGATGGGAAAATAGAGTGACCTGTGCCTGTCCCAACACCTAGAGCTAGTCTCTCATTGGTTCCCCCTCTTCCCGTTCATCCTCAGGACAAATTGCAACCTGTACGGAACAGGAGGTTAAAGGTGCTGATTCTCCACGGAGGGAGATTGCTACTAACGCGGCTGGAATGGCGAACCCGAGCACAAGGAGATGAGAAATGAGGTGCGTTTTAGAAACCTTTCCCGATCACACGGTGTACCATCTTCTGGGTTTCTCATGCATGTTTTCGATGTAGGAAGATGCCCTTGAACCTGGAGATTTGGGACCCATGGGATGGGTACCACGCAGTGTTACTTTAAAGGGTCTGCGTTTGCTCACCCAACCTCACCAAAACTCTCAGCCCCAAGAGTGTCCACCCTTATGTCTCAATCAGCTGTGGGTCTAGAGATGGTCAATCCAGGTGGCATCACAGCCCCTGAACGAATTTTGTAAGAATTTCTCTCTCTTTCACTGTCTTTGTTTCACGGGATTTTAAAAGTAATTGATTTTTATAATGGGGTTTAGCTGCTTTTCACTGCTCTGTTTATGCTGCTTTACACCCACTTGACTCATTTACAGAGAGATATCAATACATAGCTTTGAAGATTCTTCCTAGTCAGGTATATTCTTGGGCGGTGAATAGGGGGTGTCGAGTCCAGTTCACTGAGCAAGGAGTAGGTCTTGTCTATTACATATTGGGTTTATGGAACGGTATCTGAGCTAATTTGAAACCCTTGTTTTCTCCCTCACCCGACCTCACCTTTCCCGTTAAGCAGCCATAGTGTGTTTTGTACACGTGTGACGCTGTTCTGTTTTGTAATTCAGTTCAAGTGTAGCGGTTTTTACATTCCCTCTCTAAGTGATATCTTATGATAAGTGTCTTTTTCTGTGTGACTTATTTCACTTAGAATCGTCGTACCTAAATCCTCTCATCATGCTGCTACTAGCCTTATGACGTTAATTTCATGGCTGAGTGATATGCCATTGTACATAAGGACCACAACTTCCTTATCCATTTTTCTCTTTCCTGGGATATTTAAGGTGTAACGAAGTGGAGGTTCTTGTCAACAGAGCAGCCCTAAACTTTGGGGTGCCTGTGTCTTGCTGATTTTTACTTTTCCCAATTTATACGCCCATGAGTGGAAGTGCCTTATGCTCTCTATGCTGAGTTCTTTAGATGTTTCAGGAAACACCGTACACTTCTCCAGAGTGGCTGTTGGCAATTTACATCACGCCCATCAGCGTAGTAAGGCTCCCGTTTCTCCATGGCCTGTCCTGCATTTCTGGTTTTGACACTTTATTCAGCATGGCCCTTTTGACCGATGGGAAGCGAGACTTCTTTGTAGCGCTGATTTGCCTTTCCAGGTTGCTTGGTTGGCCAAAAAGGGCGTATGCGTTTTTTCCTGAATATATTCAGGAAAAAACGCATACGCCCTTTTTGGCCAAGGGCATCATGGTCGAGGTTTTGCCGCCTTTCCTGTGCTTTAAAGGCGATTCGAATCTACCTCCTGAAATCTGTTTCCTGCAATTCTGCCTTGCTTTCAAATCCTCTTCGTTGCCTTCCCTCAATATATTTGTGGACGAGAGTTATCATTTCTAACTCTGCAGGTTTGTGAATTGCAGTGCCCCTGAGCTCGATTTTTCAACTCGCTTTCTTCGGAGCTGGCCGCAAAAGCGCAGGATTGCTTCAGGCCCTATTCTGGTTCCGGGCGGCAGGCTGAGCCTGTGGTTAATTCTTCTTCCTGATGGGAAAATAGAGTGACCTGTGCCTGTCCCAACACCTAGAGCTAGTCTCTCATTGGTTCCCCCTCTTCCCGTTCATCCTCAGGACAAATTGCAACCTGTACGGAACAGGAGGTTAAAGGTGCTGATTCTCCACGGAGGGAGATTGCTACTAACGCGGCTGGAATGGCGAACCCGAGCACAAGGAGATGAGAAATGAGGTGCGTTTTAGAAACCTTTCCCGATCACACGGTGTACCATCTTCTGGGTTTCTCATGCATGTTTTTGTTATAGGAAGATGCCCTTGAACTTGGAGATTTGGGACCCATGGGATGGGTACCACGCAGTATTACTTTAAAGGGCCTGCGTTTCCTCAACCAACCTGACCAAACCTCTCAGCCACAAGAGTGTCCACCCTTATGTCTCAATCAGCTGTGGGTCTAGAGATGGTCAATCCAGGTGGCATCACAGCCCCTGAACGAATATTGTAAGAATTTCTCTCTCTTTCACTGTCTTTGTTTCACGGGTTTTTAAAAGTAATTGATTTTTATAATGGGGTTTAGCTGCTTTTCACTGCTGTTTTTATGCTGCTTTACACCCACTTGACTCACTTACAGAGAGATATCAATACATAGCTTTGAAGATTCTTCCTAGTCAGATATATTCTTGGGCGGTGAATAGGGGGTTTTTGCGTCCAGTTCACTGAGCAAGGAGTAGGTCTTGTCTATTACATATTGGGTTTATTGAACGGTATCTGAGCTAATTTGAAACCCTTGTTTTCTGCCTCACCCGACCTCACCTTTCCCGTTAAGCAGCCATAGTGTGTTTTGTAAACGTGTGTCTCTGTTCTGTTTTGTAATTCAGTTCAAGTGTAGCGGTTTTTCCATTCCCTCTATAAGTGATATCTTATGATAAGTGTCGTTTTCTGGTTGACTTATTTCACTTAGAATCGTCGTACCTAAATCCACTCATCATGCTGCTACTAGCCTTATGACGTTGATTTCCTGGCTGAGTGATATTCCATTGTACATAAGGACCACAACTTCTTTATCCATTTTTTTCTTTCCTGGGATATTTAAGGTGTAACGAAGTGGAGGTTCTTGTCAACAGAGCAGCCCTAAACTTTGGGGTGCCTGTGTCTTGCTGATTTTTACTTTTCCCAATTTATACACCCATGAGTGGAAGTGCCCTATGCTCTCTAAGCTGAGTTTTTTAGAGGTTTCAGGACACACCGTACACTTCTCCAGAGTGGCTGTTGGCAATTTACATCACGCCCATCAGCGTAGCAAGGCTCCCGTTTCTCCATGGCCTGTCCTGCATTTCTGGTTTTGACACTTTATTCAGCATGGCCCTTTTGACCGATGGGAAGCGAGACTTCTTTGTAGCGCTGATTTGCCTTTCCAGGTTGCTTGGTTGGCCAAAAAGGGCGTATGCGTTTTTTCCTGAATATATTCAGGAAAAAACGCATACGCCCTTTTTGGCCAAGGGCATCATGGTCGAGGTTTTGCCGCCTTTCCTGTGCTTTAAAGGCGATTCGAATCTACCTCCTGAAATCTGTTTCCTGCAATTCTGCCTTGCTTTCAAATCCTCTTCGTTGCCTTCCCTCAATATATTTGTGGACGAGAGTTATCATTTCTAACTCTGCAGGTTTGTGAATTGCAGTGCCCCTGAGCTCCATTTTTCAACTCGCTTTCTTCGGAGCTGGCCGCAAAAGCGCAGGATTGCTTCAGGCCCTATTCTGGTTCCGGGCGGCAGGCTGAGCCTGTGGTTAATTCTTCTTCCTGATGGGAAAATAGAGTGACCTGTGCCTGTCCCAACACCTAGAGCTAGTCTCTCATTGGTTCCCCCTCTTCCCGTTCATCCTCAGGACAAATTGCAACCTGTACGGAACAGGAGGTTAAAGGTGCTGATTCTCCACAGAGGGAGATTGCTACTAACGCGGCTGGAATGGCGAACCCGAGCACAAGGAGATGAGAAATGAGGTGCGTTTTAGAAACCTTTCCCGATCACACGGTGTACCATCTTCTGGGTTTCTCATGCATGTTTTTGTTATAGGAAGATGCCCTTGAACTTGGAGATTTGGGACCCATGGGATGGGTACCACGCAGTATTACTTTAAAGGGCCTGCGTTTCCTCAACCAACCTGACCAAACCTCTCAGCCACAAGAGTGTCCACCCTTATGTCTCAATCAGCTGTGGGTCTAGAGATGGTCAATCCAGGTGGCATCACAGCCCCTGAACGAATATTGTAAGAATTTCTCTCTCTTTCACTGTCTTTGTTTCACGGGTTTTTAAAAGTAATTGATTTTTATAATGGGGTTTAGCTGCTTTTCACTGCTGTTTTTATGCTGCTTTACACCCACTTGACTCACTTACAGAGAGATATCAATACATAGCTTTGAAGATTCTTCCTAGTCAGATATATTCTTGGGCGGTGAATAGGGGGTTTTTGCGTCCAGTTCACTGAGCAAGGAGTAGGTCTTGTCTATTACATATTGGGTTTATGGAACGGTATCTGAGCTAATTTGAAACCCTTGTTTTCTGCCTCACCCGACCTCACCTTTCCCGTTAAGCAGCCATAGTGTGTTTTGTAAACGTGTGTCTCTGTTCTGTTTTGTAATTCAGTTCAAGTGTAGCGGTTTTTACATTCCCTCTATAAGTGATATCTTATGATAAGTGTCGTTTTCTGGTTGACTTATTTCACTTAGAATCGTCGTACCTAAATCCACTCATCATGCTGCTACTAGCCTTATGACGTTGATTTCCTGGCTGAGTGATATTCCATTGTACATAAGGACCACAACTTCTTTATCCATTTTTTTCTTTCCTGGGATATTTAAGGTGTAACGAAGTGGAGGTTCTTGTCAACAGAGCAGCCCTAAACTTTGGGGTGCCTGTGTCTTGCTGATTTTTACTTTTCCCAATTTATACACCCATGAGTGGAAGTGCCCTATGCTCTCTAAGCTGAGTTTTTTAGAGGTTTCAGGACACACCGTACACTTCTCCAGAGTGGCTGTTGGCAATTTACATCACGCCCATCAGCGTAGCAAGGCTCCCGTTTCTCCATGGCCTGTCCTGCATTTCTGGTTTTGACACTTTATTCAGCATGGCCCTTTTGACCGATGGGAAGCGAGACTTCTTTGTAGCGCTGATTTGCCTTTCCAGGTTGCTTGGTTGGCCAAAAAGGGCGTATGCGTTTTTTCCTGAATATATTCAGGAAAAAACGCATACGCCCTTTTTGGCCAAGGGCATCATGGTCGAGGTTTTGCCGCCTTTCCTGTGCTTTAAAGGCGATTCGAATCTACCTCCTGAAATCTGTTTCCTGCAATTCTGCCTTGCTTTCAAATCCTCTTCGTTGCCTTCCCTCAATATATTTGTGGACGAGAGTTATCATTTCTAACTCAGCAGGTTTGTGAATTGCAGTGCCCCTGAGCTCCATTTTTCAACTCGCTTTCTTCGGAGCTGGCCGCAAAAGCGCAGGATTGCTTCAGGCCCTATTCTGGTTCCGGGCGGCAGGCTGAGCCTGTGGTTAATTCTTCTTCCTGATGGGAAAATAGAGTGACCTGTGCCTGTCCCAACACCTAGAGCTAGTCTCTCATTGGTTCCCCCTCTTCCCGTTCATCCTCAGGACAAATTGCAACCTGTACGGAACAGGAGGTTAAAGGTGCTGATTCTCCACAGAGGGAGATTGCTACTAACGCGGCTGGAATGGCGAACCCGAGCACAAGGAGATGAGAAATGAGGTGCATTTTAGAAACCTTTCCCGATCACACGGTGTACCATCTTCTGGGTTTCTCATGCATGTTTTCGATGTAGGAAGATGCCCTTGAACCTGGAGATTTGGGACCCATGGGATGGATACCACGCAGTATTACTTTAAAGGGTCTGCGTTTGCTCACCCAACCTCACCAAACCTCTCAGCCCCAAGAGTGTCCACCCTTATGTCTCAATCAGCTGTGGGTCTAGAGATGGTCAATCCAGGTGGCATCACAGCCCCTGAACGAATTTTGTAAGAATTTCTCTCTCTTTCACTGTCTTTGTTTCACGGGATTTTAAAAGTAATTGATTTTTATAATGGGGTTTAGCTGCTTTTCACTGCTCTGTTTATGCTGCTTTACACCCACTTGACTCATTTACAGAGAGATATCAATACATAGCTTTGAAGATTCTTCCTAGTCAGGTATATTCTTGGGCGGTGAATAGGGGGTGTCGAGTCCAGTTCACTGAGCAAGGAGTAGGTCTTGTCTATTACATATTGGGTTTATGGAACGGTATCTGAGCTAATTTGAAACCCTTGTTTTCTCCCTCACCCGACCTCACCTTTCCCGTTAAGCAGCCATAGTGTGTTTTGTAAACGTGTGACGCTGTTCTGTTTTGTAATTCAGTTCAAGTGTAGCGGTTTTTACATTCCCTCTCTAAGTGATATCTTATGATAAGTGTCTTTTTCTGTGTGACTTGTTTCACTTAGAATCGTCGTACCTAAATCCTCTCATCATGCTGCTACTAGCCTTATGACGTTAATTTCATGGCTGAGTGATATGCCATTGTACATAAGGACCACAACTTCCTTATCCATTTTTCTCTTTCCTGGGATATTTAAGGTGTAACGAAGTGGAGGTTCTTGTCAACAGAGCAGCCCTAAACTTTGGGGTGCCTGTGTCTTGCTGATTTTTAGTTTTCCCAATTTATACGCCCATGAGTGGAAGTGCCTTATGCTCTCTATGCTGAGTTCTTTAGATGTTTCAGGAAACACCGTACACTTCTCCAGAGTGGCTGTTGGCAATTTACATCCCGCCCATCAGCGTAGTAAGGCTCCCGTTTCTCCATGGCCTGTCCTGCATTTCTGGTTTTGACACTTTATTCAGCATGGCCCTTTTGACCGATGGGAAGCGAGACTTCTTTGTAGCGCTGATTTGCCTTTCCAGGTTGCTTGGTTGGCCAAAAAGGGCGTATGCGTTTTTTCCTGAATATATTCAGGAAAAAACGCATACGCCCTTTTTGGCCAAGGGCATCATGGTCGAGGTTTTGCCGCTTTTCCTGTGCTTTAAAGGCGATTCGACTCTACCTCCTGAAATCTGTTTCCTGCAATTCTGCCTTGCTTTCAAATCCTCCTCGTTGCCTTCCCTCAATATATTTGTGGACGAGAGTTATCATTTATAACTCTGCAGGTTTGTGAATTGCAGTGCCCCTGAGCTCGATTTTTCAACTCGTTTTTTTGGGAGCTGGCCGCAAAAGCACAGGATTGCTTCAGGCCCTGTTCTGCTTCCGGGCGGCAGGCTGAGCCTGTGGTTAATTCTTCTTCCTGATGGGAAAATAGAGTGACCTGTGCCTGTCCCAACACCTAGAGCTAGTCTCTCACTGGTTCCCCCTCTTCCCGTTCATCCTCAGGACAATTTGCAACCTGTACGGAACAGGAGGTTGAAGGTGCTGATTCTCGAAGGAGGGAGATTGCTAGTAAAGCGGCTGTAATGGCCAACCCGAGCACAAGGAGATGAGAAATGAGGTGCGTTTTCGAAACCTTTCCCGATCACACGGTGTACCATCTTCTGGGTTTCTCATGCATGTTTTTGTTATAGGAAGATGCCCTTGAACTTGGAGATTTGGGACCCATGGGATGGGTACCACGCAGTATTACTTTAAAGGGCCTGCGTTTCCTCAACCAACCTGACCAAACCTCTCAGCCACAAGAGTGTCCACCCTTATGTCTCAATCAGCTGTGGGTCTAGAGATGGTCAATCCAGGTGGCATCACAGCCCCTGAACGAATATTGTAAGAATTTCTCTCTCTTTCACTGTCTTTGTTTCACGGGTTTTTAAAAGTAATTGATTTTTATAATGGGGTTTAGCTGCTTTTCACTGCTGTTTTTATGCTGCTTTACACCCACTTGACTCACTTACAGAGAGATATCAATACATAGCTTTGAAGATTCTTCCTAGTCAGATATATTCTTGGGCGGTGAATAGGGGGTTTTTGCGTCCAGTTCACTGAGCAAGGAGTAGGTCTTGTCTATTACATATTGGGTTTATTGAACGGTATCTGAGCTAATTTGAAACCCTTGTTTTCTGCCTCACCCGACCTCACCTTTCCCGTTAAGCAGCCATAGTGTGTTTTGTAAACGTGTGTCTCTGTTCTGTTTTGTAATTCAGTTCAAGTGTAGCGGTTTTTACATTCCCTCTATAAGTGATATCTTATGATAAGTGTCGTTTTCTGGTTGACTTATTTCACTTAGAATCGTCGTACCTAAATCCACTCATCATGCTGCTACTAGCCTTATGACGTTGATTTCCTGGCTGAGTGATATTCCATTGTACATAAGGACCACAACTTCTTTATCCATTTTTTTCTTTCCTGGGATATTTAAGGTGTAACGAAGTGGAGGTTCTTGTCAACAGAGCAGCCCTAAACTTTGGGGTGCCTGTGTCTTGCTGATTTTTACTTTTCCCAATTTATACACCCATGAGTGGAAGTGCCCTATGCTCTCTAAGCTGAGTTTTTTAGAGGTTTCAGGACACACCGTACACTTCTCCAGAGTGGCTGTTGGCAATTTACATCACGCCCATCAGCGTAGCAAGGCTCCCGTTTCTCCATGGCCTGTCCTGCATTTCTGGTTTTGACACTTTATTCAGCATGGCCCTTTTGACCGATGGGAAGCGAGACTTCTTTGTAGCGCTGATTTGCCTTTCCAGGTTGCTTGGTTGGCCAAAAAGGGCGTATGCGTTTTTTCCTGAATATATTCAGGAAAAAACGCATACGCCCTTTTTGGCCAAGGGCATCATGGTCGAGGTTTTGCCGCCTTTCCTGTGCTTTAAAGGCGATTCGAATCTACCTCCTGAAATCTGTTTCCTGCAATTCTGCCTTGCTTTCAAATCCTCTTCGTTGCCTTCCCTCAATATATTTGTGGACGAGAGTTATCATTTCTAACTCAGCAGGTTTGTGAATTGCAGTGCCCCTGAGCTCCATTTTTCAACTCGCTTTCTTCGGAGCTGGCCGCAAAAGCGCAGGATTGCTTCAGGCCCTATTCTGGTTCCGGGCGGCAGGCTGAGCCTGTGGTTAATTCTTCTTCCTGATGGGAAAATAGAGTGACCTGTGCCTGTCCCAACACCTAGAGCTAGTCTCTCATTGGTTCCCCCTCTTCCCGTTCATCCTCAGGACAAATTGCAACCTGTACGGAACAGGAGGTTAAAGGTGCTGATTCTCCACAGAGGGAGATTGCTACTAACGCGGCTGGAATGGCGAACCCGAGCACAAGGAGATGAGAAATGAGGTGCATTTTAGAAACCTTTCCCGATCACACGGTGTACCATCTTCTGGGTTTCTCATGCATGTTTTCGATGTAGGAAGATGCCCTTGAACCTGGAGATTTGGGACCCATGGGATGGATACCACGCAGTATTACTTTAAAGGGTCTGCGTTTGCTCACCCAACCTCACCAAACCTCTCAGCCCCAAGAGTGTCCACCCTTATGTCTCAATCAGCTGTGGGTCTAGAGATGGTCAATCCAGGTGGCATCACAGCCCCTGAACGAATTTTGTAAGAATTTCTCTCTCTTTCACTGTCTTTGTTTCACGGGATTTTAAAAGTAATTGATTTTTATAATGGGGTTTAGCTGCTTTTCACTGCTCTGTTTATGCTGCTTTACACCCACTTGACTCATTTACAGAGAGATATCAATACATAGCTTTGAAGATTCTTCCTAGTCAGGTATATTCTTGGGCGGTGAATAGGGGGTGTCGAGTCCAGTTCACTGAGCAAGGAGTAGGTCTTGTCTATTACATATTGGGTTTATGGAACGGTATCTGAGCTAATTTGAAACCCTTGTTTTCTCCCTCACCCGACCTCACCTTTCCCGTTAAGCAGCCATAGTGTGTTTTGTAAACGTGTGACGCTGTTCTGTTTTGTAATTCAGTTCAAGTGTAGCGGTTTTTACATTCCCTCTCTAAGTGATATCTTATGATAAGTGTCTTTTTCTGTGTGACTTATTTCACTTAGAATCGTCGTACCTAAATCCTCTCATCATGCTGCTACTAGCCTTATGACGTTAATTTCATGGCTGAGTGATATGCCATTGTACATAAGGACCACAACTTCCTTATCCATTTTTCTCTTTCCTGGGATATTTAAGGTGTAACGAAGTGGAGGTTCTTGTCAACAGAGCAGCCCTAAACTTTGGGGTGCCTGTGTCTTGCTGATTTTTAGTTTTCCCAATTTATACGCCCATGAGTGGAAGTGCCTTATGCTCTCTATGCTGAGTTCTTTAGATGTTTCAGGAAACACCGTACACTTCTCCAGAGTGGCTGTTGGCAATTTACATCCCGCCCATCAGCGTAGTAAGGCTCCCGTTTCTCCATGGCCTGTCCTGCATTTCTGGTTTTGACACTTTATTCAGCATGGCCCTTTTGACCGATGGGAAGCGAGACTTCTTTGTAGCGCTGATTTGCCTTTCCAGGTTGCTTGGTTGGCCAAAAAGGGCGTATGCGTTTTTTCCTGAATATATTCAGGAAAAAACGCATACGCCCTTTTTGGCCAAGGGCATCATGGTCGAGGTTTTGCCGCTTTTCCTGTGCTTTAAAGGCGATTCGACTCTACCTCCTGAAATCTGTTTCCTGCAATTCTGCCTTGCTTTCAAATCCTCCTCGTTGCCTTCCCTCAATATATTTGTGGACGAGAGTTATCATTTATAACTCTGCAGGTTTGTGAATTGCAGTGCCCCTGAGCTCGATTTTTCAACTCGTTTTTTTGGGAGCTGGCCGCAAAAGCACAGGATTGCTTCAGGCCCTGTTCTGCTTCCGGGCGGCAGGCTGAGCCTGTGGTTAATTCTTCTTCCTGATGGGAAAATAGAGTGACCTGTGCCTGTCCCAACACCTAGAGCTAGTCTCTCACTGGTTCCCCCTCTTCCCGTTCATCCTCAGGACAATTTGCAACCTGTACGGAACAGGAGGTTGAAGGTGCTGATTCTCGAAGGAGGGAGATTGCTAGTAAAGCGGCTGTAATGGCCAACCCGAGCACAAGGAGATGAGAAATGAGGTGCGTTTTCGAAACCTTTCCCGATCACACGGTGTACCATCTTCTGGGTTTCTCATGCATGTTTTTGTTATAGGAAGATGCCCTTGAACTTGGAGATTTGGGACCCATGGGATGGGTACCACGCAGTATTACTTTAAAGGGCCTGCGTTTCCTCAACCAACCTGACCAAACCTCTCAGCCACAAGAGTGTCCACCCTTATGTCTCAATCAGCTGTGGGTCTAGAGATGGTCAATCCAGGTGGCATCACAGCCCCTGAACGAATATTGTAAGAATTTCTCTCTCTTTCACTGTCTTTGTTTCACGGGTTTTTAAAAGTAATTGATTTTTATAATGGGGTTTAGCTGCTTTTCACTGCTGTTTTTATGCTGCTTTACACCCACTTGACTCACTTACAGAGAGATATCAATACATAGCTTTGAAGATTCTTCCTAGTCAGATATATTCTTGGGCGGTGAATAGGGGGTTTTTGCGTCCAGTTCACTGAGCAAGGAGTAGGTCTTGTCTATTACATATTGGGTTTATTGAACGGTATCTGAGCTAATTTGAAACCCTTGTTTTCTGCCTCACCCGACCTCACCTTTCCCGTTAAGCAGCCATAGTGTGTTTTGTAAACGTGTGTCTCTGTTCTGTTTTGTAATTCAGTTCAAGTGTAGCGGTTTTTACATTCCCTCTATAAGTGATATCTTATGATAAGTGTCGTTTTCTGGTTGACTTATTTCACTTAGAATCGTCGTACCTAAATCCACTCATCATGCTGCTACTAGCCTTATGACGTTGATTTCCTGGCTGAGTGATATGCCATTGTACATAAGGACCACAACTTCTTTATCCATTTTTTTCTTTCCTGGGATATTTAAGGTGTAACGAAGTGGAGGTTCTTGTCAACAGAGCAGCCCTAAACTTTGGGGTGCCTGTGTCTTGCTGATTTTTACTTTTCCCAATTTATACACCCATGAGTGGAAGTGCCCTATGCTCTCTAAGCTGAGTTTTTTAGAGGTTTCAGGACACACCGTACACTTCTCCAGAGTGGCTGTTGGCAATTTACATCACGCCCATCAGCGTAGCAAGGCTCCCGTTTCTCCATGGCCTGTCCTGCATTTCTGGTTTTGACACTTTATTCAGCATGGCCCTTTTGACCGATGGGAAGCGAGACTTCTTTGTAGCGCTGATTTGCCTTTCCAGGTTGCTTGGTTGGCCAAAAAGGGCGTATGCGTTTTTTCCTGAATATATTCAGGAAAAAACGCATACGCCCTTTTTGGCCAAGGGCATCATGGTCGAGGTTTTGCCGCCTTTCCTGTGCTTTAAAGGCGATTCGAATCTACCTCCTGAAATCTGTTTCCTGCAATTCTGCCTTGCTTTCAAATCCTCTTCGTTGCCTTCCCTCAATATATTTGTGGACGAGAGTTATCATTTCTAACTCTGCAGGTTTGTGAATTGCAGTGCCCCTGAGCTCCATTTTTCAACTCGCTTTCTTCGGAGCTGGCCGCAAAAGCGCAGGATTGCTTCAGGCCCTATTGTGGTTCCGGGCGGCAGGCTGAGCCTGTGGTTAATTCTTCTTCCTGATGGGAAAATAGAGTGACCTGTGCCTGTCCCAACACCTAGAGCTAGTCTCTCATTGGTTCCCCCTCTTCCCGTTCATCCTCAGGACAAATTGCAACCTGTACGGAACAGGAGGTTAAAGGTGCTGATTCTCCACGGAGGGAGATTGCTACTAACGCGGCTGGAATGGCGAACCCGAGCACAAGGAGATGAGAAATGAGGTGCGTTTTAGAAACCTTTCCCGATCACACGGTGTACCATCTTCTGGGTTTCTCATGCATGTTTTCGATGTAGGAAGATGCCCTTGAACCTGGAGATTTGGGACCCATGGGATGGGTACCACGCAGTATTAATTTAAAGGGTCTGCGTTTGCTCACCCAACCTCACCAAACCTCTCAGCCCCAAGAGTGTCCACCCTTATGTCTCAATCAGCTGTGGGTCTAGAGATGGTCAATCCAGGTGGCATCACAGCCCCTGAACGAATTTTGTAAGAATTTCTCTCTCTTTCACTGTCTTTGTTTCACGGGATTTTAAAAGTAATTGATTTTTATAATGGGGTTTAGCTGCTTTTCACTGCTCTGTTTATGCTGCTTTACACCCACTTGACTCATTTACAGAGAGATATCAATACATAGCTTTGAAGATTCTTCCTAGTCAGGTATATTCTTGGGCGGTGAATAGGGGGTGTCGAGTCCAGTTCACTGAGCAAGGAGTAGGTCTTGTCTATTACATATTGGGTTTATGGAACGGTATCTGAGCTAATTTGAAACCCTTGTTTTCTCCCTCACCCGACCTCACCTTTCCCGTTAAGCAGCCATAGTGTGTTTTGTAAACGTGTGACGCTGTTCTGTTTTGTAATTCAGTTCAAGTGTAGCGGTTTTTACATTCCCTCTCTAAGTGATATCTTATGATAAGTGTCTTTTTCTGTGTGACTTATTTCACTTAGAATCGTCGTACCTAAATCCTCTCATCATGCTGCTACTAGCCTTATGACGTTAATTTCATGGCTGAGTGATATGCCATTGTACATAAGGACCACAACTTCCTTATCCATTTTTCTCTTTCCTGGGATATTTAAGGTGTAACGAAGTGGAGGTTCTTGTCAACAGAGCAGCCCTAAACTTTGGGGTGCCTGTGTCTTGCTGATTTTTAGTTTTCCCAATTTATACGCCCATGAGTGGAAGTGCCTTATGCTCTCTATGCTGAGTTCTTTAGATGTTTCAGGAAACACCGTACACTTCTCCAGAGTGGCTGTTGGCAATTTACATCCCGCCCATCAGCGTAGTAAGGCTCCCGTTTCTCCATGGCCTGTCCTGCATTTCTGGTTTTGACACTTTATTCAGCATGGCCCTTTTGACCGATGGGAAGCGAGACTTCTTTGTAGCGCTGATTTGCCTTTCCAGGTTGCTTGGTTGGGCAAAAATGGCGTATGCGTTTTTTCCTGAATATATTCAGGAAAAAACGCATACGCCCTTTTTGGCCAAGGGCATCATGGTCGAGGTTTTGCCGCTTTTCCTGTGCTTTAAAGGCGATTCGACTCTACCTCCTGAAATCTGTTTCCTGCAATTCTGCCTTGCTTTCAAATCCTCCTCGTTGCCTTCCCTCAATATATTTGTGGACGAGAGTTATCATTTATAACTCTGCAGGTTTGTGAATTGCAGTGCCCCTGAGCTCGATTTTTCAACTCGTTTTTTTGGGAGCTGGCCGCAAAAGCACAGGATTGCTTCAGGCCCTGTTCTGCTTCCGGGCGGCAGGCTGAGCCTGTGGTTAATTCTTCTTCCTGATGGGAAAATAGAGTGACCTGTGCCTGTCCCAACACCTAGAGCTAGTCTCTCACTGGTTCCCCCTCTTCCCGTTCATCCTCAGGACAATTTGCAACCTGTACGGAACAGGAGGTTGAAGGTGCTGATTCTCGAAGGAGGGAGATTGCTAGTAAAGCGGCTGTAATGGCCAACCCGAGCACAAGGAGATGAGAAATGAGGTGCGTTTTCGAAACCTTTCCCGATCACACGGTGTACCATCTTCTGGGTTTCTCATGCATGTTTTTGTTATAGGAAGATGCCCTTGAACTTGGAGATTTGGGACCCATGGGATGGGTACCACGCAGTATTACTTTAAAGGGCCTGCGTTTCCTCAACCAACCTGACCAAACCTCTCAGCCACAAGAGTGTCCACCCTTATGTCTCAATCAGCTGTGGGTCTAGAGATGGTCAATCCAGGTGGCATCACAGCCCCTGAACGAATATTGTAAGAATTTCTCTCTCTTTCACTGTCTTTGTTTCACGGGTTTTTAAAAGTAATTGATTTTTATAATGGGGTTTAGCTGCTTTTCACTGCTGTTTTTATGCTGCTTTACACCCACTTGACTCACTTACAGAGAGATATCAATACATAGCTTTGAAGATTCTTCCTAGTCAGATATATTCTTGGGCGGTGAATAGGGGGTTTTTGCGTCCAGTTCACTGAGCAAGGAGTAGGTCTTGTCTATTACATATTGGGTTTATTGAACGGTATCTGAGCTAATTTGAAACCCTTGTTTTCTGCCTCACCCGACCTCACCTTTCCCGTTAAGCAGCCATAGTGTGTTTTGTAAACGTGTGTCTCTGTTCTGTTTTGTAATTCAGTTCAAGTGTAGCGGTTTTTACATTCCCTCTATAAGTGATATCTTATGATAAGTGTCGTTTTCTGGTTGACTTATTTCACTTAGAATCGTCGTACCTAAATCCACTCATCATGCTGCTACTAGCCTTATGACGTTGATTTCCTGGCTGAGTGATATGCCATTGTACATAAGGACCACAACTTCTTTATCCATTTTTTTCTTTCCTGGGATATTTAAGGTGTAACGAAGTGGAGGTTCTTGTCAACAGAGCAGCCCTAAACTTTGGGGTGCCTGTGTCTTGCTGATTTTTACTTTTCCCAATTTATACACCCATGAGTGGAAGTGCCCTATGCTCTCTAAGCTGAGTTTTTTAGAGGTTTCAGGACACACCGTACACTTCTCCAGAGTGGCTGTTGGCAATTTACATCACGCCCATCAGCGTAGCAAGGCTCCCATTTCTCCATGGCCTGTCCTGCATTTCTGGTTTTGACACTTTATTCAGCATGGCCCTTTTGACCGATGGGAAGCGAGACTTCTTTGTAGCGCTGATTTGCCTTTCCAGGTTGCTTGGTTGGCCAAAAAGGGCGTATGCGTTTTTTCCTGAATATATTCAGGAAAAAACGCATACGCCCTTTTTGGCCAAGGGCATCATGGTCGAGGTTTTGCCGCCTTTCCTGTGCTTTAAAGGCGATTCGAATCTACCTCCTGAAATCTGTTTCCTGCAATTCTGCCTTGCTTTCAAATCCTCTTCGTTGCCTTCCCTCAATATATTAGTGGACGAGAGTTATCATTTCTAACTCTGCAGGTTTGTGAATTGCAGTGCCCCTGAGCTCCATTTTTCAACTCGCTTTCTTCGGAGCTGGCCGCAAAAGCGCAGGATTGCTTCAGGCCCTATTGTGGTTCCGGGCGGCAGGCTGAGCCTGTGGTTAATTCTTCTTCCTGATGGGAAAATAGAGTGACCTGTGCCTGTCCCAACACCTAGAGCTAGTCTCTCATTGGTTCCCCCTCTTCCCGTTCATCCTCAGGACAAATTGCAACCTGTACGGAACAGGAGGTTAAAGGTGCTGATTCTCCACGGAGGGAGATTGCTACTAACGCGGCTGGAATGGCGAACCCGAGCACAAGGAGATGAGAAATGAGGTGCGTTTTAGAAACCTTTCCCGATCACACGGTGTACCATCTTCTGGGTTTCTCATGCATGTTTTCGATGTAGGAAGATGCCCTTGAACCTGGAGATTTGGGACCCATGGGATGGGTACCACGCAGTATTACTTTAAAGGGTCTGCGTTTGCTCACCCAACCTCACCAAACCTCTCAGCCCCAAGAGTGTCCACCCTTATGTCTCAATCAGCTGTGGGTCTAGAGATGGTCAATCCAGGTGGCATCACAGCCCCTGAACGAATTTTGTAAGAATTTCTCTCTCTTTCACTGTCTTTGTTTCACGGGATTTTAAAAGTAATTGATTTTTATAATGGGGTTTAGCTGCTTTTCACTGCTCTGTTTATGCTGCTTTACACCCACTTGACTCATTTACAGAGAGATATCAATACATAGCTTTGAAGATTCTTCCTAGTCAGGTATATTCTTGGGCGGTGAATAGGGGGTGTCGAGTCCAGTTCACTGAGCAAGGAGTAGGTCTTGTCTATTACATATTGGGTTTATGGAACGGTATCTGAGCTAATTTGAAACCCTTGTTTTCTCCCTCACCCGACCTCACCTTTCCTGTTAAGCAGCCATAGTGTGTTTTGTAAACGTGTGACGCTGTTCTGTTTTGTAATTCAGTTCAAGTGTAGCGGTTTTTACATTCCCTCTCTAAGTGATATCTTATGATAAGTGTCTTTTTCTGTGTGACTTATTTCACTTAGAATCGTCGTACCTAAATCCTCTCATCATGCTGCTACTAGCCTTATGACGTTAATTTCATGGCTGAGTGATATGCCATTGTACATAAGGACCACAACTTCCTTATCCATTTTTCTCTTTCCTGGGATATTTAAGGTGTAACGAAGTGGAGGTTCTTGTCAACAGAGCAGCCCTAAACTTTGGGGTGCCTGTGTCTTGCTGATTTTTAGTTTTCCCAATTTATACGCCCATGAGTGGAAGTGCCTTATGCTCTCTATGCTGAGTTCTTTAGATGTTTCAGGAAACACCGTACACTTCTCCAGAGTGGCTGTTGGCAATTTACATCCCGCCCATCAGCGTAGTAAGGCTCCCGTTTCTCCATGGCCTGTCCTGCATTTCTGGTTTTGACACTTTATTCAGCATGGCCCTTTTGACCGATGGGAAGCGAGACTTCTTTGTAGCGCTGATTTGCCTTTCCAGGTTGCTTGGTTGGCCAAAAAGGGCGTATGCGTTTTTTCCTGAATATATTCAGGAAAAAACGCATACGCCCTTTTTGGCCAAGGGCATCATGGTCGAGGTTTTGCCGCTTTTCCTGTGCTTTAAAGGCGATTCGACTCTACCTCCTGAAATCTGTTTCCTGCAATTCTGCCTTGCTTTCAAATCCTCCTCGTTGCCTTCCCTCAATATATTTGTGGACGAGAGTTATCATTTATAACTCTGCAGGTTTGTGAATTGCAGTGCCCCTGAGCTCGATTTTTCAACTCGTTTTTTTGGGAGCTGGCCGCAAAAGCACAGGATTGCTTCAGGCCCTGTTCTGCTTCCGGGCGGCAGGCTGAGCCTGTGGTTAATTCTTCTTCCTGATGGGAAAATAGAGTGACCTGTGCCTGTCCCAACACCTAGAGCTAGTCTCTCACTGGTTCCCCCTCTTCCCGTTCATCCTCAGGACAATTTGCAACCTGTACGGAACAGGAGGTTGAAGGTGCTGATTCTCGAAGGAGGGAGATTGCTAGTAAAGCGGCTGTAATGGCCAACCCGAGCACAAGGAGATGAGAAATGAGGTGCGTTTTCGAAACCTTTCCCGATCACACGGTGTACCATCTTCTGGGTTTCTCATGCATGTTTTTGTTATAGGAAGATGCCCTTGAACTTGGAGATTTGGGACCCATGGGATGGGTACCACGCAGTATTACTTTAAAGGGCCTGCGTTTCCTCAACCAACCTGACCAAACCTCTCAGCCACAAGAGTGTCCACCCTTATGTCTCAATCAGCTGTGGGTCTAGAGATGGTCAATCCAGGTGGCATCACAGCCCCTGAACGAATTTTGTAAGAATTTCTCTCTCTTTCACTGTCTTTGTTTCACGGGTTTTTAAAAGTAATTGATTTTTATAATGGGGTTTAGCTGCTTTTCACTGCTGTTTTTATGCTGCTTTACACCCACTTGACTCACTTACAGAGAGATATCAATACATAGCTTTGAAGATTCTTCCTAGTCAGATATATTCTTGGGCGGTGAATAGGGGGTTTTTGCGTCCAGTTCACTGAGCAAGGAGTAGGTCTTGTCTATTACATATTGGGTTTATGGAACGGTATCTGAGCTAATTTGAAACCCTTGTTTTCTGCCTCACCCGACCTCACCTTTCCCGTTAAGCAGCCATAGTGTGTTTTGTAAACGTGTGTCTCTGTTCTGTTTTGTAATTCAGTTCAAGTGTAGCGGTTTTTACATTCCCTCTATAAGTGATATCTTATGATAAGTGTCGTTTTCTGGTTGACTTATTTCACTTAGAATCGTCGTACCTAAATCCACTCATCATGCTGCTACTAGCCTTATGACGTTGATTTCCTGGCTGAGTGATATTCCATTGTACATAAGGACCACAACTTCTTTATCCATTTTTTTCTTTCCTGGGATATTTAAGGTGTAACGAAGTGGAGGTTCTTGTCAACAGAGCAGCCCTAAACTTTGGGGTGCCTGTGTCTTGCTGATTTTTACTTTTCCCAATTTATACACCCATGAGTGGAAGTGCCCTATGCTCTCTAAGCTGAGTTTTTTAGAGGTTTCAGGACACACCGTACACTTCTCCAGAGTGGCTGTTGGCAATTTACATCGCGCCCATCAGCGTAGCAAGGCTCCCGTTTCTCCATGGCCTGTCCTGCATTTCTGGTTTTGACACTTTATTCAGCATGGCCCTTTTGACCGATGGGAAGCGAGACTTCTTTGTAGCGCTGATTTGCCTTTCCAGGTTGCTTGGTTGGCCAAAAATGGCGTATGCGTTTTTTCCTGAATATATTCAGGAAAAAACGCATACGCCCTTTTTGGCCAAGGGCATCATGGTCGAGGTTTTGCCGCCTTTCCTGTGCTTTAAAGGCGATTCGAATCTACCTCCTGAAATCTGTTTCCTGCAATTCTGCCTTGCTTTCAAATCCTCTTCGTTGCCTTCCCTCAATATATTTGTGGACGAGAGTTATCATTTCTAACTCTGCAGGTTTGTGAATTGCAGTGCCCCTGAGCTCCATTTTTCAACTCGCTTTTTTGGGAGCTGGCCGCAAAAGCGCAGGATTGCTTCAGGCCCTATTCTGGTTCCGGGCGGCAGGCTGAGCCTGTGGTTAATTCTTCTTCCTGATGGGAAAATAGAGTGACCTGTGCCTGTCCCAACACCTAGAGCTAGTCTCTCATTGGTTCCCCCTCTTCCCGTTCATCCTCAGGACAAATTGCAACCTGTACGGAACAGGAGGTTAAAGGTGCTGATTCTCCACGGAGGGAGATTGCTACTAACGCGGCTGGAATGGCGAACCCGAGCACAAGGAGATGAGAAATGAGGTGCGTTTTAGAAACCTTTCCCGATCACACGGTGTACCATCTTCTGGGTTTCTCATGCATGTTTTCGATGTAGGAAGATGCCCTTGAACCTGGAGATTTGGGACCCATGGGATGGGTACCACGCAGTGTTACTTTAAAGGGTCTGCGTTTGCTCACCCAACCTCACCAAAACTCTCAGCCCCATGAGTGTCCACCCTTATGTCTCAATCAGCTGTGGGTCTAGAGATGGTCAATCCAGGTGGCATCACAGCCCCTGAACGAAT
This sequence comes from Balaenoptera borealis, assembly GCF_965194805.1. Classification (NCBI taxonomy): domain Eukaryota; kingdom Metazoa; phylum Chordata; class Mammalia; order Artiodactyla; family Balaenopteridae; genus Balaenoptera; species Balaenoptera borealis. The sequence continues at coordinate 270,802 of NW_028123702.1, read as the reverse complement.
TTTGTAAGAATTTCTCTCTCTTTCACTGTCTTTGTTTCACGGGATTTTAAAAGTAATTGATTTTTATAATGGGGTTTAGCTGCTTTTCACTGCTCTGTTTATGCTGCTTTACACCCACTTGACTCATTTACAGAGAGATATCAATACATAGCTTTGAAGATTCTTCCTAGTCAGGTATATTCTTGGGCGGTGAATAGGGGATGTCGAGTCCAGTTCACTGAGCAAGGAGTAGGTCTTGTCTATTACATATTGGGTTTATGGAACGGTATCTGAGCTAATTTGAAACCCTTGTTTTCTCCCTCACCCGACCTCACCTTTCCCGTTAAGCAGCCATAGTGTGTTTTGTAAACGTGTGACGCTGTTCTGTTTTGTAATTCAGTTCAAGGGTAGCGGTTTTTACATTCCCTCTCTAAGTGATATCTTATGATAAGTGTCTTTTTCTGTGTGACTTATTTCACTTAGAATCGTCGTACCTAAATCCTCTCATCATGCTGCTACTAGCCTTATGACGTTAATTTCATGGCTGAGTGATATGCCATTGTACATAAGGACCACAACTTCCTTATCCATTTTTCTCTTTCCTGGGATATTTAAGGTGTAACGAAGTGGAGGTTCTTGTCAACAGAGCAGCCCTAAACTTTGGGGTGCCTGTGTCTTGCTGATTTTTAGTTTTCCCAATTTATACGCCCATGAGTGGAAGTGCCTTATGCTCTCTATGCTGAGTTCTTTAGATGTTTCAGGAAACACCGTACACTTCTCCAGAGTGGCTGTTGGCAATTTACATCCCGCCCATCAGCGTAGTAAGGCTCCCGTTTCTCCATGGCCTGTCCTGCATTTCTGGTTTTGACACTTTATTCAGCATGGCCCTTTTGACCGATGGGAAGCGAGACTTCTTTGTAGCGCTGATTTGCCTTTCCAGGTTGCTTGGTTGGCCAAAAAGGGCGTATGCGTTTTTTCCTGAATATATTCAGGAAAAAACGCATACGCCCTTTTTGGCCAAGGGCATCATGGTCGAGGTTTTGCCGCTTTTCCTGTGCTTTAAAGGCGATTCGACTCTACCTCCTGAAATCTGTTTCCTGCAATTCTGCCTTGCTTTCAAATCCTCCTCGTTGCCTTCCCTCAATATATTTGTGGACGAGAGTTATCATTTATAACTCTGCAGGTTTGTGAATTGCAGTGCCCCTGAGCTCGATTTTTCAACTCGTTTTTTTGGGAGCTGGCCGCAAAAGCACAGGATTGCTTCAGGCCCTGTTCTGCTTCCGGGCGGCAGGCTGAGCCTGTGGTTAATTCTTCTTCCTGATGGGAAAATAGAGTGACCTGTGCCTGTCCCAACACCTAGAGCTAGTCTCTCACTGGTTCCCCCTCTTCCCGTTCATCCTCAGGACAATTTGCAACCTGTACGGAACAGGAGGTTGAAGGTGCTGATTCTCGAAGGAGGGAGATTGCTAGTAAAGCGGCTGTAATGGCCAACCCGAGCACAAGGAGATGAGAAATGAGGTGCGTTTTCGAAACCTTTCCCGATCACACGGTGTACCATCTTCTGGGTTTCTCATGCATGTTTTTGTTATAGGAAGATGCCCTTGAACTTGGAGATTTGGGACCCATGGGATGGGTACCACGCAGTATTACTTTAAAGGGCCTGCGTTTCCTCAACCAACCTGACCAAACCTCTCAGCCACAAGAGTGTCCACCCTTATGTCTCAATCAGCTGTGGGTCTAGAGATGGTCAATCCAGGTGGCATCACAGCCCCTGAACGAATATTGTAAGAATTTCTCTCTCTTTCACTGTCTTTGTTTCACGGGTTTTTAAAAGTAATTGATTTTTATAATGGGGTTTAGCTGCTTTTCACTGCTGTTTTTATGCTGCTTTACACCCACTTGACTCACTTACAGAGAGATATCAATACATAGCTTTGAAGATTCTTCCTAGTCAGATATATTCTTGGGCGGTGAATAGGGGGTTTTTGCGTCCAGTTCACTGAGCAAGGAGTAGGTCTTGTCTATTACATATTGGGTTTATTGAACGGTATCTGAGCTAATTTGAAACCCTTGTTTTCTGCCTCACCCGACCTCACCTTTCCCGTTAAGCAGCCATAGTGTGTTTTGTAAACGTGTGTCTCTGTTCTGTTTTGTAATTCAGTTCAAGTGTAGCGGTTTTTACATTCCCTCTATAAGTGATATCTTATGATAAGTGTCGTTTTCTGGTTGACTTATTTCACTTAGAATCGTCGTACCTAAATCCACTCATCATGCTGCTACTAGCCTTATGACGTTGATTTCCTGGCTGAGTGATATGCCATTGTACATAAGGACCACAACTTCTTTATCCATTTTTTTCTTTCCTGGGATATTTAAGGTGTAACGAAGTGGAGGTTCTTGTCAACAGAGCAGCCCTAAACTTTGGGGTGCCTGTGTCTTGCTGATTTTTACTTTTCCCAATTTATACACCCATGAGTGGAAGTGCCCTATGCTCTCTAAGCTGAGTTTTTTAGAGGTTTCAGGACACACCGTACACTTCTCCAGAGTGGCTGTTGGCAATTTACATCACGCCCATCAGCGTAGCAAGGCTCCCATTTCTCCATGGCCTGTCCTGCATTTCTGGTTTTGACACTTTATTCAGCATGGCCCTTTTGACCGATGGGAAGCGAGACTTCTTTGTAGCGCTGATTTGCCTTTCCAGGTTGCTTGGTTGGCCAAAAAGGGCGTATGCGTTTTTTCCTGAATATATTCAGGAAAAAACGCATACGCCCTTTTTGGCCAAGGGCATCATGGTCGAGGTTTTGCCGCCTTTCCTGTGCTTTAAAGGCGATTCGAATCTACCTCCTGAAATCTGTTTCCTGCAATTCTGCCTTGCTTTCAAATCCTCTTCGTTGCCTTCCCTCAATATATTAGTGGACGAGAGTTATCATTTCTAACTCTGCAGGTTTGTGAATTGCAGTGCCCCTGAGCTCCATTTTTCAACTCGCTTTCTTCGGAGCTGGCCGCAAAAGCGCAGGATTGCTTCAGGCCCTATTGTGGTTCCGGGCGGCAGGCTGAGCCTGTGGTTAATTCTTCTTCCTGATGGGAAAATAGAGTGACCTGTGCCTGTCCCAACACCTAGAGCTAGTCTCTCATTGGTTCCCCCTCTTCCCGTTCATCCTCAGGACAAATTGCAACCTGTACGGAACAGGAGGTTAAAGGTGCTGATTCTCCACGGAGGGAGATTGCTACTAACGCGGCTGGAATGGCGAACCCGAGCACAAGGAGATGAGAAATGAGGTGCGTTTTAGAAACCTTTCCCGATCACACGGTGTACCATCTTCTGGGTTTCTCATGCATGTTTTCGATGTAGGAAGATGCCCTTGAACCTGGAGATTTGGGACCCATGGGATGGGTACCACGCAGTATTACTTTAAAGGGTCTGCGTTTGCTCACCCAACCTCACCAAACCTCTCAGCCCCAAGAGTGTCCACCCTTATGTCTCAATCAGCTGTGGGTCTAGAGATGGTCAATCCAGGTGGCATCACAGCCCCTGAACGAATTTTGTAAGAATTTCTCTCTCTTTCACTGTCTTTGTTTCACGGGATTTTAAAAGTAATTGATTTTTATAATGGGGTTTAGCTGCTTTTCACTGCTCTGTTTATGCTGCTTTACACCCACTTGACTCATTTACAGAGAGATATCAATACATAGCTTTGAAGATTCTTCCTAGTCAGGTATATTCTTGGGCGGTGAATAGGGGGTGTCGAGTCCAGTTCACTGAGCAAGGAGTAGGTCTTGTCTATTACATATTGGGTTTATGGAACGGTATCTGAGCTAATTTGAAACCCTTGTTTTCTCCCTCACCCGACCTCACCTTTCCTGTTAAGCAGCCATAGTGTGTTTTGTAAACGTGTGACGCTGTTCTGTTTTGTAATTCAGTTCAAGTGTAGCGGTTTTTACATTCCCTCTCTAAGTGATATCTTATGATAAGTGTCTTTTTCTGTGTGACTTATTTCACTTAGAATCGTCGTACCTAAATCCTCTCATCATGCTGCTACTAGCCTTATGACGTTAATTTCATGGCTGAGTGATATGCCATTGTACATAAGGACCACAACTTCCTTATCCATTTTTCTCTTTCCTGGGATATTTAAGGTGTAACGAAGTGGAGGTTCTTGTCAACAGAGCAGCCCTAAACTTTGGGGTGCCTGTGTCTTGCTGATTTTTAGTTTTCCCAATTTATACGCCCATGAGTGGAAGTGCCTTATGCTCTCTATGCTGAGTTCTTTAGATGTTTCAGGAAACACCGTACACTTCTCCAGAGTGGCTGTTGGCAATTTACATCCCGCCCATCAGCGTAGTAAGGCTCCCGTTTCTCCATGGCCTGTCCTGCATTTCTGGTTTTGACACTTTATTCAGCATGGCCCTTTTGACCGATGGGAAGCGAGACTTCTTTGTAGCGCTGATTTGCCTTTCCAGGTTGCTTGGTTGGCCAAAAAGGGCGTATGCGTTTTTTCCTGAATATATTCAGGAAAAAACGCATACGCCCTTTTTGGCCAAGGGCATCATGGTCGAGGTTTTGCCGCTTTTCCTGTGCTTTAAAGGCGATTCGACTCTACCTCCTGAAATCTGTTTCCTGCAATTCTGCCTTGCTTTCAAATCCTCCTCGTTGCCTTCCCTCAATATATTTGTGGACGAGAGTTATCATTTATAACTCTGCAGGTTTGTGAATTGCAGTGCCCCTGAGCTCGATTTTTCAACTCGTTTTTTTGGGAGCTGGCCGCAAAAGCACAGGATTGCTTCAGGCCCTGTTCTGCTTCCGGGCGGCAGGCTGAGCCTGTGGTTAATTCTTCTTCCTGATGGGAAAATAGAGTGACCTGTGCCTGTCCCAACACCTAGAGCTAGTCTCTCACTGGTTCCCCCTCTTCCCGTTCATCCTCAGGACAATTTGCAACCTGTACGGAACAGGAGGTTGAAGGTGCTGATTCTCGAAGGAGGGAGATTGCTAGTAAAGCGGCTGTAATGGCCAACCCGAGCACAAGGAGATGAGAAATGAGGTGCGTTTTCGAAACCTTTCCCGATCACACGGTGTACCATCTTCTGGGTTTCTCATGCATGTTTTTGTTATAGGAAGATGCCCTTGAACTTGGAGATTTGGGACCCATGGGATGGGTACCACGCAGTATTACTTTAAAGGGCCTGCGTTTCCTCAACCAACCTGACCAAACCTCTCAGCCACAAGAGTGTCCACCCTTATGTCTCAATCAGCTGTGGGTCTAGAGATGGTCAATCCAGGTGGCATCACAGCCCCTGAACGAATTTTGTAAGAATTTCTCTCTCTTTCACTGTCTTTGTTTCACGGGTTTTTAAAAGTAATTGATTTTTATAATGGGGTTTAGCTGCTTTTCACTGCTGTTTTTATGCTGCTTTACACCCACTTGACTCACTTACAGAGAGATATCAATACATAGCTTTGAAGATTCTTCCTAGTCAGATATATTCTTGGGCGGTGAATAGGGGGTTTTTGCGTCCAGTTCACTGAGCAAGGAGTAGGTCTTGTCTATTACATATTGGGTTTATGGAACGGTATCTGAGCTAATTTGAAACCCTTGTTTTCTGCCTCACCCGACCTCACCTTTCCCGTTAAGCAGCCATAGTGTGTTTTGTAAACGTGTGTCTCTGTTCTGTTTTGTAATTCAGTTCAAGTGTAGCGGTTTTTACATTCCCTCTATAAGTGATATCTTATGATAAGTGTCGTTTTCTGGTTGACTTATTTCACTTAGAATCGTCGTACCTAAATCCACTCATCATGCTGCTACTAGCCTTATGACGTTGATTTCCTGGCTGAGTGATATTCCATTGTACATAAGGACCACAACTTCTTTATCCATTTTTTTCTTTCCTGGGATATTTAAGGTGTAACGAAGTGGAGGTTCTTGTCAACAGAGCAGCCCTAAACTTTGGGGTGCCTGTGTCTTGCTGATTTTTACTTTTCCCAATTTATACACCCATGAGTGGAAGTGCCCTATGCTCTCTAAGCTGAGTTTTTTAGAGGTTTCAGGACACACCGTACACTTCTCCAGAGTGGCTGTTGGCAATTTACATCGCGCCCATCAGCGTAGCAAGGCTCCCGTTTCTCCATGGCCTGTCCTGCATTTCTGGTTTTGACACTTTATTCAGCATGGCCCTTTTGACCGATGGGAAGCGAGACTTCTTTGTAGCGCTGATTTGCCTTTCCAGGTTGCTTGGTTGGCCAAAAATGGCGTATGCGTTTTTTCCTGAATATATTCAGGAAAAAACGCATACGCCCTTTTTGGCCAAGGGCATCATGGTCGAGGTTTTGCCGCCTTTCCTGTGCTTTAAAGGCGATTCGAATCTACCTCCTGAAATCTGTTTCCTGCAATTCTGCCTTGCTTTCAAATCCTCTTCGTTGCCTTCCCTCAATATATTTGTGGACGAGAGTTATCATTTCTAACTCTGCAGGTTTGTGAATTGCAGTGCCCCTGAGCTCCATTTTTCAACTCGCTTTTTTGGGAGCTGGCCGCAAAAGCGCAGGATTGCTTCAGGCCCTATTCTGGTTCCGGGCGGCAGGCTGAGCCTGTGGTTAATTCTTCTTCCTGATGGGAAAATAGAGTGACCTGTGCCTGTCCCAACACCTAGAGCTAGTCTCTCATTGGTTCCCCCTCTTCCCGTTCATCCTCAGGACAAATTGCAACCTGTACGGAACAGGAGGTTAAAGGTGCTGATTCTCCACGGAGGGAGATTGCTACTAACGCGGCTGGAATGGCGAACCCGAGCACAAGGAGATGAGAAATGAGGTGCGTTTTAGAAACCTTTCCCGATCACACGGTGTACCATCTTCTGGGTTTCTCATGCATGTTTTCGATGTAGGAAGATGCCCTTGAACCTGGAGATTTGGGACCCATGGGATGGGTACCACGCAGTGTTACTTTAAAGGGTCTGCGTTTGCTCACCCAACCTCACCAAAACTCTCAGCCCCATGAGTGTCCACCCTTATGTCTCAATCAGCTGTGGGTCTAGAGATGGTCAATCCAGGTGGCATCACAGCCCCTGAACGAATTTTGTAAGAATTTCTCTCTCTTTCACTGTCTTTGTTTCACGGGATTTTAAAAGTAATTGATTTTTATAATGGGGTTTAGCTGCTTTTCACTGCTCTGTTTATGCTGCTTTACACCCACTTGACTCATTTACAGAGAGATATCAATACATAGCTTTGAAGATTCTTCCTAGTCAGGTATATTCTTGGGCGGTGAATAGGGGATGTCGAGTCCAGTTCACTGAGCAAGGAGTAGGTCTTGTCTATTACATATTGGGTTTATGGAACGGTATCTGAGCTAATTTGAAACCCTTGTTTTCTCCCTCACCCGACCTCACCTTTCCCGTTAAGCAGCCATAGTGTGTTTTGTAAACGTGTGACGCTGTTCTGTTTTGTAATTCAGTTCAAGGGTAGCGGTTTTTACATTCCCTCTCTAAGTGATATCTTATGATAAGTGTCTTTTTCTGTGTGACTTATTTCACTTAGAATCGTCGTACCTAAATCCTCTCATCATGCTGCTACTAGCCTTATGACGTTAATTTCATGGCTGAGTGATATGCCATTGTACATAAGGACCACAACTTCCTTATCCATTTTTCTCTTTCCTGGGATATTTAAGGTGTAACGAAGTGGAGGTTCTTGTCAACAGAGCAGCCCTAAACTTTGGGGTGCCTGTGTCTTGCTGATTTTTAGTTTTCCCAATTTATACGCCCATGAGTGGAAGTGCCTTATGCTCTCTATGCTGAGTTCTTTAGATGTTTCAGGAAACACCGTACACTTCTCCAGAGTGGCTGTTGGCAATTTACATCCCGCCCATCAGCGTAGTAAGGCTCCCGTTTCTCCATGGCCTGTCCTGCATTTCTGGTTTTGACACTTTATTCAGCATGGCCCTTTTGACCGATGGGAAGCGAGACTTCTTTGTAGCGCTGATTTGCCTTTCCAGGTTGCTTGGTTGGCCAAAAAGGGCGTATGCGTTTTTTCCTGAATATATTCAGGAAAAAACGCATACGCCCTTTTTGGCCAAGGGCATCATGGTCGAGGTTTTGCCGCTTTTCCTGTGCTTTAAAGGCGATTCGACTCTACCTCCTGAAATCTGTTTCCTGCAATTCTGCCTTGCTTTCAAATCCTCCTCGTTGCCTTCCCTCAATATATTTGTGGACGAGAGTTATCATTTATAACTCTGCAGGTTTGTGAATTGCAGTGCCCCTGAGCTCGATTTTTCAACTCGTTTTTTTGGGAGCTGGCCGCAAAAGCACAGGATTGCTTCAGGCCCTGTTCTGCTTCCGGGCGGCAGGCTGAGCCTGTGGTTAATTCTTCTTCCTGATGGGAAAATAGAGTGACCTGTGCCTGTCCCAACACCTAGAGCTAGTCTCTCACTGGTTCCCCCTCTTCCCGTTCATCCTCAGGACAATTTGCAACCTGTACGGAACAGGAGGTTGAAGGTGCTGATTCTCGAAGGAGGGAGATTGCTAGTAAAGCGGCTGTAATGGCCAACCCGAGCACAAGGAGATGAGAAATGAGGTGCGTTTTCGAAACCTTTCCCGATCACACGGTGTACCATCTTCTGGGTTTCTCATGCATGTTTTTGTTATAGGAAGATGCCCTTGAACTTGGAGATTTGGGACCCATGGGATGGGTACCACGCAGTATTACTTTAAAGGGCCTGCGTTTCCTCAACCAACCTGACCAAACCTCTCAGCCACAAGAGTGTCCACCCTTATGTCTCAATCAGCTGTGGGTCTAGAGATGGTCAATCCAGGTGGCATCACAGCCCCTGAACGAATATTGTAAGAATTTCTCTCTCTTTCACTGTCTTTGTTTCACGGGTTTTTAAAAGTAATTGATTTTTATAATGGGGTTTAGCTGCTTTTCACTGCTGTTTTTATGCTGCTTTACACCCACTTGACTCACTTACAGAGAGATATCAATACATAGCTTTGAAGATTCTTCCTAGTCAGATATATTCTTGGGCGGTGAATAGGGGGTTTTTGCGTCCAGTTCACTGAGCAAGGAGTAGGTCTTGTCTATTACATATTGGGTTTATTGAACGGTATCTGAGCTAATTTGAAACCCTTGTTTTCTGCCTCACCCGACCTCACCTTTCCCGTTAAGCAGCCATAGTGTGTTTTGTAAACGTGTGTCTCTGTTCTGTTTTGTAATTCAGTTCAAGTGTAGCGGTTTTTACATTCCCTCTATAAGTGATATCTTATGATAAGTGTCGTTTTCTGGTTGACTTATTTCACTTAGAATCGTCGTACCTAAATCCACTCATCATGCTGCTACTAGCCTTATGACGTTGATTTCCTGGCTGAGTGATATGCCATTGTACATAAGGACCACAACTTCTTTATCCATTTTTTTCTTTCCTGGGATATTTAAGGTGTAACGAAGTGGAGGTTCTTGTCAACAGAGCAGCCCTAAACTTTGGGGTGCCTGTGTCTTGCTGATTTTTACTTTTCCCAATTTATACACCCATGAGTGGAAGTGCCCTATGCTCTCTAAGCTGAGTTTTTTAGAGGTTTCAGGACACACCGTACACTTCTCCAGAGTGGCTGTTGGCAATTTACATCACGCCCATCAGCGTAGCAAGGCTCCCGTTTCTCCATGGCCTGTCCTGCATTTCTGGTTTTGACACTTTATTCAGCATGGCCCTTTTGACCGATGGGAAGCGAGACTTCTTTGTAGCGCTGATTTGCCTTTCCAGGTTGCTTGGTTGGCCAAAAAGGGCGTATGCGTTTTTTCCTGAATATATTCAGGAAAAAACGCATACGCCCTTTTTGGCCAAGGGCATCATGGTCGAGGTTTTGCCGCCTTTCCTGTGCTTTAAAGGCGATTCGAATCTACCTCCTGAAATCTGTTTCCTGCAATTCTGCCTTGCTTTCAAATGCTCTTCGTTGCCTTCCCTCAATATATTTGTGGACGAGAGTTATCATTTCTAACTCTGCAGGTTTGTGAATTGCAGTGCCCCTGAGCTCCATTTTTCAACTCGCTTTCTTCGGAGCTGGCCGCAAAAGCGCAGGATTGCTTCAGGCCCTATTGTGGTTCCGGGCGGCAGGCTGAGCCTGTGGTTAATTCTTCTTCCTGATGGGAAAATAGAGTGACCTGTGCCTGTCCCAACACCTAGAGCTAGTCTCTCATTGGTTCCCCCTCTTCCCGTTCATCCTCAGGACAAATTGCAACCTGTACGGAACAGGAGGTTAAAGGTGCTGATTCTCCACGGAGGGAGATTGCTACTAACGCGGCTGGAATGGCGAACCCGAGCACAAGGAGATGAGAAATGAGGTGCGTTTTAGAAACCTTTCCCGATCACACGGTGTACCATCTTCTGGGTTTCTCATGCATGTTTTCGATGTAGGAAGATGCCCTTGAACCTGGAGATTTGGGACCCATGGGATGGGTACCACGCAGTATTAATTTAAAGGGTCTGCGTTTGCTCACCCAACCTCACCAAACCTCTCAGCCCCAAGAGTGTCCACCCTTATGTCTCAATCAGCTGTGGGTCTAGAGATGGTCAATCCAGGTGGCATCACAGCCCCTGAACGAATTTTGTAAGAATTTCTCTCTCTTTCACTGTCTTTGTTTCACGGGATTTTAAAAGTAATTGATTTTTATAATGGGGTTTAGCTGCTTTTCACTGCTCTGTTTATGCTGCTTTACACCCACTTGACTCATTTACAGAGAGATATCAATACATAGCTTTGAAGATTCTTCCTAGTCAGGTATATTCTTGGGCGGTGAATAGGGGATGTCGAGTCCAGTTCACTGAGCAAGGAGTAGGTCTTGTCTATTACATATTGGGTTTATGGAACGGTATCTGAGCTAATTTGAAACCCTTGTTTTCTCCCTCACCCGACCTCACCTTTCCCGTTAAGCAGCCATAGTGTGTTTTGTAAACGTGTGACGCTGTTCTGTTTTGTAATTCAGTTCAAGGGTAGCGGTTTTTACATTCCCTCTCTAAGTGATATCTTATGATAAGTGTCTTTTTCTGTGTGACTTATTTCACTTAGAATCGTCGTACCTAAATCCTCTCATCATGCTGCTACTAGCCTTATGACGTTAATTTCATGGCTGAGTGATATGCCATTGTACATAAGGACCACAACTTCCTTATCCATTTTTCTCTTTCCTGGGATATTTAAGGTGTAACGAAGTGGAGGTTCTTGTCAACAGAGCAGCCCTAAACTTTGGGGTGCCTGTGTCTTGCTGATTTTTAGTTTTCCCAATTTATACGCCCATGAGTGGAAGTGCCTTATGCTCTCTATGCTGAGTTCTTTAGATGTTTCAGGAAACACCGTACACTTCTCCAGAGTGGCTGTTGGCAATTTACATCCCGCCCATCAGCGTAGTAAGGCTCCCGTTTCTCCATGGCCTGTCCTGCATTTCTGGTTTTGACACTTTATTCAGCATGGCCCTTTTGACCGATGGGAAGCGAGACTTCTTTGTAGCGCTGATTTGCCTTTCCAGGTTGCTTGGTTGGCCAAAAAGGGCGTATGCGTTTTTTCCTGAATATATTCAGGAAAAAACGCATACGCCCTTTTTGGCCAAGGGCATCATGGTCGAGGTTTTGCCGCTTTTCCTGTGCTTTAAAGGCGATTCGACTCTACCTCCTGAAATCTGTTTCCTGCAATTCTGCCTTGCTTTCAAATCCTCCTCGTTGCCTTCCCTCAATATATTTGTGGACGAGAGTTATCATTTATAACTCTGCAGGTTTGTGAATTGCAGTGCCCCTGAGCTCGATTTTTCAACTCGTTTTTTTGGGAGCTGGCCGCAAAAGCACAGGATTGCTTCAGGCCCTGTTCTGCTTCCGGGCGGCAGGCTGAGCCTGTGGTTAATTCTTCTTCCTGATGGGAAAATAGAGTGACCTGTGCCTGTCCCAACACCTAGAGCTAGTCTCTCACTGGTTCCCCCTCTTCCCGTTCATCCTCAGGACAATTTGCAACCTGTACGGAACAGGAGGTTGAAGGTGCTGATTCTCGAAGGAGGGAGATTGCTAGTAAAGCGGCTGTAATGGCCAACCCGAGCACAAGGAGATGAGAAATGAGGTGCGTTTTCGAAACCTTTCCCGATCACACGGTGTACCATCTTCTGGGTTTCTCATGCATGTTTTTGTTATAGGAAGATGCCCTTGAACTTGGAGATTTGGGACCCATGGGATGGGTACCACGCAGTATTACTTTAAAGGGCCTGCGTTTCCTCAACCAACCTGACCAAACCTCTCAGCCACAAGAGTGTCCACCCTTATGTCTCAATCAGCTGTGGGTCTAGAGATGGTCAATCCAGGTGGCATCACAGCCCCTGAACGAATATTGTAAGAATTTCTCTCTCTTTCACTGTCTTTGTTTCACGGGTTTTTAAAAGTAATTGATTTTTATAATGGGGTTTAGCTGCTTTTCACTGCTGTTTTTATGCTGCTTTACACCCACTTGACTCACTTACAGAGAGATATCAATACATAGCTTTGAAGATTCTTCCTAGTCAGATATATTCTTGGGCGGTGAATAGGGGGTTTTTGCGTCCAGTTCACTGAGCAAGGAGTAGGTCTTGTCTATTACATATTGGGTTTATTGAACGGTATCTGAGCTAATTTGAAACCCTTGTTTTCTGCCTCACCCGACCTCACCTTTCCCGTTAAGCAGCCATAGTGTGTTTTGTAAACGTGTGTCTCTGTTCTGTTTTGTAATTCAGTTCAAGTGTAGCGGTTTTTACATTCCCTCTATAAGTGATATCTTATGATAAGTGTCGTTTTCTGGTTGACTTATTTCACTTAGAATCGTCGTACCTAAATCCACTCATCATGCTGCTACTAGCCTTATGACGTTGATTTCCTGGCTGAGTGATATGCCATTGTACATAAGGACCACAACTTCTTTATCCATTTTTTTCTTTCCTGGGATATTTAAGGTGTAACGAAGTGGAGGTTCTTGTCAACAGAGCAGCCCTAAACTTTGGGGTGCCTGTGTCTTGCTGATTTTTACTTTTCCCAATTTATACACCCATGAGTGGAAGTGCCCTATGCTCTCTAAGCTGAGTTTTTTAGAGGTTTCAGGACACACCGTACACTTCTCCAGAGTGGCTGTTGGCAATTTACATCACGCCCATCAGCGTAGCAAGGCTCCCGTTTCTCCATGGCCTGTCCTGCATTTCTGGTTTTGACACTTTATTCAGCATGGCCCTTTTGACCGATGGGAAGCGAGACTTCTTTGTAGCGCTGATTTGCCTTTCCAGGTTGCTTGGTTGGCCAAAAAGGGCGTATGCGTTTTTTCCTGAATATATTCAGGAAAAAACGCATACGCCCTTTTTGGCCAAGGGCATCATGGTCGAGGTTTTGCCGCCTTTCCTGTGCTTTAAAGGCGATTCGAATCTACCTCCTGAAATCTGTTTCCTGCAATTCTGCCTTGCTTTCAAATCCTCTTCGTTGCCTTCCCTCAATATATTTGTGGACGAGAGTTATCATTTCTAACTCTGCAGGTTTGTGAATTGCAGTGCCCCTGAGCTCCATTTTTCAACTCGCTTTCTTCGGAGCTGGCCGCAAAAGCGCAGGATTGCTTCAGGCCCTATTGTGGTTCCGGGCGGCAGGCTGAGCCTGTGGTTAATTCTTCTTCCTGATGGGAAAATAGAGTGACCTGTGCCTGTCCCAACACCTAGAGCTAGTCTCTCATTGGTTCCCCCTCTTCCCGTTCATCCTCAGGACAAATTGCAACCTGTACGGAACAGGAGGTTAAAGGTGCTGATTCTCCACGGAGGGAGATTGCTACTAACGCGGCTGGAATGGCGAACCCGAGCACAAGGAGATGAGAAATGAGGTGCGTTTTAGAAACCTTTCCCGATCACACGGTGTACCATCTTCTGGGTTTCTCATGCATGTTTTCGATGTAGGAAGATGCCCTTGAACCTGGAGATTTGGGACCCATGGGATGGGTACCACGCAGTATTAATTTAAAGGGTCTGCGTTTGCTCACCCAACCTCACCAAACCTCTCAGCCCCAAGAGTGTCCACCCTTATGTCTCAATCAGCTGTGGGTCTAGAGATGGTCAATCCAGGTGGCATCACAGCCCCTGAACGAATTTTGTAAGAATTTCTCTCTCTTTCACTGTCTTTGTTTCACGGGATTTTAAAAGTAATTGATTTTTATAATGGGGTTTAGCTGCTTTTCACTGCTCTGTTTATGCTGCTTTACACCCACTTGACTCATTTACAGAGAGATATCAATACATAGCTTTGAAGATTCTTCCTAGTCAGGTATATTCTTGGGCGGTGAATAGGGGGTGTCGAGTCCAGTTCACTGAGCAAGGAGTAGGTCTTGTCTATTACATATTGGGTTTATGGAACGGTATCTGAGCTAATTTGAAACCCTTGTTTTCTCCCTCACCCGACCTCACCTTTCCCGTTAAGCAGCCATAGTGTGTTTTGTAAACGTGTGACGCTGTTCTGTTTTGTAATTCAGTTCAAGTGTAGCGGTTTTTACATTCCCTCTCTAAGTGATATCTTATGATAAGTGTCTTTTTCTGTGTGACTTATTTCACTTAGAATCGTCGTACCTAAATCCTCTCATCATGCTGCTACTAGCCTTATGACGTTAATTTCATGGCTGAGTGATATGCCATTGTACATAAGGACCACAACTTCCTTATCCATTTTTCTCTTTCCTGGGATATTTAAGGTGTAACGAAGTGGAGGTTCTTGTCAACAGAGCAGCCCTAAACTTTGGGGTGCCTGTGTCTTGCTGATTTTTAGTTTTCCCAATTTATACGCCCATGAGTGGAAGTGCCTTATGCTCTCTATGCTGAGTTCTTTAGATGTTTCAGGAAACACCGTACACTTCTCCAGAGTGGCTGTTGGCAATTTACATCCCGCCCATCAGCGTAGTAAGGCTCCCGTTTCTCCATGGCCTGTCCTGCATTTCTGGTTTTGACACTTTATTCAGCATGGCCCTTTTGACCGATGGGAAGCGAGACTTCTTTGTAGCGCTGATTTGCCTTTCCAGGTTGCTTGGTTGGGCAAAAATGGCGTATGCGTTTTTTCCTGAATATATTCAGGAAAAAACGCATACGCCCTTTTTGGCCAAGGGCATCATGGTCGAGGTTTTGCCGCTTTTCCTGTGCTTTAAAGGCGATTCGACTCTACCTCCTGAAATCTGTTTCCTGCAATTCTGCCTTGCTTTCAAATCCTCCTCGTTGCCTTCCCTCAATATATTTGTGGACGAGAGTTATCATTTATAACTCTGCAGGTTTGTGAATTGCAGTGCCCCTGAGCTCGATTTTTCAACTCGTTTTTTTGGGAGCTGGCCGCAAAAGCACAGGATTGCTTCAGGCCCTGTTCTGCTTCCGGGCGGCAGGCTGAGCCTGTGGTTAATTCTTCTTCCTGATGGGAAAATAGAGTGACCTGTGCCTGTCCCAACACCTAGAGCTAGTCTCTCACTGGTTCCCCCTCTTCCCGTTCATCCTCAGGACAATTTGCAACCTGTACGGAACAGGAGGTTGAAGGTGCTGATTCTCGAAGGAGGGAGATTGCTAGTAAAGCGGCTGTAATGGCCAACCCGAGCACAAGGAGATGAGAAATGAGGTGCGTTTTCGAAACCTTTCCCGATCACACGGTGTACCATCTTCTGGGTTTCTCATGCATGTTTTTGTTATAGGAAGATGCCCTTGAACTTGGAGATTTGGGACCCATGGGATGGGTACCACGCAGTATTACTTTAAAGGGCCTGCGTTTCCTCAACCAACCTGACCAAACCTCTCAGCCACAAGAGTGTCCACCCTTATGTCTCAATCAGCTGTGGGTCTAGAGATGGTCAATCCAGGTGGCATCACAGCCCCTGAACGAATATTGTAAGAATTTCTCTCTCTTTCACTGTCTTTGTTTCACGGGTTTTTAAAAGTAATTGATTTTTATAATGGGGTTTAGCTGCTTTTCACTGCTGTTTTTATGCTGCTTTACACCCACTTGACTCACTTACAGAGAGATATCAATACATAGCTTTGAAGATTCTTCCTAGTCAGATATATTCTTGGGCGGTGAATAGGGGGTTTTTGCGTCCAGTTCACTGAGCAAGGAGTAGGTCTTGTCTATTACATATTGGGTTTATTGAACGGTATCTGAGCTAATTTGAAACCCTTGTTTTCTGCCTCACCCGACCTCACCTTTCCCGTTAAGCAGCCATAGTGTGTTTTGTAAACGTGTGTCTCTGTTCTGTTTTGTAATTCAGTTCAAGTGTAGCGGTTTTTACATTCCCTCTATAAGTGATATCTTATGATAAGTGTCGTTTTCTGGTTGACTTATTTCACTTAGAATCGTCGTACCTAAATCCACTCATCATGCTGCTACTAGCCTTATGACGTTGATTTCCTGGCTGAGTGATATGCCATTGTACATAAGGACCACAACTTCTTTATCCATTTTTTTCTTTCCTGGGATATTTAAGGTGTAACGAAGTGGAGGTTCTTGTCAACAGAGCAGCCCTAAACTTTGGGGTGCCTGTGTCTTGCTGATTTTTACTTTTCCCAATTTATACACCCATGAGTGGAAGTGCCCTATGCTCTCTAAGCTGAGTTTTTTAGAGGTTTCAGGACACACCGTACACTTCTCCAGAGTGGCTGTTGGCAATTTACATCACGCCCATCAGCGTAGCAAGGCTCCCGTTTCTCCATGGCCTGTCCTGCATTTCTGGTTTTGACACTTTATTCAGCATGGCCCTTTTGACCGATGGGAAGCGAGACTTCTTTGTAGCGCTGATTTGCCTTTCCAGGTTGCTTGGTTGGCCAAAAAGGGCGTATGCGTTTTTTCCTGAATATATTCAGGAAAAAACGCATACGCCCTTTTTGGCCAAGGGCATCATGGTCGAGGTTTTGCCGCCTTTCCTGTGCTTTAAAGGCGATTCGAATCTACCTCCTGAAATCTGTTTCCTGCAATTCTGCCTTGCTTTCAAATCCTCTTCGTTGCCTTCCCTCAATATATTTGTGGACGAGAGTTATCATTTCTAACTCTGCAGGTTTGTGAATTGCAGTGCCCCTGAGCTCCATTTTTCAACTCGCTTTCTTCGGAGCTGGCCGCAAAAGCGCAGGATTGCTTCAGGCCCTATTGTGGTTCCGGGCGGCAGGCTGAGCCTGTGGTTAATTCTTCTTCCTGATGGGAAAATAGAGTGACCTGTGCCTGTCCCAACACCTAGAGCTAGTCTCTCATTGGTTCCCCCTCTTCCCGTTCATCCTCAGGACAAATTGCAACCTGTACGGAACAGGAGGTTAAAGGTGCTGATTCTCCACGGAGGGAGATTGCTACTAACGCGGCTGGAATGGCGAACCCGAGCACAAGGAGATGAGAAATGAGGTGCGTTTTAGAAACCTTTCCCGATCACACGGTGTACCATCTTCTGGGTTTCTCATGCATGTTTTCGATGTAGGAAGATGCCCTTGAACCTGGAGATTTGGGACCCATGGGATGGGTACCACGCAGTATTAATTTAAAGGGTCTGCGTTTGCTCACCCAACCTCACCAAACCTCTCAGCCCCAAGAGTGTCCACCCTTATGTCTCAATCAGCTGTGGGTCTAGAGATGGTCAATCCAGGTGGCATCACAGCCCCTGAACGAATTTTGTAAGAATTTCTCTCTCTTTCACTGTCTTTGTTTCACGGGATTTTAAAAGTAATTGATTTTTATAATGGGGTTTAGCTGCTTTTCACTGCTCTGTTTATGCTGCTTTACACCCACTTGACTCATTTACAGAGAGATATCAATACATAGCTTTGAAGATTCTTCCTAGTCAGGTATATTCTTGGGCGGTGAATAGGGGGTGTCGAGTCCAGTTCACTGAGCAAGGAGTAGGTCTTGTCTATTACATATTGGGTTTATGGAACGGTATCTGAGCTAATTTGAAACCCTTGTTTTCTCCCTCACCCGACCTCACCTTTCCCGTTAAGCAGCCATAGTGTGTTTTGTAAACGTGTGACGCTGTTCTGTTTTGTAATTCAGTTCAAGTGTAGCGGTTTTTACATTCCCTCTCTAAGTGATATCTTATGATAAGTGTCTTTTTCTGTGTGACTTATTTCACTTAGAATCGTCGTACCTAAATCCTCTCATCATGCTGCTACTAGCCTTATGACGTTAATTTCATGGCTGAGTGATATGCCATTGTACATAAGGACCACAACTTCCTTATCCATTTTTCTCTTTCCTGGGATATTTAAGGTGTAACGAAGTGGAGGTTCTTGTCAACAGAGCAGCCCTAAACTTTGGGGTGCCTGTGTCTTGCTGATTTTTAGTTTTCCCAATTTATACGCCCATGAGTGGAAGTGCCTTATGCTCTCTATGCTGAGTTCTTTAGATGTTTCAGGAAACACCGTACACTTCTCCAGAGTGGCTGTTGGCAATTTACATCCCGCCCATCAGCGTAGTAAGGCTCCCGTTTCTCCATGGCCTGTCCTGCATTTCTGGTTTTGACACTTTATTCAGCATGGCCCTTTTGACCGATGGGAAGCGAGACTTCTTTGTAGCGCTGATTTGCCTTTCCAGGTTGCTTGGTTGGGCAAAAATGGCGTATGCGTTTTTTCCTGAATATATTCAGGAAAAAACGCATACGCCCTTTTTGGCCAAGGGCATCATGGTCGAGGTTTTGCCGCTTTTCCTGTGCTTTAAAGGCGATTCGACTCTACCTCCTGAAATCTGTTTCCTGCAATTCTGCCTTGCTTTCAAATCCTCCTCGTTGCCTTCCCTCAATATATTTGTGGACGAGAGTTATCATTTATAACTCTGCAGGTTTGTGAATTGCAGTGCCCCTGAGCTCGATTTTTCAACTCGTTTTTTTGGGAGCTGGCCGCAAAAGCACAGGATTGCTTCAGGCCCTGTTCTGCTTCCGGGCGGCAGGCTGAGCCTGTGGTTAATTCTTCTTCCTGATGGGAAAATAGAGTGACCTGTGCCTGTCCCAACACCTAGAGCTAGTCTCTCACTGGTTCCCCCTCTTCCCGTTCATCCTCAGGACAATTTGCAACCTGTACGGAACAGGAGGTTGAAGGTGCTGATTCTCGAAGGAGGGAGATTGCTAGTAAAGCGGCTGTAATGGCCAACCCGAGCACAAGGAGATGAGAAATGAGGTGCGTTTTCGAAACCTTTCCCGATCACACGGTGTACCATCTTCTGGGTTTCTCATGCATGTTTTTGTTATAGGAAGATGCCCTTGAACTTGGAGATTTGGGACCCATGGGATGGGTACCACGCAGTATTACTTTAAAGGGCCTGCGTTTCCTCAACCAACCTGACCAAACCTCTCAGCCACAAGAGTGTCCACCCTTATGTCTCAATCAGCTGTGGGTCTAGAGATGGTCAATCCAGGTGGCATCACAGCCCCTGAACGAATATTGTAAGAATTTCTCTCTCTTTCACTGTCTTTGTTTCACGGGTTTTTAAAAGTAATTGATTTTTATAATGGGGTTTAGCTGCTTTTCACTGCTGTTTTTATGCTGCTTTACACCCACTTGACTCACTTACAGAGAGATATCAATACATAGCTTTGAAGATTCTTCCTAGTCAGATATATTCTTGGGCGGTGAATAGGGGGTTTTTGCGTCCAGTTCACTGAGCAAGGAGTAGGTCTTGTCTATTACATATTGGGTTTATTGAACGGTATCTGAGCTAATTTGAAACCCTTGTTTTCTGCCTCACCCGACCTCACCTTTCCCGTTAAGCAGCCATAGTGTGTTTTGTAAACGTGTGTCTCTGTTCTGTTTTGTAATTCAGTTCAAGTGTAGCGGTTTTTACATTCCCTCTATAAGTGATATCTTATGATAAGTGTCGTTTTCTGGTTGACTTATTTCACTTAGAATCGTCGTACCTAAATCCACTCATCATGCTGCTACTAGCCTTATGACGTTGATTTCCTGGCTGAGTGATATGCCATTGTACATAAGGACCACAACTTCTTTATCCATTTTTTTCTTTCCTGGGATATTTAAGGTGTAACGAAGTGGAGGTTCTTGTCAACAGAGCAGCCCTAAACTTTGGGGTGCCTGTGTCTTGCTGATTTTTACTTTTCCCAATTTATACACCCATGAGTGGAAGTGCCCTATGCTCTCTAAGCTGAGTTTTTTAGAGGTTTCAGGACACACCGTACACTTCTCCAGAGTGGCTGTTGGCAATTTACATCACGCCCATCAGCGTAGCAAGGCTCCCATTTCTCCATGGCCTGTCCTGCATTTCTGGTTTTGACACTTTATTCAGCATGGCCCTTTTGACCGATGGGAAGCGAGACTTCTTTGTAGCGCTGATTTGCCTTTCCAGGTTGCTTGGTTGGCCAAAAAGGGCGTATGCGTTTTTTCCTGAATATATTCAGGAAAAAACGCATACGCCCTTTTTGGCCAAGGGCATCATGGTCGAGGTTTTGCCGCCTTTCCTGTGCTTTAAAGGCGATTCGAATCTACCTCCTGAAATCTGTTTCCTGCAATTCTGCCTTGCTTTCAAATCCTCTTCGTTGCCTTCCCTCAATATATTAGTGGACGAGAGTTATCATTTCTAACTCTGCAGGTTTGTGAATTGCAGTGCCCCTGAGCTCCATTTTTCAACTCGCTTTCTTCGGAGCTGGCCGCAAAAGCGCAGGATTGCTTCAGGCCCTATTGTGGTTCCGGGCGGCAGGCTGAGCCTGTGGTTAATTCTTCTTCCTGATGGGAAAATAGAGTGACCTGTGCCTGTCCCAACACCTAGAGCTAGTCTCTCATTGGTTCCCCCTCTTCCCGTTCATCCTCAGGACAAATTGCAACCTGTACGGAACAGGAGGTTAAAGGTGCTGATTCTCCACGGAGGGAGATTGCTACTAACGCGGCTGGAATGGCGAACCCGAGCACAAGGAGATGAGAAATGAGGTGCGTTTTAGAAACCTTTCCCGATCACACGGTGTACCATCTTCTGGGTTTCTCATGCATGTTTTCGATGTAGGAAGATGCCCTTGAACCTGGAGATTTGGGACCCATGGGATGGGTACCACGCAGTATTACTTTAAAGGGTCTGCGTTTGCTCACCCAACCTCACCAAACCTCTCAGCCCCAAGAGTGTCCACCCTTATGTCTCAATCAGCTGTGGGTCTAGAGATGGTCAATCCAGGTGGCATCACAGCCCCTGAACGAATTTTGTAAGAATTTCTCTCTCTTTCACTGTCTTTGTTTCACGGGATTTTAAAAGTAATTGATTTTTATAATGGGGTTTAGCTGCTTTTCACTGCTCTGTTTATGCTGCTTTACACCCACTTGACTCATTTACAGAGAGATATCAATACATAGCTTTGAAGATTCTTCCTAGTCAGGTATATTCTTGGGCGGTGAATAGGGGGTGTCGAGTCCAGTTCACTGAGCAAGGAGTAGGTCTTGTCTATTACATATTGGGTTTATGGAACGGTATCTGAGCTAATTTGAAACCCTTGTTTTCTCCCTCACCCGACCTCACCTTTCCCGTTAAGCAGCCATAGTGTGTTTTGTAAACGTGTGACGCTGTTCTGTTTTGTAATTCAGTTCAAGTGTAGCGGTTTTTACATTCCCTCTCTAAGTGATATCTTATGATAAGTGTCTTTTTCTGTGTGACTTATTTCACTTAGAATCGTCGTACCTAAATCCTCTCATCATGCTGCTACTAGCCTTATGACGTTAATTTCATGGCTGAGTGATATGCCATTGTACATAAGGACCACAACTTCCTTATCCATTTTTCTCTTTCCTGGGATATTTAAGGTGTAACGAAGTGGAGGTTCTTGTCAACAGAGCAGCCCTAAACTTTGGGGTGCCTGTGTCTTGCTGATTTTTAGTTTTCCCAATTTATACGCCCATGAGTGGAAGTGCCTTATGCTCTCTATGCTGAGTTCTTTAGATGTTTCAGGAAACACCGTACACTTCTCCAGAGTGGCTGTTGGCAATTTACATCCCGCCCATCAGCGTAGTAAGGCTCCCGTTTCTCCATGGCCTGTCCTGCATTTCTGGTTTTGACACTTTATTCAGCATGGCCCTTTTGACCGATGGGAAGCGAGACTTCTTTGTAGCGCTGATTTGCCTTTCCAGGTTGCTTGGTTGGCCAAAAAGGGCGTATGCGTTTTTTCCTGAATATATTCAGGAAAAAACGCATACGCCCTTTTTGGCCAAGGGCATCATGGTCGAGGTTTTGCCGCTTTTCCTGTGCTTTAAAGGCGATTCGACTCTACCTCCTGAAATCTGTTTCCTGCAATTCTGCCTTGCTTTCAAATCCTCCTCGTTGCCTTCCCTCAATATATTTGTGGACGAGAGTTATCATTTATAACTCTGCAGGTTTGTGAATTGCAGTGCCCCTGAGCTCGATTTTTCAACTCGTTTTTTTGGGAGCTGGCCGCAAAAGCACAGGATTGCTTCAGGCCCTGTTCTGCTTCCGGGCGGCAGGCTGAGCCTGTGGTTAATTCTTCTTCCTGATGGGAAAATAGAGTGACCTGTGCCTGTCCCAACACCTAGAGCTAGTCTCTCACTGGTTCCCCCTCTTCCCGTTCATCCTCAGGACAATTTGCAACCTGTACGGAACAGGAGGTTGAAGGTGCTGATTCTCGAAGGAGGGAGATTGCTAGTAAAGCGGCTGTAATGGCCAACCCGAGCACAAGGAGATGAGAAATGAGGTGCGTTTTCGAAACCTTTCCCGATCACACGGTGTACCATCTTCTGGGTTTCTCATGCATGTTTTTGTTATAGGAAGATGCCCTTGAACTTGGAGATTTGGGACCCATGGGATGGGTACCACGCAGTATTACTTTAAAGGGCCTGCGTTTCCTCAACCAACCTGACCAAACCTCTCAGCCACAAGAGTGTCCACCCTTATGTCTCAATCAGCTGTGGGTCTAGAGATGGTCAATCCAGGTGGCATCACAGCCCCTGAACGAATATTGTAAGAATTTCTCTCTCTTTCACTGTCTTTGTTTCACGGGTTTTTAAAAGTAATTGATTTTTATAATGGGGTTTAGCTGCTTTTCACTGCTGTTTTTATGCTGCTTTACACCCACTTGACTCACTTACAGAGAGATATCAATACATAGCTTTGAAGATTCTTCCTAGTCAGATATATTCTTGGGCGGTGAATAGGGGGTTTTTGCGTCCAGTTCACTGAGCAAGGAGTAGGTCTTGTCTATTACATATTGGGTTTATGGAACGGTATCTGAGCTAATTTGAAACCCTTGTTTTCTGCCTCACCCGACCTCACCTTTCCCGTTAAGCAGCCATAGTGTGTTTTGTAAACGTGTGTCTCTGTTCTGTTTTGTAATTCAGTTCAAGTGTAGCGGTTTTTACATTCCCTCTATAAGTGATATCTTATGATAAGTGTCGTTTTCTGGTTGACTTATTTCACTTAGAATCGTCGTACCTAAATCCACTCATCATGCTGCTACTAGCCTTATGACGTTGATTTCCTGGCTGAGTGATATTCCATTGTACATAAGGACCACAACTTCTTTATCCATTTTTTTCTTTCCTGGGATATTTAAGGTGTAATGAAGTGGAGGTTCTTGTCAACAGAGCAGCCCTAAACTTTGGGGTGCCTGTGTCTTGCTGATTTTTACTTTTCCCAATTTATACACCCATGAGTGGAAGTGCCCTATGCTCTCTAAGCTGAGTTTTTTAGAGGTTTCAGGACACACCGTACACTTCTCCAGAGTGGCTGTTGGCAATTTACATCGCGCCCATCAGCGTAGCAAGGCTCCCGTTTCTCCATGGCCTGTCCTGCATTTCTGGTTTTGACACTTTATTCAGCATGGCCCTTTTGACCGATGGGAAGCGAGACTTCTTTGTAGCGCTGATTTGCCTTTCCAGGTTGCTTGGTTGGCCAAAAAGGGCGTATGCGTTTTTTCCTGAATATATTCAGGAAAAAACGCATACGCCCTTTTTGGCCAAGGGCATCATGGTCGAGGTTTTGCCGCCTTTCCTGTGCTTTAAAGGCGATTCGAATCTACCTCCTGAAATCTGTTTCCTGCAATTCTGCCTTGCTTTCAAATCCTCTTCGTTGCCTTCCCTCAATATATTTGTGGACGAGAGTTATCATTTCTAACTCTGCAGGTTTGTGAATTGCAGTGCCCCTGAGCTCCATTTTTCAACTCGCTTTCTTGGGAGCTGGCCGCAAAAGCGCAGGATTGCTTCAGGCCCTATTGTGGTTCCGGGCGGCAGGCTGAGCCTGTGGTTAATTCTTCTTCCTGATGGGAAAATAGAGTGACCTGTGCCTGTCCCAACACCTAGAGCTAGTCTCTCATTGGTTCCCCCTCTTCCCGTTCATCCTCAGGACAAATTGCAACCTGTACGGAACAGGAGGTTAAAGGTGCTGATTCTCCACGGAGGGAGATTGCTACTAACGTGGCTGGAATGGCGAACCCGAGCACAAGGAGATGAGAAATGAGGTGCGTTTTAGAAACCTTTCCCGATCACACGGTGTACCATCTTCTGGGTTTCTCATGCATGTTTTCGATGTAGGAAGATGCCCTTGAACCTGGAGATTTGGGACCCATGGGATGGGTACCATGCAGTATTACTTTAAAGGGTCTGCGTTTGCTCACCCAACCTCACCAAACCTCTCAGCCCCAAGAGTGTCCACCCTTATGTCTCAATCAGCTGTGGGTCTAGAGATGGTCAATCCAGGTGGCATCACAGCCCCTGAACGAATTTTGTAAGAATTTCTCTCTCTTTCACTGTCTTTGTTTCACGGGATTTTAAAAGTAATTGATTTTTATAATGGGGTTTAGCTGCTTTTCACTGCTCTGTTTATGCTGCTTTACACCCACTTGACTCATTTACAGAGAGATATCAATACATAGCTTTGAAGATTCTTCCTAGTCAGGTATATTCTTGGGCGGTGAATAGGGGGTGTCGAGTCCAGTTCACTGAGCAAGGAGTAGGTCTTGTCTATTACATATTGGGTTTATTGAACGGTATCTGAGCTAATTTGAAACCCTTGTTTTCTGCCTCACCCGACCTCACCTTTCCCGTTAAGCAGCCATAGTGTGTTTTGTAAACGTGTGTCTCTGTTCTGTTTTGTAATTCAGTTCAAGTGTAGCGGTTTTTACATTCCCTCTATAAGTGATATCTTATGATAAGTGTCGTTTTCTGGTTGACTTATTTCACTTAGAATCGTCGTACCTAAATCCACTCATCATGCTGCTACTAGCCTTATGACGTTGATTTCCTGGCTGAGTGATATGCCATTGTACATAAGGACCACAACTTCTTTATCCATTTTTTTCTTTCCTGGGATATTTAAGGTGTAACGAAGTGGAGGTTCTTGTCAACAGAGCAGCCCTAAACTTTGGGGTGCCTGTGTCTTGCTGATTTTTACTTTTCCCAATTTATACACCCATGAGTGGAAGTGCCCTATGCTCTCTAAGCTGAGTTTTTTAGAGGTTTCAGGACACACCGTACACTTCTCCAGAGTGGCTGTTGGCAATTTACATCCCGCCCATCAGCGTAGCAAGGCTCCCGTTTCTCCATGGCCTGTCCTGCATTTCTGGTTTTGACACTTTATTCAGCATGGCCCTTTTGACCGATGGGAAGCGAGACTTCTTTGTAGCGCTGATTTGCCTTTCCAGGTTGCTTGGTTGGCCAAAAAGGGCGTATGCGTTTTTTCCTGAATATATTCAGGAAAAAACGCATACGCCCTTTTTGGCCAAGGGCATCATGGTCGAGGTTTTGCCGCCTTTCCTGTGCTTTAAAGGCGATTCGAATCTACCTCCTGAAATCTGTTTCCTGCAATTCTGCCTTGCTTTCAAATCCTCTTCGTTGCCTTCCCTCAATATATTTGTGGACGAGAGTTATCATTTCTAACTCTGCAGGTTTGTGAATTGCAGTGCCCCTGAGCTCCATTTTTCAACTCGCTTTCTTCGGAGCTGGCCGCAAAAGCGCAGGATTGCTTCAGGCCCTATTCTGGTTCCGGGCGGCAGGCTGAGCCTGTGGTTAATTCTTCTTCCTGATGGGAAAATAGAGTGACCTCTGCCTGTCCCAACACCTAGAGCTAGTCTCTCATTGGTTCCCCCTCTTCCCGTTCATCCTCAGGACAAATTGCAACCTGTACGGAACAGGAGGTTATAGGTGCTGATTCTCCACGGAGGGAGATTGCTACTAACGCGGCTGGAATGGCGAACCCGAGCACAAGGAGATGAGAAATGAGGTGCGTTTTAGAAACCTTTCCCGATCACACGGTGTACCATCTTCTGGGTTTCTCATGCATGTTTTCGATGTAGGAAGATGCCCTTGAACCTGGAGATTTGGGACCCATGGGATGGGTACCACGCAGTGTTACTTTAAAGGGTCTGCGTTTGCTCACCCAACCTCACCAAACCTCTCAGCCCCAAGAGTGTCCACCCTTATGTCTCAATCAGCTGTGGGTCTAGAGATGGTCAATCCAGGTGGCATCACAGCCCCTGAACGAATTTTGTAAGAATTTCTCTCTCTTTCACTGTCTTTGTTTCACGGGATTTTAAAAGTAATTGATTTTTATAATGGGGTTTAGCTGCTTTTCACTGCTCTGTTTATGCTGCTTTACACCCACTTGACTCATTTACAGAGAGATATCAATACATAGCTTTGAAGATTCTTCCTAGTCAGGTATATTCTTGGGCGGTGAATAGGGGGTGTCGAGTCCAGTTCACTGAGCAAGGAGTAGGTCTTGTCTATTACATATTGGGTTTATGGAACGGTATCTGAGCTAATTTGAAACCCTTGTTTTCTCCCTCACCCGACCTCACCTTTCCCGTTAAGCAGCCATAGTGTGTTTTGTAAACGTGTGACGCTGTTCTGTTTTGTAATTCAGTTCAAGTGTAGCGGTTTTTACATTCCCTCTCTAAGTGATATCTTATGATAAGTGTCTTTTTCTGTGTGACTTATTTCACTTAGAATCGTCGTACCTAAATCCACTCATCATGCTGCTACTAGCCTTATGACGTTAATTTCATGGCTGAGTGATATGCCATTGTACATAAGGACCACAACTTCCTTATCCATTTTTCTCTTTCCTGGGATATTTAAGGTGTAACGAAGTGGAGGTTCTTGTCAACAGAGCAGCCCTAAACTTTGGGGTGCCTGTGTCTTGCTGATTTTTAGTTTTCCCAATTTATACGCCCATGAGTGGAAGTGCCTTATGCTCTCTATGCTGAGTTCTTTAGATGTTTCAGGAAACACCGTACACTTCTCCAGAGTGGCTGTTGGCAATTTACATCCCGCCCATCAGCGTAGTAAGGCTCCCGTTTCTCCATGGCCTGTCCTGCATTTCTGGTTTTGACACTTTATTCAGCATGGCCCTTTTGACCGATGGGAAGCGAGACTTCTTTGTAGCGCTGATTTGCCTTTCCAGGTTGCTTGGTTGGCCAAAAAGGGCGTATGCGTTTTTTCCTGAATATATTCAGGAAAAAACGCATACGCCCTTTTTGGCCAAGGGCATCATGGTCGAGGTTTTGCCGCTTTTCCTGTGCTTTAAAGGCGATTCGACTCTACCTCCTGAAATCTGTTTCCTGCAATTCTGCCTTGCTTTCAAATCCTCCTCGTTGCCTTCCCTCAATATATTTGTGGACGAGAGTTATCATTTATAACTCTGCAGGTTTGTGAATTGCAGTGCCCCTGAGCTCGATTTTTCAACTCGTTTTTTTGGGAGCTGGCCGCAAAAGCACAGGATTGCTTCAGGCCCTGTTCTGCTTCCGGGCGGCAGGCTGAGCCTGTGGTTAATTCTTCTTCCTGATGGGAAAATAGAGTGACCTGTGCCTGTCCCAACACCTAGAGCTAGTCTCTCACTGGTTCCCCCTCTTCCCGTTCATCCTCAGGACAATTTGCAACCTGTACGGAACAGGAGGTTGAAGGTGCTGATTCTCGAAGGAGGGAGATTGCTAGTAAAGCGGCTGTAATGGCCAACCCGAGCACAAGGAGATGAGAAATGAGGTGCGTTTTCGAAACCTTTCCCGATCACACGGTGTACCATCTTCTGGGTTTCTCATGCATGTTTTTGTTATAGGAAGATGCCCTTGAACTTGGAGATTTGGGACCCATGGGATGGGTACCACGCAGTATTACTTTAAAGGGCCTGCGTTTCCTCAACCAACCTGACCAAACCTCTCAGCCACAAGAGTGTCCACCCTTATGTCTCAATCAGCTGTGGGTCTAGAGATGGTCAATCCAGGTGGCATCACAGCCCCTGAACGAATATTGTAAGAATTTCTCTCTCTTTCACTGTCTTTGTTTCACGGGTTTTTAAAAGTAATTGATTTTTATAATGGGGTTTAGCTGCTTTTCACTGCTGTTTTTATGCTGCTTTACACCCACTTGACTCACTTACAGAGAGATATCAATACATAGCTTTGAAGATTCTTCCTAGTCAGATATATTCTTGGGCGGTGAATAGGGGGTTTTTGCGTCCAGTTCACTGAGCAAGGAGTAGGTCTTGTCTATTACATATTGGGTTTATGGAACGGTATCTGAGCTAATTTGAAACCCTTGTTTTCTGCCTCACCCGACCTCACCTTTCCCGTTAAGCAGCCATAGTGTGTTTTGTAAACGTGTGTCTCTGTTCTGTTTTGTAATTCAGTTCAAGTGTAGCGGTTTTTACATTCCCTCTATAAGTGATATCTTATGATAAGTGTCGTTTTCTGGTTGACTTATTTCACTTAGAATCGTCGTACCTAAATCCACTCATCATGCTGCTACTAGCCTTATGACGTTGATTTCCTGGCTGAGTGATATTCCATTGTACATAAGGACCACAACTTCTTTATCCATTTTTTTCTTTCCTGGGATATTTAAGGTGTAACGAAGTGGAGGTTCTTGTCAACAGAGCAGCCCTAAACTTTGGGGTGCCTGTGTCTTGCTGATTTTTACTTTTCCCAATTTATACACCCATGAGTGGAAGTGCCCTATGCTCTCTAAGCTGAGTTTTTTAGAGGTTTCAGGACACACCGTACACTTCTCCAGAGTGGCTGTTGGCAATTTACATCCCGCGCATCAGCGTAGCAAGGCTCCCGTTTCTCCATGGCCTGTCCTGCATTTCTGGTTTTGACACTTTATTCAGCATGGCCCTTTTGACCGATGGGAAGCGAGACTTCTTTGTAGCGCTGATTTGCCTTTCCAGGTTGCTTGGTTGGCCAAAAAGGGCGTATGCGTTTTTTCCTGAATATATTCAGGAAAAAACGCATACGCCCTTTTTGGCCAAGGGCATCATGGTCGAGGTTTTGCCGCCTTTCCTGTGCTTTAAAGGCGATTCGAATCTACCTCCTGAAATCTGTTTCCTGCAATTCTGCCTTGCTTTCAAATCCTCTTCGTTGCCTTCCCTCAATATATTTGTGGACGAGAGTTATCATTTCTAACTCTGCAGGTTTGTGAATTGCAGTGCCCCTGAGCTCCATTTTTCAACTCGCTTTCTTCAGAGCTGGCCGCAAAAGCGCAGGATTGCTTCAGGCCCTATTCTGGTTCCGGGCGGCAGGCTGAGCCTGTGGTTAATTCTTCTTCCTGATGGGAAAATAGAGTGACCTGTGCCTGTCCCAACACCTAGAGCTAGTCTCTCATTGGTTCCCCCTCTTCCCGTTCATCCTCAGGACAAATTGCAACCTGTACGGAACAGGAGGTTAAAGGTGCTGATTCTCCACGGAGGGAGATTGCTACTAACGCGGCTGGAATGGCGAACCCGAGCACAAGGAGATGAGAAATGAGGTGCGTTTTAGAAACCTTTCCCGATCACACGGTGTACCATCTTCTGGGTTTCTCATGCATGTTTTCGATGTAGGAAGATGCCCTTGAACCTGGAGATTTGGGACCCATGGGATGGGTACCACGCAGTGTTACTTTAAAGGGTCTGCGTTTGCTCACCCAACCTCACCAAAACTCTCAGCCCCAAGAGTGTCCACCCTTATGTCTCAATCAGCTGTGGGTCTAGAGATGGTCAATCCAGGTGGCATCACAGCCCCTGAACGAATTTTGTAAGAATTTCTCTCTCTTTCACTGTCTTTGTTTCACGGGATTTTAAAAGTAATTGATTTTTATAATGGGGTTTAGCTGCTTTTCACTGCTCTGTTTATGCTGCTTTACACCCACTTGACTCATTTACAGAGAGATATCAATACATAGCTTTGAAGATTCTTCCTAGTCAGGTATATTCTTGGGCGGTGAATAGGGGGTGTCGAGTCCAGTTCACTGAGCAAGGAGTAGGTCTTGTCTATTACATATTGGGTTTATGGAACGGTATCTGAGCTAATTTGAAACCCTTGTTTTCTCCCTCACCCGACCTCACCTTTCCCGTTAAGCAGCCATAGTGTGTTTTGTAAACGTGTGACGCTGTTCTGTTTTGTAATTCAGTTCAAGTGTAGCGGTTTTTACATTCCCTCTCTAAGTGATATCTTATGATAAGTGTCTTTTTCTGTGTGACTTATTTCACTTAGAATCGTCGTACCTAAATCCTCTCATCATGCTGCTACTAGCCTTATGACGTTAATTTCATGGCTGAGTGATATGCCATTGTACATAAGGACCACAACTTCCTTATCCATTTTTCTCTTTCCTGGGATATTTAAGGTGTAACGAAGTGGAGGTTCTTGTCAACAGAGCAGCCCTAAACTTTGGGGTGCCTGTGTCTTGCTGATTTTTAGTTTTCCCAATTTATACGCCCATGAGTGGAAGTGCCTTATGCTCTCTATGCTGAGTTCTTTAGATGTTTCAGGAAACACCGTACACTTCTCCAGAGTGGCTGTTGGCAATTTACATCCCGCCCATCAGCGTAGTAAGGCTCCCGTTTCTCCATGGCCTGTCCTGCATTTCTGGTTTTGACACTTTATTCAGCATGGCCCTTTTGACCGATGGGAAGCGAGACTTCTTTGTAGCGCTGATTTGCCTTTCCAGGTTGCTTGGTTGGCCAAAAAGGGCGTATGCGTTTTTTCCTGAATATATTCAGGAAAAAACGCATACGCCCTTTTTGGCCAAGGGCATCATGGTCGAGGTTTTGCCGCTTTTCCTGTGCTTTAAAGGCGATTCGACTCTACCTCCTGAAATCTGTTTCCTGCAATTCTGCCTTGCTTTCAAATCCTCCTCGTTGCCTTCCCTCAATATATTTGTGGACGAGAGTTATCATTTATAACTCTGCAGGTTTGTGAATTGCAGTGCCCCTGAGCTCGATTTTTCAACTCGTTTTTTTGGGAGCTGGCCGCAAAAGCACAGGATTGCTTCAGGCCCTGTTCTGCTTCCGGGCGGCAGGCTGAGCCTGTGGTTAATTCTTCTTCCTGATGGGAAAATAGAGTGACCTGTGCCTGTCCCAACACCTAGAGCTAGTCTCTCACTGGTTCCCCCTCTTCCCGTTCATCCTCAGGACAATTTGCAACCTGTACGGAACAGGAGGTTGAAGGTGCTGATTCTCGAAGGAGGGAGATTGCTAGTAAAGCGGCTGTAATGGCCAACCCGAGCACAAGGAGATGAGAAATGAGGTGCGTTTTCGAAACCTTTCCCGATCACACGGTGTACCATCTTCTGGGTTTCTCATGCATGTTTTTGTTATAGGAAGATGCCCTTGAACTTGGAGATTTGGGACCCATGGGATGGGTACCACGCAGTATTACTTTAAAGGGCCTGCGTTTCCTCAACCAACCTGACCAAACCTCTCAGCCACAAGAGTGTCCACCCTTATGTCTCAATCAGCTGTGGGTCTAGAGATGGTCAATCCAGGTGGCATCACAGCCCCTGAACGAATATTGTAAGAATTTCTCTCTCTTTCACTGTCTTTGTTTCACGGGTTTTTAAAAGTAATTGATTTTTATAATGGGGTTTAGCTGCTTTTCACTGCTGTTTTTATGCTGCTTTACACCCACTTGACTCACTTACAGAGAGATATCAATACATAGCTTTGAAGATTCTTCCTAGTCAGATATATTCTTGGGCGGTGAATAGGGGGTTTTTGCGTCCAGTTCACTGAGCAAGGAGTAGGTCTTGTCTATTACATATTGGGTTTATTGAACGGTATCTGAGCTAATTTGAAACCCTTGTTTTCTGCCTCACCCGACCTCACCTTTCCCGTTAAGCAGCCATAGTGTGTTTTGTAAACGTGTGTCTCTGTTCTGTTTTGTAATTCAGTTCAAGTGTAGCGGTTTTTACATTCCCTCTATAAGTGATATCTTATGATAAGTGTCGTTTTCTGGTTGACTTATTTCACTTAGAATCGTCGTACCTAAATCCACTCATCATGCTGCTACTAGCCTTATGACGTTGATTTCCTGGCTGAGTGATATTCCATTGTACATAAGGACCACAACTTCTTTATCCATTTTTTTCTTTCCTGGGATATTTAAGGTGTAACGAAGTGGAGGTTCTTGTCAACAGAGCAGCCCTAAACTTTGGGGTGCCTGTGTCTTGCTGATTTTTACTTTTCCCAATTTATACACCCATGAGTGGAAGTGCCCTATGCTCTCTAAGCTGAGTTTTTTAGAGGTTTCAGGACACACCGTACACTTCTCCAGAGTGGCTGTTGGCAATTTACATGCCGCCCATCAGCGTAGCAAGGCTCCCGTTTCTCCATGGCCTGTCCTGCATTTCTGGTTTTGACACTTTATTCAGCATGGCCCTTTTGACCGATGGGAAGCGAGACTTCTTTGTAGCGCTGATTTGCCTTTCCAGGTTGCTTGGTTGGCCAAAAAGGGCGTATGCGTTTTTTCCTGAATATATTCAGGAAAAAACGCATACGCCCTTTTTGGCCAAGGGCATCATGGTCGAGGTTTTGCCGCCTTTCCTGTGCTTTAAAGGCGATTCGAATCTACCTCCTGAAATCTGTTTCCTGCAATTCTGCCTTGCTTTCAAATCCTCTTCGTTGCCTTCCCTCAATATATTTGTGGACAAGAGTTATCATTTCTAACTCTGCAGGTTTGTGAATTGCAGTGCCCCTGAGCTCCATTTTTCAACTCGCTTTCTTCGGAGCTGGCCGCAAAAGCGCAGGATTGCTTCAGGCCCTATTCTGGTTCCGGGCGGCAGGCTGAGCCTGTGGTTAATTCTTCTTCCTGATGGGAAAATAGAGTGACCTGTGCCTGTCCCAACACCTAGAGCTAGTCTCTCATTGGTTCCCCCTCTTCCCGTTCATCCTCAGGACAAATTGCAACCTGTACGGAACAGGAGGTTAAAGGTGCTGATTCTCCACGGAGGGAGATTGCTACTAACGCGGCTGGAATGGCGAACCCGAGCACAAGGAGATGAGAAATGAGGTGCGTTTTAGAAACCTTTCCCGATCACACGGTGTACCATCTTCTGGGTTTCTCATGCATGTTTTCGATGTAGGAAGATGCCCTTGAACCTGGAGATTTGGGACCCATGGGATGGGTACCACGCAGTGTTACTTTAAAGGGTTTGCGTTTGCTCACCCAACCTCACCAAAACTCTCAGCCCCAAGAGTGTCCACCCTTATGTCTCAATCAGCTGTGGGTCTAGAGATGGTCAATCCAGGTGGCATCACAGCCCCTGAACGAATTTTGTAAGAATTTCTCTCTCTTTCACTGTCTTTGTTTCACGGGATTTTAAAAGTAATTGATTTTTATAATGGGGTTTAGCTGCTTTTCACTGCTCTGTTTATGCTGCTTTACACCCACTTGACTCATTTACAGAGAGATATCAATACATAGCTTTGAAGATTCTTCCTAGTCAGGTATATTCTTGGGCGGTGAATAGGGGGTGTCGAGTCCAGTTCACTGAGCAAGGAGTAGGTCTTGTCTATTACATATTGGGTTTATGGAACGGTATCTGAGCTAATTTGAAACCCTTGTTTTCTCCCTCACCCGACCTCACCTTTCCCGTTAAGCAGCCATAGTGTGTTTTGTACACGTGTGACGCTGTTCTGTTTTGTAATTCAGTTCAAGTGTAGCGGTTTTTACATTCCCTCTCTAAGTGATATCTTATGATAAGTGTCTTTTTCTGTGTGACTTGTTTCACTTAGAATCGTCGTACCTAAATCCTCTCATCATGCTGCTACTAGCCTTATGACGTTAATTTCATGGCTGAGTGATATGCCATTGTACATAAGGACCACAACTTCCTTATCCATTTTTCTCTTTCCTGGGATATTTAAGGTGTAACGAAGTGGAGGTTCTTGTCAACAGAGCAGCCCTAAACTTTGGGGTGCCTGTGTCTTGCTGATTTTTAGTTTTCCCAATTTATACGCCCATGAGTGGAAGTGCCTTATGCTCTCTATGCTGAGTTCTTTAGATGTTTCAGGAAACACCGTACACTTCTCCAGAGTGGCTGTTGGCAATTTACATCCCGCCCATCAGCGTAGTAAGGCTCCCGTTTCTCCATGGCCTGTCCTGCATTTCTGGTTTTGACACTTTATTCAGCATGGCCCTTTTGACCGATGGGAAGCGAGACTTCTTTGTAGCGCTGATTTGCCTTTCCAGGTTGCTTGGTTGGCCAAAAAGGGCGTATGCGTTTTTTCCTGAATATATTCAGGAAAAAACGCATACGCCCTTTTTGGCCAAGGGCATCATGGTCGAGGTTTTGCCGCTTTTCCTGTGCTTTAAAGGCGATTCGACTCTACCTCCTGAAATCTGTTTCCTGCAATTCTGCCTTGCTTTCAAATCCTCCTCGTTGCCTTCCCTCAATATATTTGTGGACGAGAGTTATCATTTATAACTCTGCAGGTTTGTGAATTGCAGTGCCCCTGAGCTCGATTTTTCAACTCGTTTTTTTGGGAGCTGGCCGCAAAAGCACAGGATTGCTTCAGGCCCTGTTCTGCTTCCGGGCGGCAGGCTGAGCCTGTGGTTAATTCTTCTTCCTGATGGGAAAATAGAGTGACCTGTGCCTGTCCCAACACCTAGAGCTAGTCTCTCACTGGTTCCCCCTCTTCCCGTTCATCCTCAGGACAATTTGCAACCTGTACGGAACAGGAGGTTGAAGGTGCTGATTCTCGAAGGAGGGAGATTGCTAGTAAAGCGGCTGTAATGGCCAACCCGAGCACAAGGAGATGAGAAATGAGGTGCGTTTTCGAAACCTTTCCCGATCACACGGTGTACCATCTTCTGGGTTTCTCATGCATGTTTTTGTTATAGGAAGATGCCCTTGAACTTGGAGATTTGGGACCCATGGGATGGGTACCACGCAGTATTACTTTAAAGGGCCTGCGTTTCCTCAACCAACCTGACCAAACCTCTCAGCCACAAGAGTGTCCACCCTTATGTCTCAATCAGCTGTGGGTCTAGAGATGGTCAATCCAGGTGGCATCACAGCCCCTGAACGAATATTGTAAGAATTTCTCTCTCTTTCACTGTCTTTGTTTCACGGGTTTTTAAAAGTAATTGATTTTTATAATGGGGTTTAGCTGCTTTTCACTGCTGTTTTTATGCTGCTTTACACCCACTTGACTCACTTACAGAGAGATATCAATACATAGCTTTGAAGATTCTTCCTAGTCAGATATATTCTTGGGCGGTGAATAGGGGGTTTTTGCGTCCAGTTCACTGAGCAAGGAGTAGGTCTTGTCTATTACATATTGGGTTTATGGAACGGTATCTGAGCTAATTTGAAACCCTTGTTTTCTGCCTCACCCGACCTCACCTTTCCCGTTAAGCAGCCATAGTGTGTTTTGTAAACGTGTGTCTCTGTTCTGTTTTGTAATTCAGTTCAAGTGTAGCGGTTTTTACATTCCCTCTATAAGTGATATCTTATGATAAGTGTCGTTTTCTGGTTGACTTATTTCACTTAGAATCGTCGTACCTAAATCCACTCATCATGCTGCTACTAGCCTTATGACGTTGATTTCCTGGCTGAGTGATATTCCATTGTACATAAGGACCACAACTTCTTTATCCATTTTTTTCTTTCCTGGGATATTTAAGGTGTAACGAAGTGGAGGTTCTTGTCAACAGAGCAGCCCTAAACTTTGGGGTGCCTGTGTCTTGCTGATTTTTACTTTTCCCAATTTATACACCCATGAGTGGAAGTGCCCTATGCTCTCTAAGCTGAGTTTTTTAGAGGTTTCAGGACACACCGTACACTTCTCCAGAGTGGCTGTTGGCAATTTACATCCCGCGCATCAGCGTAGCAAGGCTCCCGTTTCTCCATGGCCTGTCCTGCATTTCTGGTTTTGACACTTTATTCAGCATGGCCCTTTTGACCGATGGGAAGCGAGACTTCTTTGTAGCGCTGATTTGCCTTTCCAGGTTGCTTGGTTGGCCAAAAAGGGCGTATGCGTTTTTTCCTGAATATATTCAGGAAAAAACGCATACGCCCTTTTTGGCCAAGGGCATCATGGTCGAGGTTTTGCCGCCTTTCCTGTGCTTTAAAGGCGATTCGAATCTACCTCCTGAAATCTGTTTCCTGCAATTCTGCCTTGCTTTCAAATCCTCTTCGTTGCCTTCCCTCAATATATTTGTGGACGAGAGTTATCATTTCTAACTCTGCAGGTTTGTGAATTGCAGTGCCCCTGAGCTCCATTTTTCAACTCGCTTTCTTCAGAGCTGGCCGCAAAAGCGCAGGATTGCTTCAGGCCCTATTCTGGTTCCGGGCGGCAGGCTGAGCCTGTGGTTAATTCTTCTTCCTGATGGGAAAATAGAGTGACCTGTGCCTGTCCCAACACCTAGAGCTAGTCTCTCATTGGTTCCCCCTCTTCCCGTTCATCCTCAGGACAAATTGCAACCTGTACGGAACAGGAGGTTAAAGGTGCTGATTCTCCACGGAGGGAGATTGCTACTAACGCGGCTGGAATGGCGAACCCGAGCACAAGGAGATGAGAAATGAGGTGCGTTTTAGAAACCTTTCCCGATCACACGGTGTACCATCTTCTGGGTTTCTCATGCATGTTTTCGATGTAGGAAGATGCCCTTGAACCTGGAGATTTGGGACCCATGGGATGGGTACCACGCAGTGTTACTTTAAAGGGTCTGCGTTTGCTCACCCAACCTCACCAAAACTCTCAGCCCCAAGAGTGTCCACCCTTATGTCTCAATCAGCTGTGGGTCTAGAGATGGTCAATCCAGGTGGCATCACAGCCCCTGAACGAATTTTGTAAGAATTTCTCTCTCTTTCACTGTCTTTGTTTCACGGGATTTTAAAAGTAATTGATTTTTATAATGGGGTTTAGCTGCTTTTCACTGCTCTGTTTATGCTGCTTTACACCCACTTGACTCATTTACAGAGAGATATCAATACATAGCTTTGAAGATTCTTCCTAGTCAGGTATATTCTTGGGCGGTGAATAGGGGGTGTCGAGTCCAGTTCACTGAGCAAGGAGTAGGTCTTGTCTATTACATATTGGGTTTATGGAACGGTATCTGAGCTAATTTGAAACCCTTGTTTTCTCCCTCACCCGACCTCACCTTTCCCGTTAAGCAGCCATAGTGTGTTTTGTAAACGTGTGACGCTGTTCTGTTTTGTAATTCAGTTCAAGTGTAGCGGTTTTTACATTCCCTCTCTAAGTGATATCTTATGATAAGTGTCTTTTTCTGTGTGACTTATTTCACTTAGAATCGTCGTACCTAAATCCTCTCATCATGCTGCTACTAGCCTTATGACGTTAATTTCATGGCTGAGTGATATGCCATTGTACATAAGGACCACAACTTCCTTATCCATTTTTCTCTTTCCTGGGATATTTAAGGTGTAACGAAGTGGAGGTTCTTGTCAACAGAGCAGCCCTAAACTTTGGGGTGCCTGTGTCTTGCTGATTTTTAGTTTTCCCAATTTATACGCCCATGAGTGGAAGTGCCTTATGCTCTCTATGCTGAGTTCTTTAGATGTTTCAGGAAACACCGTACACTTCTCCAGAGTGGCTGTTGGCAATTTACATCCCGCCCATCAGCGTAGTAAGGCTCCCGTTTCTCCATGGCCTGTCCTGCATTTCTGGTTTTGACACTTTATTCAGCATGGCCCTTTTGACCGATGGGAAGCGAGACTTCTTTGTAGCGCTGATTTGCCTTTCCAGGTTGCTTGGTTGGCCAAAAAGGGCGTATGCGTTTTTTCCTGAATATATTCAGGAAAAAACGCATACGCCCTTTTTGGCCAAGGGCATCATGGTCGAGGTTTTGCCGCTTTTCCTGTGCTTTAAAGGCGATTCGACTCTACCTCCTGAAATCTGTTTCCTGCAATTCTGCCTTGCTTTCAAATCCTCCTCGTTGCCTTCCCTCAATATATTTGTGGACGAGAGTTATCATTTATAACTCTGCAGGTTTGTGAATTGCAGTGCCCCTGAGCTCGATTTTTCAACTCGTTTTTTTGGGAGCTGGCCGCAAAAGCACAGGATTGCTTCAGGCCCTGTTCTGCTTCCGGGCGGCAGGCTGAGCCTGTGGTTAATTCTTCTTCCTGATGGGAAAATAGAGTGACCTGTGCCTGTCCCAACACCTAGAGCTAGTCTCTCACTGGTTCCCCCTCTTCCCGTTCATCCTCAGGACAATTTGCAACCTGTACGGAACAGGAGGTTGAAGGTGCTGATTCTCGAAGGAGGGAGATTGCTAGTAAAGCGGCTGTAATGGCCAACCCGAGCACAAGGAGATGAGAAATGAGGTGCGTTTTCGAAACCTTTCCCGATCACACGGTGTACCATCTTCTGGGTTTCTCATGCATGTTTTTGTTATAGGAAGATGCCCTTGAACTTGGAGATTTGGGACCCATGGGATGGGTACCACGCAGTATTACTTTAAAGGGCCTGCGTTTCCTCAACCAACCTGACCAAACCTCTCAGCCACAAGAGTGTCCACCCTTATGTCTCAATCAGCTGTGGGTCTAGAGATGGTCAATCCAGGTGGCATCACAGCCCCTGAACGAATATTGTAAGAATTTCTCTCTCTTTCACTGTCTTTGTTTCACGGGTTTTTAAAAGTAATTGATTTTTATAATGGGGTTTAGCTGCTTTTCACTGCTGTTTTTATGCTGCTTTACACCCACTTGACTCACTTACAGAGAGATATCAATACATAGCTTTGAAGATTCTTCCTAGTCAGATATATTCTTGGGCGGTGAATAGGGGGTTTTTGCGTCCAGTTCACTGAGCAAGGAGTAGGTCTTGTCTATTACATATTGGGTTTATTGAACGGTATCTGAGCTAATTTGAAACCCTTGTTTTCTGCCTCACCCGACCTCACCTTTCCCGTTAAGCAGCCATAGTGTGTTTTGTAAACGTGTGTCTCTGTTCTGTTTTGTAATTCAGTTCAAGTGTAGCGGTTTTTACATTCCCTCTATAAGTGATATCTTATGATAAGTGTCGTTTTCTGGTTGACTTATTTCACTTAGAATCGTCGTACCTAAATCCACTCATCATGCTGCTACTAGCCTTATGACGTTGATTTCCTGGCTGAGTGATATTCCATTGTACATAAGGACCACAACTTCTTTATCCATTTTTTTCTTTCCTGGGATATTTAAGGTGTAACGAAGTGGAGGTTCTTGTCAACAGAGCAGCCCTAAACTTTGGGGTGCCTGTGTCTTGCTGATTTTTACTTTTCCCAATTTATACACCCATGAGTGGAAGTGCCCTATGCTCTCTAAGCTGAGTTTTTTAGAGGTTTCAGGACACACCGTACACTTCTCCAGAGTGGCTGTTGGCAATTTACATGCCGCCCATCAGCGTAGCAAGGCTCCCGTTTCTCCATGGCCTGTCCTGCATTTCTGGTTTTGACACTTTATTCAGCATGGCCCTTTTGACCGATGGGAAGCGAGACTTCTTTGTAGCGCTGATTTGCCTTTCCAGGTTGCTTGGTTGGCCAAAAAGGGCGTATGCGTTTTTTCCTGAATATATTCAGGAAAAAACGCATACGCCCTTTTTGGCCAAGGGCATCATGGTCGAGGTTTTGCCGCCTTTCCTGTGCTTTAAAGGCGATTCGAATCTACCTCCTGAAATCTGTTTCCTGCAATTCTGCCTTGCTTTCAAATCCTCTTCGTTGCCTTCCCTCAATATATTTGTGGACAAGAGTTATCATTTCTAACTCTGCAGGTTTGTGAATTGCAGTGCCCCTGAGCTCCATTTTTCAACTCGCTTTCTTCGGAGCTGGCCGCAAAAGCGCAGGATTGCTTCAGGCCCTATTCTGGTTCCGGGCGGCAGGCTGAGCCTGTGGTTAATTCTTCTTCCTGATGGGAAAATAGAGTGACCTGTGCCTGTCCCAACACCTAGAGCTAGTCTCTCATTGGTTCCCCCTCTTCCCGTTCATCCTCAGGACAAATTGCAACCTGTACGGAACAGGAGGTTAAAGGTGCTGATTCTCCACGGAGGGAGATTGCTACTAACGCGGCTGGAATGGCGAACCCGAGCACAAGGAGATGAGAAATGAGGTGCGTTTTAGAAACCTTTCCCGATCACACGGTGTACCATCTTCTGGGTTTCTCATGCATGTTTTCGATGTAGGAAGATGCCCTTGAACCTGGAGATTTGGGACCCATGGGATGGGTACCACGCAGTGTTACTTTAAAGGGTTTGCGTTTGCTCACCCAACCTCACCAAAACTCTCAGCCCCAAGAGTGTCCACCCTTATGTCTCAATCAGCTGTGGGTCTAGAGATGGTCAATCCAGGTGGCATCACAGCCCCTGAACGAATTTTGTAAGAATTTCTCTCTCTTTCACTGTCTTTGTTTCACGGGATTTTAAAAGTAATTGATTTTTATAATGGGGTTTAGCTGCTTTTCACTGCTCTGTTTATGCTGCTTTACACCCACTTGACTCATTTACAGAGAGATATCAATACATAGCTTTGAAGATTCTTCCTAGTCAGGTATATTCTTGGGCGGTGAATAGGGGGTGTCGAGTCCAGTTCACTGAGCAAGGAGTAGGTCTTGTCTATTACATATTGGGTTTATGGAACGGTATCTGAGCTAATTTGAAACCCTTGTTTTCTCCCTCACCCGACCTCACCTTTCCCGTTAAGCAGCCATAGTGTGTTTTGTACACGTGTGACGCTGTTCTGTTTTGTAATTCAGTTCAAGTGTAGCGGTTTTTACATTCCCTCTCTAAGTGATATCTTATGATAAGTGTCTTTTTCTGTGTGACTTGTTTCACTTAGAATCGTCGTACCTAAATCCTCTCATCATGCTGCTACTAGCCTTATGACGTTAATTTCATGGCTGAGTGATATGCCATTGTACATAAGGACCACAACTTCCTTATCCATTTTTCTCTTTCCTGGGATATTTAAGGTGTAACGAAGTGGAGGTTCTTGTCAACAGAGCAGCCCTAAACTTTGGGGTGCCTGTGTCTTGCTGATTTTTACTTTTCCCAATTTATACGCCCATGAGTGGAAGTGCCTTATGCTCTCTATGCTGAGTTCTTTAGATGTTTCAGGAAACACCGTACACTTCTCCAGAGTGGCTGTTGGCAATTTACATCACGCCCATCAGCGTAGTAAGGCTCCCGTTTCTCCATGGCCTGTCCTGCATTTCTGGTTTTGACACTTTATTCAGCATGGCCCTTTTGACCGATGGGAAGCGAGACTTCTTTGTAGCGCTGATTTGCCTTTCCAGGTTGCTTGGTTGGCCAAAAAGGGCGTATGCGTTTTTTCCTGAATATATTCAGGAAAAAACGCATACGCCCTTTTTGGCCAAGGGCATCATGGTCGAGGTTTTGCCGCTTTTCCTGTGCTTTAAAGGCGATTCGACTCTACCTCCTGAAATCTGTTTCCTGCAATTCTGCCTTGCTTTCAAATCCTCCTCGTTGCCTTCCCTCAATATATTTGTGGACGAGAGTTATCATTTATAACTCTGCAGGTTTGTGAATTGCAGTGCCCCTGAGCTCGATTTTTCAACTCGTTTTTTTGGGAGCTGGCCGCAAAAGCACAGGATTGCTTCAGGCCCTGTTCTGCTTCCGGGCGGCAGGCTGAGCCTGTGGTTAATTCTTCTTCCTGATGGGAAAATAGAGTGACCTGTGCCTGTCCCAACACCTAGAGCTAGTCTCTCACTGGTTCCCCCTCTTCCCGTTCATCCTCAGGACAATTTGCAACCTGTACGGAACAGGAGGTTGAAGGTGCTGATTCTCGAAGGAGGGAGATTGCTAGTAAAGCGGCTGTAATGGCCAACCCGAGCACAAGGAGATGAGAAATGAGGTGCGTTTTCGAAACCTTTCCCGATCACACGGTGTACCGTCTTCTGGGTTTCTCATGCATGTTTTTGTTATAGGAAGATGCCCTTGAACTTGGAGATTTGGGACCCATGGGATGGGTACCACGCAGTATTACTTTAAAGGGCCTGCGTTTCCTCAACCAACCTGACCAAACCTCTCAGCCACAAGAGTGTCCACCCTTATGTCTCAATCAGCTGTGGGTCTAGAAATGGTCAATCCAGGTGGCATCACAGCCCCTGAACGAATATTGTAAGAATTTCTCTCTCTTTCACTGTCTTTGTTTCACGGGTTTTTAAAAGTAATTGATTTTTATAATGGGGTTTAGCTGCTTTTCACTGCTGTTTTTATGCTGCTTTACACCCACTTGACTCACTTACAGAGAGATATCAATACATAGCTTTGAAGATTCTTCCTAATCAGATATATTCTTGGGCGGTGAATAGGGGGTTTTTGCGTCCAGTTCACTGAGCAAGGAGTAGGTCTTGTCTATTACATATTGGGTTTATTGAACGGTATCTGAGCTAATTTGAAACCCTTGTTTTCTGCCTCACCCGACCTCACCTTTCCCGTTAAGCAGCCATAGTGTGTTTTGTAAACGTGTGTCTCTGTTCTGTTTTGTAATTCAGTTCAAGTGTAGCGGTTTTTACATTCCCTCTATAAGTGATATCTTATGATAAGTGTCGTTTTCTGGTTGACTTATTTCACTTAGAATCGTCGTACCTAAATCCACTCATCATGCTGCTACTAGCCTTATGACGTTGATTTCCTGGCTGAGTGATATTCCATTGTACATAAGGACCACAACTTCTTTATCCATTTTTTTCTTTCCTGGGATATTTAAGGTGTAACGAAGTGGAGGTTCTTGTCAACAGAGCAGCCCTAAACTTTGGGGTGCCTGTGTCTTGCTGATTTTTACTTTTCCCAATTTATACACCCATGAGTGGAAGTGCCCTATGCTCTCTAAGCTGAGTTTTTTAGAGGTTTCAGGACACACCGTACACTTCTCCAGAGTGGCTGTTGGCAATTTACATGCCGCCCATCAGCGTAGCAAGGCTCCCGTTTCTCCATGGCCTGTCCTGCATTTCTGGTTTTGACACTTTATTCAGCATGGCCCTTTTGACCGATGGGAAGCGAGACTTCTTTGTAGCGCTGATTTGCCTTTCCAGGTTGCTTGGTTGGCCAAAAAGGGCGTATGCGTTTTTTCCTGAATATATTCAGGAAAAAACGCATACGCCCTTTTTGGCCAAGGGCATCATGGTCGAGGTTTTGCCGCCTTTCCTGTGCTTTAAAGGCGATTCGAATCTACCTCCTGAAATCTGTTTCCTGCAATTCTGCCTTGCTTTCAAATCCTCTTCGTTGCCTTCCCTCAATATATTTGTGGACAAGAGTTATCATTTCTAACTCTGCAGGTTTGTGAATTGCAGTGCCCCTGAGCTCCATTTTTCAACTCGCTTTCTTCGGAGCTGGCCGCAAAAGCGCAGGATTGCTTCAGGCCCTATTCTGGTTCCGGGCGGCAGGCTGAGCCTGTGGTTAATTCTTCTTCCTGATGGGAAAATAGAGTGACCTGTGCCTGTCCCAACACCTAGAGCTAGTCTCTCATTGGTTCCCCCTCTTCCCGTTCATCCTCAGGACAAATTGCAACCTGTACGGAACAGGAGGTTAAAGGTGCTGATTCTCCACGGAGGGAGATTGCTACTAACGCGGCTGGAATGGCGAACCCGAGCACAAGGAGATGAGAAATGAGGTGCGTTTTAGAAACCTTTCCCGATCACACGGTGTACCATCTTCTGGGTTTCTCATGCATGTTTTCGATGTAGGAAGATGCCCTTGAACCTGGAGATTTGGGACCCATGGGATGGGTACCACGCAGTGTTACTTTAAAGGGTCTGCGTTTGCTCACCCAACCTCACCAAAACTCTCAGCCCCAAGAGTGTCCACCCTTATGTCTCAATCAGCTGTGGGTCTAGAGATGGTCAATCCAGGTGGCATCACAGCCCCTGAACGAATTTTGTAAGAA
This sequence comes from Balaenoptera borealis, assembly GCF_965194805.1. Taxonomy (NCBI): domain Eukaryota; kingdom Metazoa; phylum Chordata; class Mammalia; order Artiodactyla; family Balaenopteridae; genus Balaenoptera; species Balaenoptera borealis. The sequence goes on along the minus strand of NW_028123702.1, from coordinate 226,780 downwards.
TTTCTCTCTCTTTCACTGTCTTTGTTTCACGGGATTTTAAAAGTAATTGATTTTTATAATGGGGTTTAGCTGCTTTTCACTGCTCTGTTTATGCTGCTTTACACCCACTTGACTCATTTACAGAGAGATATCAATACATAGCTTTGAAGATTCTTCCTAGTCAGGTATATTCTTGGGCGGTGAATAGGGGGTGTCGAGTCCAGTTCACTGAGCAAGGAGTAGGTCTTGTCTATTACATATTGGGTTTATGGAACGGTATCTGAGCTAATTTGAAACCCTTGTTTTCTCCCTCACCCGACCTCACCTTTCCCGTTAAGCAGCCATAGTGTGTTTTGTACACGTGTGACGCTGTTCTGTTTTGTAATTCAGTTCAAGTGTAGCGGTTTTTACATTCCCTCTCTAAGTGATATCTTATGATAAGTGTCTTTTTCTGTGTGACTTATTTCACTTAGAATCGTCGTACCTAAATCCTCTCATCATGCTGCTACTAGCCTTATGACGTTAATTTCATGGCTGAGTGATATGCCATTGTACATAAGGACCACAACTTCCTTATCCATTTTTCTCTTTCCTGGGATATTTAAGGTGTAACGAAGTGGAGGTTCTTGTCAACAGAGCAGCCCTAAACTTTGGGGTGCCTGTGTCTTGCTGATTTTTAGTTTTCCCAATTTATACGCCCATGAGTGGAAGTGCCTTATGCTCTCTATGCTGAGTTCTTTAGATGTTTCAGGAAACACCGTACACTTCTCCAGAGTGGCTGTTGGCAATTTACATCCCGCCCATCAGCGTAGTAAGGCTCCCGTTTCTCCATGGCCTGTCCTGCATTTCTGGTTTTGACACTTTATTCAGCATGGCCCTTTTGACCGATGGGAAGCGAGACTTCTTTGTAGCGCTGATTTGCCTTTCCAGGTTGCTTGGTTGGGCAAAAAGGGCGTATGCGTTTTTTCCTGAATATATTCAGGAAAAAACGCATACGCCCTTTTTGGCCAAGGGCATCATGGTCGAGGTTTTGCCGCCTTTCCTGTGCTTTAAAGGCGATTCGAATCTACCTCCTGAAATCTGTTTCCTGCAATTCTGCCTTGCTTTCAAATCCTCTTCGTTGCCTTCCCTCAATATATTTGTGGACGAGAGTTATCATTTCTAACTCTGCAGGTTTGTGAATTGCAGTGCCCCTGAGCTCGATTTTTCAACTCGCTTTCTTCGGAGCTGGCCGCAAAAGCGCAGGATTGCTTCAGGCCCTATTCTGGTTCCGGGCGGCAGGCTGAGCCTGTGGTTAATTCTTCTTCCTGATGGGAAAATAGAGTGACCTGTGCCTGTCCCAACACCTAGAGCTAGTCTCTCATTGGTTCCCCCTCTTCCCGTTCATCCTCAGGACAAATTGCAACCTGTACGGAACAGGAGGTTAAAGGTGCTGATTCTCCACGGAGGGAGATTGCTACTAACGCGGCTGGAATGGCGAACCCGAGCACAAGGAGATGAGAAATGAGGTGCGTTTTAGAAACCTTTCCCGATCACACGGTGTACCATCTTCTGGGTTTCTCATGCATGTTTTTGTTATAGGAAGATGCCCTTGAACTTGGAGATTTGGGACCCATGGGATGGGTACCACGCAGTATTACTTTAAAGGGCCTGCGTTTCCTCAACCAACCTGACCAAACCTCTCAGCCACAAGAGTGTCCACCCTTATGTCTCAATCAGCTGTGGGTCTAGAGATGGTCAATCCAGGTGGCATCACAGCCCCTGAACGAATATTGTAAGAATTTCTCTCTCTTTCACTGTCTTTGTTTCACGGGTTTTTAAAAGTAATTGATTTTTATAATGGGGTTTAGCTGCTTTTCACTGCTGTTTTTATGCTGCTTTACACCCACTTGACTCACTTACAGAGAGATATCAATACATAGCTTTGAAGATTCTTCCTAGTCAGATATATTCTTGGGCGGTGAATAGGGGGTTTTTGCGTCCAGTTCACTGAGCAAGGAGTAGGTCTTGTCTATTACATATTGGGTTTATTGAACGGTATCTGAGCTAATTTGAAACCCTTGTTTTCTGCCTCACCCGACCTCACCTTTCCCGTTAAGCAGCCATAGTGTGTTTTGTAAACGTGTGTCTCTGTTCTGTTTTGTAATTCAGTTCAAGTGTAGCGGTTTTTCCATTCCCTCTATAAGTGATATCTTATGATAAGTGTCGTTTTCTGGTTGACTTATTTCACTTAGAATCGTCGTACCTAAATCCACTCATCATGCTGCTACTAGCCTTATGACGTTGATTTCCTGGCTGAGTGATATTCCATTGTACATAAGGACCACAACTTCTTTATCCATTTTTTTCTTTCCTGGGATATTTAAGGTGTAACGAAGTGGAGGTTCTTGTCAACAGAGCAGCCCTAAACTTTGGGGTGCCTGTGTCTTGCTGATTTTTACTTTTCCCAATTTATACACCCATGAGTGGAAGTGCCCTATGCTCTCTAAGCTGAGTTTTTTAGAGGTTTCAGGACACACCGTACACTTCTCCAGAGTGGCTGTTGGCAATTTACATCACGCCCATCAGCGTAGCAAGGCTCCCGTTTCTCCATGGCCTGTCCTGCATTTCTGGTTTTGACACTTTATTCAGCATGGCCCTTTTGACCGATGGGAAGCGAGACTTCTTTGTAGCGCTGATTTGCCTTTCCAGGTTGCTTGGTTGGCCAAAAAGGGCGTATGCGTTTTTTCCTGAATATATTCAGGAAAAAACGCATACGCCCTTTTTGGCCAAGGGCATCATGGTCGAGGTTTTGCCGCCTTTCCTGTGCTTTAAAGGCGATTCGAATCTACCTCCTGAAATCTGTTTCCTGCAATTCTGCCTTGCTTTCAAATCCTCTTCGTTGCCTTCCCTCAATATATTTGTGGACGAGAGTTATCATTTCTAACTCTGCAGGTTTGTGAATTGCAGTGCCCCTGAGCTCCATTTTTCAACTCGCTTTCTTCGGAGCTGGCCGCAAAAGCGCAGGATTGCTTCAGGCCCTATTCTGGTTCCGGGCGGCAGGCTGAGCCTGTGGTTAATTCTTCTTCCTGATGGGAAAATAGAGTGACCTGTGCCTGTCCCAACACCTAGAGCTAGTCTCTCATTGGTTCCCCCTCTTCCCGTTCATCCTCAGGACAAATTGCAACCTGTACGGAACAGGAGGTTAAAGGTGCTGATTCTCCACAGAGGGAGATTGCTACTAACGCGGCTGGAATGGCGAACCCGAGCACAAGGAGATGAGAAATGAGGTGCGTTTTAGAAACCTTTCCCGATCACACGGTGTACCATCTTCTGGGTTTCTCATGCATGTTTTTGTTATAGGAAGATGCCCTTGAACTTGGAGATTTGGGACCCATGGGATGGGTACCACGCAGTATTACTTTAAAGGGCCTGCGTTTCCTCAACCAACCTGACCAAACCTCTCAGCCACAAGAGTGTCCACCCTTATGTCTCAATCAGCTGTGGGTCTAGAGATGGTCAATCCAGGTGGCATCACAGCCCCTGAACGAATATTGTAAGAATTTCTCTCTCTTTCACTGTCTTTGTTTCACGGGTTTTTAAAAGTAATTGATTTTTATAATGGGGTTTAGCTGCTTTTCACTGCTGTTTTTATGCTGCTTTACACCCACTTGACTCACTTACAGAGAGATATCAATACATAGCTTTGAAGATTCTTCCTAGTCAGATATATTCTTGGGCGGTGAATAGGGGGTTTTTGCGTCCAGTTCACTGAGCAAGGAGTAGGTCTTGTCTATTACATATTGGGTTTATGGAACGGTATCTGAGCTAATTTGAAACCCTTGTTTTCTGCCTCACCCGACCTCACCTTTCCCGTTAAGCAGCCATAGTGTGTTTTGTAAACGTGTGTCTCTGTTCTGTTTTGTAATTCAGTTCAAGTGTAGCGGTTTTTACATTCCCTCTATAAGTGATATCTTATGATAAGTGTCGTTTTCTGGTTGACTTATTTCACTTAGAATCGTCGTACCTAAATCCACTCATCATGCTGCTACTAGCCTTATGACGTTGATTTCCTGGCTGAGTGATATTCCATTGTACATAAGGACCACAACTTCTTTATCCATTTTTTTCTTTCCTGGGATATTTAAGGTGTAACGAAGTGGAGGTTCTTGTCAACAGAGCAGCCCTAAACTTTGGGGTGCCTGTGTCTTGCTGATTTTTACTTTTCCCAATTTATACACCCATGAGTGGAAGTGCCCTATGCTCTCTAAGCTGAGTTTTTTAGAGGTTTCAGGACACACCGTACACTTCTCCAGAGTGGCTGTTGGCAATTTACATCACGCCCATCAGCGTAGCAAGGCTCCCGTTTCTCCATGGCCTGTCCTGCATTTCTGGTTTTGACACTTTATTCAGCATGGCCCTTTTGACCGATGGGAAGCGAGACTTCTTTGTAGCGCTGATTTGCCTTTCCAGGTTGCTTGGTTGGCCAAAAAGGGCGTATGCGTTTTTTCCTGAATATATTCAGGAAAAAACGCATACGCCCTTTTTGGCCAAGGGCATCATGGTCGAGGTTTTGCCGCCTTTCCTGTGCTTTAAAGGCGATTCGAATCTACCTCCTGAAATCTGTTTCCTGCAATTCTGCCTTGCTTTCAAATCCTCTTCGTTGCCTTCCCTCAATATATTTGTGGACGAGAGTTATCATTTCTAACTCTGCAGGTTTGTGAATTGCAGTGCCCCTGAGCTCCATTTTTCAACTCGCTTTTTTGGGAGCTGGCCGCAAAAGCGCAGGATTGCTTCAGGCCCTATTCTGGTTCCGGGCGGCAGGCTGAGCCTGTGGTTAATTCTTCTTCCTGATGGGAAAATAGAGTGACCTGTGCCTGTCCCAACACCTAGAGCTAGTCTCTCATTGGTTCCCCCTCTTCCCGTTCATCCTCAGGACAAATTGCAACCTGTACGGAACAGGAGGTTAAAGGTGCTGATTCTCCACGGAGGGAGATTGCTACTAACGCGGCTGGAATGGCGAACCCGAGCACAAGGAGATGAGAAATGAGGTGCGTTTTAGAAACCTTTCCCGATCACACGGTGTACCATCTTCTGGGTTTCTCATGCATGTTTTCGATGTAGGAAGATGCCCTTGAACCTGGAGATTTGGGACCGATGGGATGGGTACCACGCAGTGTTACTTTAAAGGGTCTGCGTTTGCTCACCCAACCTCACCAAAACTCTCAGCCCCATGAGTGTCCACCCTTATGTCTCAATCAGCTGTGGGTCTAGAGATGGTCAATCCAGGTGGCATCACAGCCCCTGAACGAATTTTGTAAGAATTTCTCTCTCTTTCACTGTCTTTGTTTCACGGGATTTTAAAAGTAATTGATTTTTATAATGGGGTTTAGCTGCTTTTCACTGCTCTGTTTATGCTGCTTTACACCCACTTGACTCATTTACAGAGAGATATCAATACATAGCTTTGAAGATTCTTCCTAGTCAGGTATATTCTTGGGCGGTGAATAGGGGATGTCGAGTCCAGTTCACTGAGCAAGGAGTAGGTCTTGTCTATTACATATTGGGTTTATGGAACGGTATCTGAGCTAATTTGAAACCCTTGTTTTCTCCCTCACCCGACCTCACCTTTCCCATTAAGCAGCCATAGTGTGTTTTGTAAACGTGTGACGCTGTTCTGTTTTGTAATTCAGTTCAAGTGTAGCGGTTTTTACATTCCCTCTCTAAGTGATATCTTATGATAAGTGTCTTTTTCTGTGTGACTTATTTCACTTAGAATCGTCGTACCTAAATCCTCTCATCATGCTGCTACTAGCCTTATGACGTTAATTTCATGGCTGAGTGATATGCCATTGTACATAAGGACCACAACTTCCTTATCCATTTTTCTCTTTCCTGGGATATTTAAGGTGTAACGAAGTGGAGGTTCTTGTCAACAGAGCAGCCCTAAACTTTGGGGTGCCTGTGTCTTGCTGATTTTTAGTTTTCCCAATTTATACGCCCATGAGTGGAAGTGCCTTATGCTCTCTATGCTGAGTTCTTTAGATGTTTCAGGAAACACCGTACACTTCTCCAGAGTGGCTGTTGGCAATTTACATCCCGCCCATCAGCGTAGTAAGGCTCCCGTTTCTCCATGGCCTGTCCTGCATTTCTGGTTTTGACACTTTATTCAGCATGGCCCTTTTGACCGATGGGAAGCGAGACTTCTTTGTAGCGCTGATTTGCCTTTCCAGGTTGCTTGGTTGGCCAAAAAGGGCGTATGCGTTTTTTCCTGAATATATTCAGGAAAAAACGCATACGCCCTTTTTGGCCAAGGGCATCATGGTCGAGGTTTTGCCGCTTTTCCTGTGCTTTAAAGGCGATTCGACTCTACCTCCTGAAATCTGTTTCCTGCAATTCTGCCTTGCTTTCAAATCCTCCTCGTTGCCTTCCCTCAATATATTTGTGGACGAGAGTTATCATTTATAACTCTGCAGGTTTGTGAATTGCAGTGCCCCTGAGCTCGATTTTTCAACTCGTTTTTTTGGGAGCTGGCCGCAAAAGCACAGGATTGCTTCAGGCCCTGTTCTGCTTCCGGGCGGCAGGCTGAGCCTGTGGTTAATTCTTCTTCCTGATGGGAAAATAGAGTGACCTGTGCCTGTCCCAACACCTAGAGCTAGTCTCTCACTGGTTCCCCCTCTTCCCGTTCATCCTCAGGACAATTTGCAACCTGTACGGAACAGGAGGTTGAAGGTGCTGATTCTCGAAGGAGGGAGATTGCTAGTAAAGCGGCTGTAATGGCCAACCCGAGCACAAGGAGATGAGAAATGAGGTGCGTTTTCGAAACCTTTCCCGATCACACGGTGTACCATCTTCTGGGTTTCTCATGCATGTTTTTGTTATAGGAAGATGCCCTTGAACTTGGAGATTTGGGACCCATGGGATGGGTACCACGCAGTATTACTTTAAAGGGCCTGCGTTTCCTCAACCAACCTGACCAAACCTCTCAGCCACAAGAGTGTCCACCCTTATGTCTCAATCAGCTGTGGGTCTAGAGATGGTCAATCCAGGTGGCATCACAGCCCCTGAACGAATATTGTAAGAATTTCTCTCTCTTTCACTGTCTTTGTTTCACGGGTTTTTAAAAGTAATTGATTTTTATAATGGGGTTTAGCTGCTTTTCACTGCTGTTTTTATGCTGCTTTACACCCACTTGACTCACTTACAGAGAGATATCAATACATAGCTTTGAAGATTCTTCCTAGTCAGATATATTCTTGGGCGGTGAATAGGGGGTTTTTGCGTCCAGTTCACTGAGCAAGGAGTAGGTCTTGTCTATTACATATTGGGTTTATGGAACGGTATCTGAGCTAATTTGAAACCCTTGTTTTCTGCCTCACCCGACCTCACCTTTCCCGTTAAGCAGCCATAGTGTGTTTTGTAAACGTGTGTCTCTGTTCTGTTTTGTAATTCAGTTCAAGTGTAGCGGTTTTTACATTCCCTCTATAAGTGATATCTTATGATAAGTGTCGTTTTCTGGTTGACTTATTTCACTTAGAATCGTCGTACCTAAATCCACTCATCATGCTGCTACTAGCCTTATGACGTTGATTTCCTGGCTGAGTGATATTCCATTGTACATAAGGACCACAACTTCTTTATCCATTTTTTTCTTTCCTGGGATATTTAAGGTGTAACGAAGTGGAGGTTCTTGTCAACAGAGCAGCCCTAAACTTTGGGGTGCCTGTGTCTTGCTGATTTTTACTTTTCCCAATTTATACACCCATGAGTGGAAGTGCCCTATGCTCTCTAAGCTGAGTTTTTTAGAGGTTTCAGGACACACCGTACACTTCTCCAGAGTGGCTGTTGGCAATTTACATCACGCCCATCAGCGTAGCAAGGCTCCCGTTTCTCCATGGCCTGTCCTGCATTTCTGGTTTTGACACTTTATTCAGCATGGCCCTTTTGACCGATGGGAAGCGAGACTTCTTTGTAGCGCTGATTTGCCTTTCCAGGTTGCTTGGTTGGCCAAAAAGGGCGTATGCGTTTTTTCCTGAATATATTCAGGAAAAAACGCATACGCCCTTTTTGGCCAAGGGCATCATGGTCGAGGTTTTGCCGCCTTTCCTGTGCTTTAAAGGCGATTCGAATCTACCTCCTGAAATCTGTTTCCTGCAATTCTGCCTTGCTTTCAAATCCTCTTCGTTGCCTTCCCTCAATATATTTGTGGACGAGAGTTATCATTTCTAACTCAGCAGGTTTGTGAATTGCAGTGCCCCTGAGCTCCATTTTTCAACTCGCTTTCTTCGGAGCTGGCCGCAAAAGCGCAGGATTGCTTCAGGCCCTATTCTGGTTCCGGGCGGCAGGCTGAGCCTGTGGTTAATTCTTCTTCCTGATGGGAAAATAGAGTGACCTGTGCCTGTCCCAACACCTAGAGCTAGTCTCTCATTGGTTCCCCCTCTTCCCGTTCATCCTCAGGACAAATTGCAACCTGTACGGAACAGGAGGTTAAAGGTGCTGATTCTCCACAGAGGGAGATTGCTACTAACGCGGCTGGAATGGCGAACCCGAGCACAAGGAGATGAGAAATGAGGTGCATTTTAGAAACCTTTCCCGATCACACGGTGTACCATCTTCTGGGTTTCTCATGCATGTTTTCGATGTAGGAAGATGCCCTTGAACCTGGAGATTTGGGACCCATGGGATGGATACCACGCAGTATTACTTTAAAGGGTCTGCGTTTGCTCACCCAACCTCACCAAACCTCTCAGCCCCAAGAGTGTCCACCCTTATGTCTCAATCAGCTGTGGGTCTAGAGATGGTCAATCCAGGTGGCATCACAGCCCCTGAACGAATTTTGTAAGAATTTCTCTCTCTTTCACTGTCTTTGTTTCACGGGATTTTAAAAGTAATTGATTTTTATAATGGGGTTTAGCTGCTTTTCACTGCTCTGTTTATGCTGCTTTACACCCACTTGACTCATTTACAGAGAGATATCAATACATAGCTTTGAAGATTCTTCCTAGTCAGGTATATTCTTGGGCGGTGAATAGGGGGTGTCGAGTCCAGTTCACTGAGCAAGGAGTAGGTCTTGTCTATTACATATTGGGTTTATGGAACGGTATCTGAGCTAATTTGAAACCCTTGTTTTCTCCCTCACCCGACCTCACCTTTCCCGTTAAGCAGCCATAGTGTGTTTTGTAAACGTGTGACGCTGTTCTGTTTTGTAATTCAGTTCAAGTGTAGCGGTTTTTACATTCCCTCTCTAAGTGATATCTTATGATAAGTGTCTTTTTCTGTGTGACTTGTTTCACTTAGAATCGTCGTACCTAAATCCTCTCATCATGCTGCTACTAGCCTTATGACGTTAATTTCATGGCTGAGTGATATGCCATTGTACATAAGGACCACAACTTCCTTATCCATTTTTCTCTTTCCTGGGATATTTAAGGTGTAACGAAGTGGAGGTTCTTGTCAACAGAGCAGCCCTAAACTTTGGGGTGCCTGTGTCTTGCTGATTTTTAGTTTTCCCAATTTATACGCCCATGAGTGGAAGTGCCTTATGCTCTCTATGCTGAGTTCTTTAGATGTTTCAGGAAACACCGTACACTTCTCCAGAGTGGCTGTTGGCAATTTACATCCCGCCCATCAGCGTAGTAAGGCTCCCGTTTCTCCATGGCCTGTCCTGCATTTCTGGTTTTGACACTTTATTCAGCATGGCCCTTTTGACCGATGGGAAGCGAGACTTCTTTGTAGCGCTGATTTGCCTTTCCAGGTTGCTTGGTTGGCCAAAAAGGGCGTATGCGTTTTTTCCTGAATATATTCAGGAAAAAACGCATACGCCCTTTTTGGCCAAGGGCATCATGGTCGAGGTTTTGCCGCTTTTCCTGTGCTTTAAAGGCGATTCGACTCTACCTCCTGAAATCTGTTTCCTGCAATTCTGCCTTGCTTTCAAATCCTCCTCGTTGCCTTCCCTCAATATATTTGTGGACGAGAGTTATCATTTCTAACTCTGCAGGTTTGTGAATTGCAGTGCCCCTGAGCTCGATTTTTCAACTCGTTTTTTTGGGAGCTGGCCGCAAAAGCACAGGATTGCTTCAGGCCCTGTTCTGCTTCCGGGCGGCAGGCTGAGCCTGTGGTTAATTCTTCTTCCTGATGGGAAAATAGAGTGACCTGTGCCTGTCCCAACACCTAGAGCTAGTCTCTCACTGGTTCCCCCTCTTCCCGTTCATCCTCAGGACAATTTGCAACCTGTACGGAACAGGAGGTTGAAGGTGCTGATTCTCGAAGGAGGGAGATTGCTAGTAAAGCGGCTGTAATGGCCAACCCGAGCACAAGGAGATGAGAAATGAGGTGCGTTTTCGAAACCTTTCCCGATCACACGGTGTACCATCTTCTGGGTTTCTCATGCATGTTTTTGTTATAGGAAGATGCCCTTGAACTTGGAGATTTGGGACCCATGGGATGGGTACCACGCAGTATTACTTTAAAGGGCCTGCGTTTCCTCAACCAACCTGACCAAACCTCTCAGCCACAAGAGTGTCCACCCTTATGTCTCAATCAGCTGTGGGTCTAGAGATGGTCAATCCAGGTGGCATCACAGCCCCTGAACGAATATTGTAAGAATTTCTCTCTCTTTCACTGTCTTTGTTTCACGGGTTTTTAAAAGTAATTGATTTTTATAATGGGGTTTAGCTGCTTTTCACTGCTGTTTTTATGCTGCTTTACACCCACTTGACTCACTTACAGAGAGATATCAATACATAGCTTTGAAGATTCTTCCTAGTCAGATATATTCTTGGGCGGTGAATAGGGGGTTTTTGCGTCCAGTTCACTGAGCAAGGAGTAGGTCTTGTCTATTACATATTGGGTTTATGGAACGGTATCTGAGCTAATTTGAAACCCTTGTTTTCTGCCTCACCCGACCTCACCTTTCCCGTTAAGCAGCCATAGTGTGTTTTGTAAACGTGTGTCTCTGTTCTGTTTTGTAATTCAGTTCAAGTGTAGCGGTTTTTACATTCCCTCTATAAGTGATATCTTATGATAAGTGTCGTTTTCTGGTTGACTTATTTCACTTAGAATCGTCGTACCTAAATCCACTCATCATGCTGCTACTAGCCTTATGACGTTGATTTCCTGGCTGAGTGATATTCCATTGTACATAAGGACCACAACTTCTTTATCCATTTTTTTCTTTCCTGGGATATTTAAGGTGTAACGAAGTGGAGGTTCTTGTCAACAGAGCAGCCCTAAACTTTGGGGTGCCTGTGTCTTGCTGATTTTTACTTTTCCCAATTTATACACCCATGAGTGGAAGTGCCCTATGCTCTCTAAGCTGAGTTTTTTAGAGGTTTCAGGACACACCGTACACTTCTCCAGAGTGGCTGTTGGCAATTTACATCACGCCCATCAGCGTAGCAAGGCTCCCGTTTCTCCATGGCCTGTCCTGCATTTCTGGTTTTGACACTTTATTCAGCATGGCCCTTTTGACCGATGGGAAGCGAGACTTCTTTGTAGCGCTGATTTGCCTTTCCAGGTTGCTTGGTTGGCCAAAAAGGGCGTATGCGTTTTTTCCTGAATATATTCAGGAAAAAACGCATACGCCCTTTTTGGCCAAGGGCATCATGGTCGAGGTTTTGCCGCCTTTCCTGTGCTTTAAAGGCGATTCGAATCTACCTCCTGAAATCTGTTTCCTGCAATTCTGCCTTGCTTTCAAATCCTCTTCGTTGCCTTCCCTCAATATATTTGTGGACGAGAGTTATCATTTCTAACTCTGCAGGTTTGTGAATTGCAGTGCCCCTGAGCTCCATTTTTCAACTCGCTTTTTTGGGAGCTGGCCGCAAAAGCGCAGGATTGCTTCAGGCCCTATTCTGGTTCCGGGCGGCAGGCTGAGCCTGTGGTTAATTCTTCTTCCTGATGGGAAAATAGAGTGACCTGTGCCTGTCCCAACACCTAGAGCTAGTCTCTCATTGGTTCCCCCTCTTCCCGTTCATCCTCAGGACAAATTGCAACCTGTACGGAACAGGAGGTTAAAGGTGCTGATTCTCCACGGAGGGAGATTGCTACTAACGCGGCTGGAATGGCGAACCCGAGCACAAGGAGATGAGAAATGAGGTGCGTTTTAGAAACCTTTCCCGATCACACGGTGTACCATCTTCTGGGTTTCTCATGCATGTTTTCGATGTAGGAAGATGCCCTTGAACCTGGAGATTTGGGACCCATGGGATGGGTACCACGCAGTGTTACTTTAAAGGGTCTGCGTTTGCTCACCCAACCTCACCAAAACTCTCAGCCCCATGAGTGTCCACCCTTATGTCTCAATCAGCTGTGGGTCTAGAGATGGTCAATCCAGGTGGCATCACAGCCCCTGAACGAATTTTGTAAGAATTTCTCTCTCTTTCACTGTCTTTGTTTCACGGGATTTTAAAAGTAATTGATTTTTATAATGGGGTTTAGCTGCTTTTCACTGCTCTGTTTATGCTGCTTTACACCCACTTGACTCATTTACAGAGAGATATCAATACATAGCTTTGAAGATTCTTCCTAGTCAGGTATATTCTTGGGCGGTGAATAGGGGATGTCGAGTCCAGTTCACTGAGCAAGGAGTAGGTCTTGTCTATTACATATTGGGTTTATGGAACGGTATCTGAGCTAATTTGAAACCCTTGTTTTCTCCCTCACCCGACCTCACCTTTCCCGTTAAGCAGCCATAGTGTGTTTTGTAAACGTGTGACGCTGTTCTGTTTTGTAATTCAGTTCAAGTGTAGCGGTTTTTACATTCCCTCTCTAAGTGATATCTTATGATAAGTGTCTTTTTCTGTGTGACTTATTTCACTTAGAATCGTCGTACCTAAATCCTCTCATCATGCTGCTACTAGCCTTATGACGTTAATTTCATGGCTGAGTGATATGCCATTGTACATAAGGACCACAACTTCCTTATCCATTTTTCTCTTTCCTGGGATATTTAAGGTGTAACGAAGTGGAGGTTCTTGTCAACAGAGCAGCCCTAAACTTTGGGGTGCCTGTGTCTTGCTGATTTTTAGTTTTCCCAATTTATACGCCCATGAGTGGAAGTGCCTTATGCTCTCTATGCTGAGTTCTTTAGATGTTTCAGGAAACACCGTACACTTCTCCAGAGTGGCTGTTGGCAATTTACATCCCGCCCATCAGCGTAGTAAGGCTCCCGTTTCTCCATGGCCTGTCCTGCATTTCTGGTTTTGACACTTTATTCAGCATGGCCCTTTTGACCGATGGGAAGCGAGACTTCTTTGTAGCGCTGATTTGCCTTTCCAGGTTGCTTGGTTGGCCAAAAAGGGCGTATGCGTTTTTTCCTGAATATATTCAGGAAAAAACGCATACGCCCTTTTTGGCCAAGGGCATCATGGTCGAGGTTTTGCCGCTTTTCCTGTGCTTTAAAGGCGATTCGACTCTACCTCCTGAAATCTGTTTCCTGCAATTCTGCCTTGCTTTCAAATCCTCCTCGTTGCCTTCCCTCAATATATTTGTGGACGAGAGTTATCATTTATAACTCTGCAGGTTTGTGAATTGCAGTGCCCCTGAGCTCGATTTTTCAACTCGTTTTTTTGGGAGCTGGCCGCAAAAGCACAGGATTGCTTCAGGCCCTGTTCTGCTTCCGGGCGGCAGGCTGAGCCTGTGGTTAATTCTTCTTCCTGATGGGAAAATAGAGTGACCTGTGCCTGTCCCAACACCTAGAGCTAGTCTCTCACTGGTTCCCCCTCTTCCCGTTCATCCTCAGGACAATTTGCAACCTGTACGGAACAGGAGGTTGAAGGTGCTGATTCTCGAAGGAGGGAGATTGCTAGTAAAGCGGCTGTAATGGCCAACCCGAGCACAAGGAGATGAGAAATGAGGTGCGTTTTCGAAACCTTTCCCGATCACACGGTGTACCATCTTCTGGGTTTCTCATGCATGTTTTTGTTATAGGAAGATGCCCTTGAACTTGGAGATTTGGGACCCATGGGATGGGTACCACGCAGTATTACTTTAAAGGGCCTGCGTTTCCTCAACCAACCTGACCAAACCTCTCAGCCACAAGAGTGTCCACCCTTATGTCTCAATCAGCTGTGGGTCTAGAGATGGTCAATCCAGGTGGCATCACAGCCCCTGAACGAATATTGTAAGAATTTCTCTCTCTTTCACTGTCTTTGTTTCACGGGTTTTTAAAAGTAATTGATTTTTATAATGGGGTTTAGCTGCTTTTCACTGCTGTTTTTATGCTGCTTTACACCCACTTGACTCACTTACAGAGAGATATCAATACATAGCTTTGAAGATTCTTCCTAGTCAGATATATTCTTGGGCGGTGAATAGGGGGTTTTTGCGTCCAGTTCACTGAGCAAGGAGTAGGTCTTGTCTATTACATATTGGGTTTATTGAACGGTATCTGAGCTAATTTGAAACCCTTGTTTTCTGCCTCACCCGACCTCACCTTTCCCGTTAAGCAGCCATAGTGTGTTTTGTAAACGTGTGTCTCTGTTCTGTTTTGTAATTCAGTTCAAGTGTAGCGGTTTTTACATTCCCTCTATAAGTGATATCTTATGATAAGTGTCGTTTTCTGGTTGACTTATTTCACTTAGAATCGTCGTACCTAAATCCACTCATCATGCTGCTACTAGCCTTATGACGTTGATTTCCTGGCTGAGTGATATGCCATTGTACATAAGGACCACAACTTCTTTATCCATTTTTTTCTTTCCTGGGATATTTAAGGTGTAACGAAGTGGAGGTTCTTGTCAACAGAGCAGCCCTAAACTTTGGGGTGCCTGTGTCTTGCTGATTTTTACTTTTCCCAATTTATACACCCATGAGTGGAAGTGCCCTATGCTCTCTAAGCTGAGTTTTTTAGAGGTTTCAGGACACACCGTACACTTCTCCAGAGTGGCTGTTGGCAATTTACATCACGCCCATCAGCGTAGCAAGGCTCCCGTTTCTCCATGGCCTGTCCTGCATTTCTGGTTTTGACACTTTATTCAGCATGGCCCTTTTGACCGATGGGAAGCGAGACTTCTTTGTAGCGCTGATTTGCCTTTCCAGGTTGCTTGGTTGGCCAAAAAGGGCGTATGCGTTTTTTCCTGAATATATTCAGGAAAAAACGCATACGCCCTTTTTGGCCAAGGGCATCATGGTCGAGGTTTTGCCGCCTTTCCTGTGCTTTAAAGGCGATTCGAATCTACCTCCTGAAATCTGTTTCCTGCAATTCTGCCTTGCTTTCAAATCCTCTTCGTTGCCTTCCCTCAATATATTTGTGGACGAGAGTTATCATTTCTAACTCTGCAGGTTTGTGAATTGCAGTGCCCCTGAGCTCCATTTTTCAACTCGCTTTCTTCGGAGCTGGCCGCAAAAGCGCAGGATTGCTTCAGGCCCTATTGTGGTTCCGGGCGGCAGGCTGAGCCTGTGGTTAATTCTTCTTCCTGATGGGAAAATAGAGTGACCTGTGCCTGTCCCAACACCTAGAGCTAGTCTCTCATTGGTTCCCCCTCTTCCCGTTCATCCTCAGGACAAATTGCAACCTGTACGGAACAGGAGGTTAAAGGTGCTGATTCTCCACGGAGGGAGATTGCTACTAACGCGGCTGGAATGGCGAACCCGAGCACAAGGAGATGAGAAATGAGGTGCGTTTTAGAAACCTTTCCCGATCACACGGTGTACCATCTTCTGGGTTTCTCATGCATGTTTTCGATGTAGGAAGATGCCCTTGAACCTGGAGATTTGGGACCCATGGGATGGGTACCACGCAGTATTAATTTAAAGGGTCTGCGTTTGCTCACCCAACCTCACCAAACCTCTCAGCCCCAAGAGTGTCCACCCTTATGTCTCAATCAGCTGTGGGTCTAGAGATGGTCAATCCAGGTGGCATCACAGCCCCTGAACGAATTTTGTAAGAATTTCTCTCTCTTTCACTGTCTTTGTTTCACGGGATTTTAAAAGTAATTGATTTTTATAATGGGGTTTAGCTGCTTTTCACTGCTCTGTTTATGCTGCTTTACACCCACTTGACTCATTTACAGAGAGATATCAATACATAGCTTTGAAGATTCTTCCTAGTCAGGTATATTCTTGGGCGGTGAATAGGGGGTGTCGAGTCCAGTTCACTGAGCAAGGAGTAGGTCTTGTCTATTACATATTGGGTTTATGGAACGGTATCTGAGCTAATTTGAAACCCTTGTTTTCTCCCTCACCCGACCTCACCTTTCCCGTTAAGCAGCCATAGTGTGTTTTGTAAACGTGTGACGCTGTTCTGTTTTGTAATTCAGTTCAAGTGTAGCGGTTTTTACATTCCCTCTCTAAGTGATATCTTATGATAAGTGTCTTTTTCTGTGTGACTTATTTCACTTAGAATCGTCGTACCTAAATCCTCTCATCATGCTGCTACTAGCCTTATGACGTTAATTTCATGGCTGAGTGATATGCCATTGTACATAAGGACCACAACTTCCTTATCCATTTTTCTCTTTCCTGGGATATTTAAGGTGTAACGAAGTGGAGGTTCTTGTCAACAGAGCAGCCCTAAACTTTGGGGTGCCTGTGTCTTGCTGATTTTTAGTTTTCCCAATTTATACGCCCATGAGTGGAAGTGCCTTATGCTCTCTATGCTGAGTTCTTTAGATGTTTCAGGAAACACCGTACACTTCTCCAGAGTGGCTGTTGGCAATTTACATCCCGCCCATCAGCGTAGTAAGGCTCCCGTTTCTCCATGGCCTGTCCTGCATTTCTGGTTTTGACACTTTATTCAGCATGGCCCTTTTGACCGATGGGAAGCGAGACTTCTTTGTAGCGCTGATTTGCCTTTCCAGGTTGCTTGGTTGGGCAAAAATGGCGTATGCGTTTTTTCCTGAATATATTCAGGAAAAAACGCATACGCCCTTTTTGGCCAAGGGCATCATGGTCGAGGTTTTGCCGCTTTTCCTGTGCTTTAAAGGCGATTCGACTCTACCTCCTGAAATCTGTTTCCTGCAATTCTGCCTTGCTTTCAAATCCTCCTCGTTGCCTTCCCTCAATATATTTGTGGACGAGAGTTATCATTTATAACTCTGCAGGTTTGTGAATTGCAGTGCCCCTGAGCTCGATTTTTCAACTCGTTTTTTTGGGAGCTGGCCGCAAAAGCACAGGATTGCTTCAGGCCCTGTTCTGCTTCCGGGCGGCAGGCTGAGCCTGTGGTTAATTCTTCTTCCTGATGGGAAAATAGAGTGACCTGTGCCTGTCCCAACACCTAGAGCTAGTCTCTCACTGGTTCCCCCTCTTCCCGTTCATCCTCAGGACAATTTGCAACCTGTACGGAACAGGAGGTTGAAGGTGCTGATTCTCGAAGGAGGGAGATTGCTAGTAAAGCGGCTGTAATGGCCAACCCGAGCACAAGGAGATGAGAAATGAGGTGCGTTTTCGAAACCTTTCCCGATCACACGGTGTACCATCTTCTGGGTTTCTCATGCATGTTTTTGTTATAGGAAGATGCCCTTGAACTTGGAGATTTGGGACCCATGGGATGGGTACCACGCAGTATTACTTTAAAGGGCCTGCGTTTCCTCAACCAACCTGACCAAACCTCTCAGCCACAAGAGTGTCCACCCTTATGTCTCAATCAGCTGTGGGTCTAGAGATGGTCAATCCAGGTGGCATCACAGCCCCTGAACGAATATTGTAAGAATTTCTCTCTCTTTCACTGTCTTTGTTTCACGGGTTTTTAAAAGTAATTGATTTTTATAATGGGGTTTAGCTGCTTTTCACTGCTGTTTTTATGCTGCTTTACACCCACTTGACTCACTTACAGAGAGATATCAATACATAGCTTTGAAGATTCTTCCTAGTCAGATATATTCTTGGGCGGTGAATAGGGGGTTTTTGCGTCCAGTTCACTGAGCAAGGAGTAGGTCTTGTCTATTACATATTGGGTTTATTGAACGGTATCTGAGCTAATTTGAAACCCTTGTTTTCTGCCTCACCCGACCTCACCTTTCCCGTTAAGCAGCCATAGTGTGTTTTGTAAACGTGTGTCTCTGTTCTGTTTTGTAATTCAGTTCAAGTGTAGCGGTTTTTACATTCCCTCTATAAGTGATATCTTATGATAAGTGTCGTTTTCTGGTTGACTTATTTCACTTAGAATCGTCGTACCTAAATCCACTCATCATGCTGCTACTAGCCTTATGACGTTGATTTCCTGGCTGAGTGATATGCCATTGTACATAAGGACCACAACTTCTTTATCCATTTTTTTCTTTCCTGGGATATTTAAGGTGTAACGAAGTGGAGGTTCTTGTCAACAGAGCAGCCCTAAACTTTGGGGTGCCTGTGTCTTGCTGATTTTTACTTTTCCCAATTTATACACCCATGAGTGGAAGTGCCCTATGCTCTCTAAGCTGAGTTTTTTAGAGGTTTCAGGACACACCGTACACTTCTCCAGAGTGGCTGTTGGCAATTTACATCACGCCCATCAGCGTAGCAAGGCTCCCATTTCTCCATGGCCTGTCCTGCATTTCTGGTTTTGACACTTTATTCAGCATGGCCCTTTTGACCGATGGGAAGCGAGACTTCTTTGTAGCGCTGATTTGCCTTTCCAGGTTGCTTGGTTGGCCAAAAAGGGCGTATGCGTTTTTTCCTGAATATATTCAGGAAAAAACGCATACGCCCTTTTTGGCCAAGGGCATCATGGTCGAGGTTTTGCCGCCTTTCCTGTGCTTTAAAGGCGATTCGAATCTACCTCCTGAAATCTGTTTCCTGCAATTCTGCCTTGCTTTCAAATCCTCTTCGTTGCCTTCCCTCAATATATTAGTGGACGAGAGTTATCATTTCTAACTCTGCAGGTTTGTGAATTGCAGTGCCCCTGAGCTCCATTTTTCAACTCGCTTTCTTCGGAGCTGGCCGCAAAAGCGCAGGATTGCTTCAGGCCCTATTGTGGTTCCGGGCGGCAGGCTGAGCCTGTGGTTAATTCTTCTTCCTGATGGGAAAATAGAGTGACCTGTGCCTGTCCCAACACCTAGAGCTAGTCTCTCATTGGTTCCCCCTCTTCCCGTTCATCCTCAGGACAAATTGCAACCTGTACGGAACAGGAGGTTAAAGGTGCTGATTCTCCACGGAGGGAGATTGCTACTAACGCGGCTGGAATGGCGAACCCGAGCACAAGGAGATGAGAAATGAGGTGCGTTTTAGAAACCTTTCCCGATCACACGGTGTACCATCTTCTGGGTTTCTCATGCATGTTTTCGATGTAGGAAGATGCCCTTGAACCTGGAGATTTGGGACCCATGGGATGGGTACCACGCAGTATTACTTTAAAGGGTCTGCGTTTGCTCACCCAACCTCACCAAACCTCTCAGCCCCAAGAGTGTCCACCCTTATGTCTCAATCAGCTGTGGGTCTAGAGATGGTCAATCCAGGTGGCATCACAGCCCCTGAACGAATTTTGTAAGAATTTCTCTCTCTTTCACTGTCTTTGTTTCACGGGATTTTAAAAGTAATTGATTTTTATAATGGGGTTTAGCTGCTTTTCACTGCTCTGTTTATGCTGCTTTACACCCACTTGACTCATTTACAGAGAGATATCAATACATAGCTTTGAAGATTCTTCCTAGTCAGGTATATTCTTGGGCGGTGAATAGGGGGTGTCGAGTCCAGTTCACTGAGCAAGGAGTAGGTCTTGTCTATTACATATTGGGTTTATGGAACGGTATCTGAGCTAATTTGAAACCCTTGTTTTCTCCCTCACCCGACCTCACCTTTCCTGTTAAGCAGCCATAGTGTGTTTTGTAAACGTGTGACGCTGTTCTGTTTTGTAATTCAGTTCAAGTGTAGCGGTTTTTACATTCCCTCTCTAAGTGATATCTTATGATAAGTGTCTTTTTCTGTGTGACTTATTTCACTTAGAATCGTCGTACCTAAATCCTCTCATCATGCTGCTACTAGCCTTATGACGTTAATTTCATGGCTGAGTGATATGCCATTGTACATAAGGACCACAACTTCCTTATCCATTTTTCTCTTTCCTGGGATATTTAAGGTGTAACGAAGTGGAGGTTCTTGTCAACAGAGCAGCCCTAAACTTTGGGGTGCCTGTGTCTTGCTGATTTTTAGTTTTCCCAATTTATACGCCCATGAGTGGAAGTGCCTTATGCTCTCTATGCTGAGTTCTTTAGATGTTTCAGGAAACACCGTACACTTCTCCAGAGTGGCTGTTGGCAATTTACATCCCGCCCATCAGCGTAGTAAGGCTCCCGTTTCTCCATGGCCTGTCCTGCATTTCTGGTTTTGACACTTTATTCAGCATGGCCCTTTTGACCGATGGGAAGCGAGACTTCTTTGTAGCGCTGATTTGCCTTTCCAGGTTGCTTGGTTGGCCAAAAAGGGCGTATGCGTTTTTTCCTGAATATATTCAGGAAAAAACGCATACGCCCTTTTTGGCCAAGGGCATCATGGTCGAGGTTTTGCCGCTTTTCCTGTGCTTTAAAGGCGATTCGACTCTACCTCCTGAAATCTGTTTCCTGCAATTCTGCCTTGCTTTCAAATCCTCCTCGTTGCCTTCCCTCAATATATTTGTGGACGAGAGTTATCATTTATAACTCTGCAGGTTTGTGAATTGCAGTGCCCCTGAGCTCGATTTTTCAACTCGTTTTTTTGGGAGCTGGCCGCAAAAGCACAGGATTGCTTCAGGCCCTGTTCTGCTTCCGGGCGGCAGGCTGAGCCTGTGGTTAATTCTTCTTCCTGATGGGAAAATAGAGTGACCTGTGCCTGTCCCAACACCTAGAGCTAGTCTCTCACTGGTTCCCCCTCTTCCCGTTCATCCTCAGGACAATTTGCAACCTGTACGGAACAGGAGGTTGAAGGTGCTGATTCTCGAAGGAGGGAGATTGCTAGTAAAGCGGCTGTAATGGCCAACCCGAGCACAAGGAGATGAGAAATGAGGTGCGTTTTCGAAACCTTTCCCGATCACACGGTGTACCATCTTCTGGGTTTCTCATGCATGTTTTTGTTATAGGAAGATGCCCTTGAACTTGGAGATTTGGGACCCATGGGATGGGTACCACGCAGTATTACTTTAAAGGGCCTGCGTTTCCTCAACCAACCTGACCAAACCTCTCAGCCACAAGAGTGTCCACCCTTATGTCTCAATCAGCTGTGGGTCTAGAGATGGTCAATCCAGGTGGCATCACAGCCCCTGAACGAATTTTGTAAGAATTTCTCTCTCTTTCACTGTCTTTGTTTCACGGGTTTTTAAAAGTCATTGATTTTTATAATGGGGTTTAGCTGCTTTTCACTGCTGTTTTTATGCTGCTTTACACCCACTTGACTCACTTACAGAGAGATATCAATACATAGCTTTGAAGATTCTTCCTAGTCAGATATATTCTTGGGCGGTGAATAGGGGGTTTTTGCGTCCAGTTCACTGAGCAAGGAGTAGGTCTTGTCTATTACATATTGGGTTTATGGAACGGTATCTGAGCTAATTTGAAACCCTTGTTTTCTGCCTCACCCGACCTCACCTTTCCCGTTAAGCAGCCATAGTGTGTTTTGTAAACGTGTGTCTCTGTTCTGTTTTGTAATTCAGTTCAAGTGTAGCGGTTTTTACATTCCCTCTATAAGTGATATCTTATGATAAGTGTCGTTTTCTGGTTGACTTATTTCACTTAGAATCGTCGTACCTAAATCCACTCATCATGCTGCTACTAGCCTTATGACGTTGATTTCCTGGCTGAGTGATATTCCATTGTACATAAGGACCACAACTTCTTTATCCATTTTTTTCTTTCCTGGGATATTTAAGGTGTAACGAAGTGGAGGTTCTTGTCAACAGAGCAGCCCTAAACTTTGGGGTGCCTGTGTCTTGCTGATTTTTACTTTTCCCAATTTATACACCCATGAGTGGAAGTGCCCTATGCTCTCTAAGCTGAGTTTTTTAGAGGTTTCAGGACACACCGTACACTTCTCCAGAGTGGCTGTTGGCAATTTACATCGCGCCCATCAGCGTAGCAAGGCTCCCGTTTCTCCATGGCCTGTCCTGCATTTCTGGTTTTGACACTTTATTCAGCATGGCCCTTTTGACCGATGGGAAGCGAGACTTCTTTGTAGCGCTGATTTGCCTTTCCAGGTTGCTTGGTTGGCCAAAAAGGGCGTATGCGTTTTTTCCTGAATATATTCAGGAAAAAACGCATACGCCCTTTTTGGCCAAGGGCATCATGGTCGAGGTTTTGCCGCCTTTCCTGTGCTTTAAAGGCGATTCGAATCTACCTCCTGAAATCTGTTTCCTGCAATTCTGCCTTGCTTTCAAATCCTCTTCGTTGCCTTCCCTCAATATATTTGTGGACGAGAGTTATCATTTCTAACTCTGCAGGTTTGTGAATTCCAGTGCCCCTGAGCTCCATTTTTCAACTCGCTTTTTTGGGAGCTGGCCGCAAAAGCGCAGGATTGCTTCAGGCCCTATTCTGGTTCCGGGCGGCAGGCTGAGCCTGTGGTTAATTCTTCTTCCTGATGGGAAAATAGAGTGACCTGTGCCTGTCCCAACACCTAGAGCTAGTCTCTCATTGGTTCCCCCTCTTCCCGTTCATCCTCAGGACAAATTGCAACCTGTACGGAACAGGAGGTTAAAGGTGCTGATTCTCCACGGAGGGAGATTGCTACTAACGCGGCTGGAATGGCGAACCCGAGCACAAGGAGATGAGAAATGAGGTGCGTTTTAGAAACCTTTCCCGATCACACGGTGTACCATCTTCTGGGTTTCTCATGCATGTTTTCGATGTAGGAAGATGCCCTTGAACCTGGAGATTTGGGACCCATGGGATGGGTACCACGCAGTGTTACTTTAAAGGGTCTGCGTTTGCTCACCCAACCTCACCAAAACTCTCAGCCCCATGAGTGTCCACCCTTATGTCTCAATCAGCTGTGGGTCTAGAGATGGTCAATCCAGGTGGCATCACAGCCCCTGAACGAATTTTGTAAGAATTTCTCTCTCTTTCACTGTCTTTGTTTCACGGGATTTTAAAAGTAATTGATTTTTATAATGGGGTTTAGCTGCTTTTCACTGCTCTGTTTATGCTGCTTTACACCCACTTGACTCATTTACAGAGAGATATCAATACATAGCTTTGAAGATTCTTCCTAGTCAGGTATATTCTTGGGCGGTGAATAGGGGATGTCGAGTCCAGTTCACTGAGCAAGGAGTAGGTCTTGTCTATTACATATTGGGTTTATGGAACGGTATCTGAGCTAATTTGAAACCCTTGTTTTCTCCCTCACCCGACCTCACCTTTCCCGTTAAGCAGCCATAGTGTGTTTTGTAAACGTGTGACGCTGTTCTGTTTTGTAATTCAGTTCAAGTGTAGCGGTTTTTACATTCCCTCTCTAAGTGATATCTTATGATAAGTGTCTTTTTCTGTGTGACTTATTTCACTTAGAATCGTCGTACCTAAATCCTCTCATCATGCTGCTACTAGCCTTATGACGTTAATTTCATGGCTGAGTGATATGCCATTGTACATAAGGACCACAACTTCCTTATCCATTTTTCTCTTTCCTGGGATATTTAAGGTGTAACGAAGTGGAGGTTCTTGTCAACAGAGCAGCCCTAAACTTTGGGGTGCCTGTGTCTTGCTGATTTTTAGTTTTCCCAATTTATACGCCCATGAGTGGAAGTGCCTTATGCTCTCTATGCTGAGTTCTTTAGATGTTTCAGGAAACACCGTACACTTCTCCAGAGTGGCTGTTGGCAATTTACATCCCGCCCATCAGCGTAGTAAGGCTCCCGTTTCTCCATGGCCTGTCCTGCATTTCTGGTTTTGACACTTTATTCAGCATGGCCCTTTTGACCGATGGGAAGCGAGACTTCTTTGTAGCGCTGATTTGCCTTTCCAGGTTGCTTGGTTGGCCAAAAAGGGCGTATGCGTTTTTTCCTGAATATATTCAGGAAAAAACGCATACGCCCTTTTTGGCCAAGGGCATCATGGTCGAGGTTTTGCCGCTTTTCCTGTGCTTTAAAGGCGATTCGACTCTACCTCCTGAAATCTGTTTCCTGCAATTCTGCCTTGCTTTCAAATCCTCCTCGTTGCCTTCCCTCAATATATTTGTGGACGAGAGTTATCATTTATAACTCTGCAGGTTTGTGAATTGCAGTGCCCCTGAGCTCGATTTTTCAACTCGTTTTTTTGGGAGCTGGCCGCAAAAGCACAGGATTGCTTCAGGCCCTGTTCTGCTTCCGGGCGGCAGGCTGAGCCTGTGGTTAATTCTTCTTCCTGATGGGAAAATAGAGTGACCTGTGCCTGTCCCAACACCTAGAGCTAGTCTCTCACTGGTTCCCCCTCTTCCCGTTCATCCTCAGGACAATTTGCAACCTGTACGGAACAGGAGGTTGAAGGTGCTGATTCTCGAAGGAGGGAGATTGCTAGTAAAGCGGCTGTAATGGCCAACCCGAGCACAAGGAGATGAGAAATGAGGTGCGTTTTCGAAACCTTTCCCGATCACACGGTGTACCATCTTCTGGGTTTCTCATGCATGTTTTTGTTATAGGAAGATGCCCTTGAACTTGGAGATTTGGGACCCATGGGATGGGTACCACGCAGTATTACTTTAAAGGGCCTGCGTTTCCTCAACCAACCTGACCAAACCTCTCAGCCACAAGAGTGTCCACCCTTATGTCTCAATCAGCTGTGGGTCTAGAGATGGTCAATCCAGGTGGCATCACAGCCCCTGAACGAATATTGTAAGAATTTCTCTCTCTTTCACTGTCTTTGTTTCACGGGTTTTTAAAAGTAATTGATTTTTATAATGGGGTTTAGCTGCTTTTCACTGCTGTTTTTATGCTGCTTTACACCCACTTGACTCACTTACAGAGAGATATCAATACATAGCTTTGAAGATTCTTCCTAGTCAGATATATTCTTGGGCGGTGAATAGGGGGTTTTTGCGTCCAGTTCACTGAGCAAGGAGTAGGTCTTGTCTATTACATATTGGGTTTATTGAACGGTATCTGAGCTAATTTGAAACCCTTGTTTTCTGCCTCACCCGACCTCACCTTTCCCGTTAAGCAGCCATAGTGTGTTTTGTAAACGTGTGTCTCTGTTCTGTTTTGTAATTCAGTTCAAGTGTAGCGGTTTTTACATTCCCTCTATAAGTGATATCTTATGATAAGTGTCGTTTTCTGGTTGACTTATTTCACTTAGAATCGTCGTACCTAAATCCACTCATCATGCTGCTACTAGCCTTATGACGTTGATTTCCTGGCTGAGTGATATTCCATTGTACATAAGGACCACAACTTCTTTATCCATTTTTTTCTTTCCTGGGATATTTAAGGTGTAACGAAGTGGAGGTTCTTGTCAACAGAGCAGCCCTAAACTTTGGGGTGCCTGTGTCTTGCTGATTTTTACTTTTCCCAATTTATACACCCATGAGTGGAAGTGCCCTATGCTCTCTAAGCTGAGTTTTTTAGAGGTTTCAGGACACACCGTACACTTCTCCAGAGTGGCTGTTGGCAATTTACATCACGCCCATCAGCGTAGCAAGGCTCCCGTTTCTCCATGGCCTGTCCTGCATTTCTGGTTTTGACACTTTATTCAGCATGGCCCTTTTGACCGATGGGAAGCGAGACTTCTTTGTAGCGCTGATTTGCCTTTCCAGGTTGCTTGGTTGGCCAAAAAGGGCGTATGCGTTTTTTCCTGAATATATTCAGGAAAAAACGCATACGCCCTTTTTGGCCAAGGGCATCATGGTCGAGGTTTTGCCGCCTTTCCTGTGCTTTAAAGGCGATTCGAATCTACCTCCTGAAATCTGTTTCCTGCAATTCTGCCTTGCTTTCAAATCCTCTTCGTTGCCTTCCCTCAATATATTTGTGGACGAGAGTTATCATTTCTAACTCAGCAGGTTTGTGAATTGCAGTGCCCCTGAGCTCCATTTTTCAACTCGCTTTCTTCGGAGCTGGCCGCAAAAGCGCAGGATTGCTTCAGGCCCTATTCTGGTTCCGGGCGGCAGGCTGAGCCTGTGGTTAATTCTTCTTCCTGATGGGAAAATAGAGTGACCTGTGCCTGTCCCAACACCTAGAGCTAGTCTCTCATTGGTTCCCCCTCTTCCCGTTCATCCTCAGGACAAATTGCAACCTGTACGGAACAGGAGGTTAAAGGTGCTGATTCTCCACAGAGGGAGATTGCTACTAACGCGGCTGGAATGGCGAACCCGAGCACAAGGAGATGAGAAATGAGGTGCATTTTAGAAACCTTTCCCGATCACACGGTGTACCATCTTCTGGGTTTCTCATGCATGTTTTCGATGTAGGAAGATGCCCTTGAACCTGGAGATTTGGGACCCATGGGATGGATACCACGCAGTATTACTTTAAAGGGTCTGCGTTTGCTCACCCAACCTCACCAAACCTCTCAGCCCCAAGAGTGTCCACCCTTATGTCTCAATCAGCTGTGGGTCTAGAGATGGTCAATCCAGGTGGCATCACAGCCCCTGAACGAATTTTGTAAGAATTTCTCTCTCTTTCACTGTCTTTGTTTCACGGGATTTTAAAAGTAATTGATTTTTATAATGGGGTTTAGCTGCTTTTCACTGCTCTGTTTATGCTGCTTTACACCCACTTGACTCATTTACAGAGAGATATCAATACATAGCTTTGAAGATTCTTCCTAGTCAGGTATATTCTTGGGCGGTGAATAGGGGGTGTCGAGTCCAGTTCACTGAGCAAGGAGTAGGTCTTGTCTATTACATATTGGGTTTATGGAACGGTATCTGAGCTAATTTGAAACCCTTGTTTTCTCCCTCACCCGACCTCACCTTTCCCGTTAAGCAGCCATAGTGTGTTTTGTAAACCTGTGACGCTGTTCTGTTTTGTAATTCAGTTCAAGTGTAGCGGTTTTTACATTCCCTCTCTAAGTGATATCTTATGATAAGTGTCTTTTTCTGTGTGACTTGTTTCACTTAGAATCGTCGTACCTAAATCCTCTCATCATGCTGCTACTAGCCTTATGACGTTAATTTCATGGCTGAGTGATATGCCATTGTACATAAGGACCACAACTTCCTTATCCATTTTTCTCTTTCCTGGGATATTTAAGGTGTAACGAAGTGGAGGTTCTTGTCAACAGAGCAGCCCTAAACTTTGGGGTGCCTGTGTCTTGCTGATTTTTAGTTTTCCCAATTTATACGCCCATGAGTGGAAGTGCCTTATGCTCTCTATGCTGAGTTCTTTAGATGTTTCAGGAAACACCGTACACTTCTCCAGAGTGGCTGTTGGCAATTTACATCCCGCCCATCAGCGTAGTAAGGCTCCCGTTTCTCCATGGCCTGTCCTGCATTTCTGGTTTTGACACTTTATTCAGCATGGCCCTTTTGACCGATGGGAAGCGAGACTTCTTTGTAGCGCTGATTTGCCTTTCCAGGTTGCTTGGTTGGCCAAAAAGGGCGTATGCGTTTTTTCCTGAATATATTCAGGAAAAAACGCATACGCCCTTTTTGGCCAAGGGCATCATGGTCGAGGTTTTGCCGCTTTTCCTGTGCTTTAAAGGCGATTCGACTCTACCTCCTGAAATCTGTTTCCTGCAATTCTGCCTTGCTTTCAAATCCTCCTCGTTGCCTTCCCTCAATATATTTGTGGACGAGAGTTATCATTTATAACTCTGCAGGTTTGTGAATTGCAGTGCCCCTGAGCTCGATTTTTCAACTCGTTTTTTTGGGAGCTGGCCGCAAAAGCACAGGATTGCTTCAGGCCCTGTTCTGCTTCCGGGCGGCAGGCTGAGCCTGTGGTTAATTCTTCTTCCTGATGGGAAAATAGAGTGACCTGTGCCTGTCCCAACACCTAGAGCTAGTCTCTCACTGGTTCCCCCTCTTCCCGTTCATCCTCAGGACAATTTGCAACCTGTACGGAACAGGAGGTTGAAGGTGCTGATTCTCGAAGGAGGGAGATTGCTAGTAAAGCGGCTGTAATGGCCAACCCGAGCACAAGGAGATGAGAAATGAGGTGCGTTTTCGAAACCTTTCCCGATCACACGGTGTACCATCTTCTGGGTTTCTCATGCATGTTTTTGTTATAGGAAGATGCCCTTGAACTTGGAGATTTGGGACCCATGGGATGGGTACCACGCAGTATTACTTTAAAGGGCCTGCGTTTCCTCAACCAACCTGACCAAACCTCTCAGCCACAAGAGTGTCCACCCTTATGTCTCAATCAGCTGTGGGTCTAGAGATGGTCAATCCAGGTGGCATCACAGCCCCTGAACGAATATTGTAAGAATTTCTCTCTCTTTCACTGTCTTTGTTTCACGGGTTTTTAAAAGTAATTGATTTTTATAATGGGGTTTAGCTGCTTTTCACTGCTGTTTTTATGCTGCTTTACACCCACTTGACTCACTTACAGAGAGATATCAATACATAGCTTTGAAGATTCTTCCTAGTCAGATATATTCTTGGGCGGTGAATAGGGGGTTTTTGCGTCCAGTTCACTGAGCAAGGAGTAGGTCTTGTCTATTACATATTGGGTTTATTGAACGGTATCTGAGCTAATTTGAAACCCTTGTTTTCTGCCTCACCCGACCTCACCTTTCCCGTTAAGCAGCCATAGTGTGTTTTGTAAACGTGTGTCTCTGTTCTGTTTTGTAATTCAGTTCAAGTGTAGCGGTTTTTACATTCCCTCTATAAGTGATATCTTATGATAAGTGTCGTTTTCTGGTTGACTTATTTCACTTAGAATCGTCGTACCTAAATCCACTCATCATGCTGCTACTAGCCTTATGACGTTGATTTCCTGGCTGAGTGATATTCCATTGTACATAAGGACCACAACTTCTTTATCCATTTTTTTCTTTCCTGGGATATTTAAGGTGTAACGAAGTGGAGGTTCTTGTCAACAGAGCAGCCCTAAACTTTGGGGTGCCTGTGTCTTGCTGATTTTTACTTTTCCCAATTTATACACCCATGAGTGGAAGTGCCCTATGCTCTCTAAGCTGAGTTTTTTAGAGGTTTCAGGACACACCGTACACTTCTCCAGAGTGGCTGTTGGCAATTTACATCACGCCCATCAGCGTAGCAAGGCTCCCGTTTCTCCATGGCCTGTCCTGCATTTCTGGTTTTGACACTTTATTCAGCATGGCCCTTTTGACCGATGGGAAGCGAGACTTCTTTGTAGCGCTGATTTGCCTTTCCAGGTTGCTTGGTTGGCCAAAAAGGGCGTATGCGTTTTTTCCTGAATATATTCAGGAAAAAACGCATACGCCCTTTTTGGCCAAGGGCATCATGGTCGAGGTTTTGCCGCCTTTCCTGTGCTTTAAAGGCGATTCGAATCTACCTCCTGAAATCTGTTTCCTGCAATTCTGCCTTGCTTTCAAATCCTCTTCGTTGCCTTCCCTCAATATATTTGTGGACGAGAGTTATCATTTCTAACTCAGCAGGTTTGTGAATTGCAGTGCCCCTGAGCTCCATTTTTCAACTCGCTTTCTTCGGAGCTGGCCGCAAAAGCGCAGGATTGCTTCAGGCCCTATTCTGGTTCCGGGCGGCAGGCTGAGCCTGTGGTTAATTCTTCTTCCTGATGGGAAAATAGAGTGACCTGTGCCTGTCCCAACACCTAGAGCTAGTCTCTCATTGGTTCCCCCTCTTCCCGTTCATCCTCAGGACAAATTGCAACCTGTACGGAACAGGAGGTTAAAGGTGCTGATTCTCCACAGAGGGAGATTGCTACTAACGCGGCTGGAATGGCGAACCCGAGCACAAGGAGATGAGAAATGAGGTGCATTTTAGAAACCTTTCCCGATCACACGGTGTACCATCTTCTGGGTTTCTCATGCATGTTTTCGATGTAGGAAGATGCCCTTGAACCTGGAGATTTGGGACCCATGGGATGGATACCACGCAGTATTACTTTAAAGGGTCTGCGTTTGCTCACCCAACCTCACCAAACCTCTCAGCCCCAAGAGTGTCCACCCTTATGTCTCAATCAGCTGTGGGTCTAGAGATGGTCAATCCAGGTGGCATCACAGCCCCTGAACGAATTTTGTAAGAATTTCTCTCTCTTTCACTGTCTTTGTTTCACGGGATTTTAAAAGTAATTGATTTTTATAATGGGGTTTAGCTGCTTTTCACTGCTCTGTTTATGCTGCTTTACACCCACTTGACTCATTTACAGAGAGATATCAATACATAGCTTTGAAGATTCTTCCTAGTCAGGTATATTCTTGGGCGGTGAATAGGGGGTGTCGAGTCCAGTTCACTGAGCAAGGAGTAGGTCTTGTCTATTACATATTGGGTTTATGGAACGGTATCTGAGCTAATTTGAAACCCTTGTTTTCTCCCTCACCCGACCTCACCTTTCCCGTTAAGCAGCCATAGTGTGTTTTGTAAACGTGTGACGCTGTTCTGTTTTGTAATTCAGTTCAAGTGTAGCGGTTTTTACATTCCCTCTCTAAGTGATATCTTATGATAAGTGTCTTTTTCTGTGTGACTTATTTCACTTAGAATCGTCGTACCTAAATCCTCTCATCATGCTGCTACTAGCCTTATGACGTTAATTTCATGGCTGAGTGATATGCCATTGTACATAAGGACCACAACTTCCTTATCCATTTTTCTCTTTCCTGGGATATTTAAGGTGTAACGAAGTGGAGGTTCTTGTCAACAGAGCAGCCCTAAACTTTGGGGTGCCTGTGTCTTGCTGATTTTTAGTTTTCCCAATTTATACGCCCATGAGTGGAAGTGCCTTATGCTCTCTATGCTGAGTTCTTTAGATGTTTCAGGAAACACCGTACACTTCTCCAGAGTGGCTGTTGGCAATTTACATCCCGCCCATCAGCGTAGTAAGGCTCCCGTTTCTCCATGGCCTGTCCTGCATTTCTGGTTTTGACACTTTATTCAGCATGGCCCTTTTGACCGATGGGAAGCGAGACTTCTTTGTAGCGCTGATTTGCCTTTCCAGGTTGCTTGGTTGGCCAAAAAGGGCGTATGCGTTTTTTCCTGAATATATTCAGGAAAAAACGCATACGCCCTTTTTGGCCAAGGGCATCATGGTCGAGGTTTTGCCGCTTTTCCTGTGCTTTAAAGGCGATTCGACTCTACCTCCTGAAATCTGTTTCCTGCAATTCTGCCTTGCTTTCAAATCCTCCTCGTTGCCTTCCCTCAATATATTTGTGGACGAGAGTTATCATTTATAACTCTGCAGGTTTGTGAATTGCAGTGCCCCTGAGCTCGATTTTTCAACTCGTTTTTTTGGGAGCTGGCCGCAAAAGCACAGGATTGCTTCAGGCCCTGTTCTGCTTCCGGGCGGCAGGCTGAGCCTGTGGTTAATTCTTCTTCCTGATGGGAAAATAGAGTGACCTGTGCCTGTCCCAACACCTAGAGCTAGTCTCTCACTGGTTCCCCCTCTTCCCGTTCATCCTCAGGACAATTTGCAACCTGTACGGAACAGGAGGTTGAAGGTGCTGATTCTCGAAGGAGGGAGATTGCTAGTAAAGCGGCTGTAATGGCCAACCCGAGCACAAGGAGATGAGAAATGAGGTGCGTTTTCGAAACCTTTCCCGATCACACGGTGTACCATCTTCTGGGTTTCTCATGCATGTTTTTGTTATAGGAAGATGCCCTTGAACTTGGAGATTTGGGACCCATGGGATGGGTACCACGCAGTATTACTTTAAAGGGCCTGCGTTTCCTCAACCAACCTGACCAAACCTCTCAGCCACAAGAGTGTCCACCCTTATGTCTCAATCAGCTGTGGGTCTAGAGATGGTCAATCCAGGTGGCATCACAGCCCCTGAACGAATATTGTAAGAATTTCTCTCTCTTTCACTGTCTTTGTTTCACGGGTTTTTAAAAGTAATTGATTTTTATAATGGGGTTTAGCTGCTTTTCACTGCTGTTTTTATGCTGCTTTACACCCACTTGACTCACTTACAGAGAGATATCAATACATAGCTTTGAAGATTCTTCCTAGTCAGATATATTCTTGGGCGGTGAATAGGGGGTTTTTGCGTCCAGTTCACTGAGCAAGGAGTAGGTCTTGTCTATTACATATTGGGTTTATTGAACGGTATCTGAGCTAATTTGAAACCCTTGTTTTCTGCCTCACCCGACCTCACCTTTCCCGTTAAGCAGCCATAGTGTGTTTTGTAAACGTGTGTCTCTGTTCTGTTTTGTAATTCAGTTCAAGTGTAGCGGTTTTTACATTCCCTCTATAAGTGATATCTTATGATAAGTGTCGTTTTCTGGTTGACTTATTTCACTTAGAATCGTCGTACCTAAATCCACTCATCATGCTGCTACTAGCCTTATGACGTTGATTTCCTGGCTGAGTGATATGCCATTGTACATAAGGACCACAACTTCTTTATCCATTTTTTTCTTTCCTGGGATATTTAAGGTGTAACGAAGTGGAGGTTCTTGTCAACAGAGCAGCCCTAAACTTTGGGGTGCCTGTGTCTTGCTGATTTTTACTTTTCCCAATTTATACACCCATGAGTGGAAGTGCCCTATGCTCTCTAAGCTGAGTTTTTTAGAGGTTTCAGGACACACCGTACACTTCTCCAGAGTGGCTGTTGGCAATTTACATCACGCCCATCAGCGTAGCAAGGCTCCCGTTTCTCCATGGCCTGTCCTGCATTTCTGGTTTTGACACTTTATTCAGCATGGCCCTTTTGACCGATGGGAAGCGAGACTTCTTTGTAGCGCTGATTTGCCTTTCCAGGTTGCTTGGTTGGCCAAAAAGGGCGTATGCGTTTTTTCCTGAATATATTCAGGAAAAAACGCATACGCCCTTTTTGGCCAAGGGCATCATGGTCGAGGTTTTGCCGCCTTTCCTGTGCTTTAAAGGCGATTCGAATCTACCTCCTGAAATCTGTTTCCTGCAATTCTGCCTTGCTTTCAAATCCTCTTCGTTGCCTTCCCTCAATATATTTGTGGACGAGAGTTATCATTTCTAACTCTGCAGGTTTGTGAATTGCAGTGCCCCTGAGCTCCATTTTTCAACTCGCTTTCTTCGGAGCTGGCCGCAAAAGCGCAGGATTGCTTCAGGCCCTATTGTGGTTCCGGGCGGCAGGCTGAGCCTGTGGTTAATTCTTCTTCCTGATGGGAAAATAGAGTGACCTGTGCCTGTCCCAACACCTAGAGCTAGTCTCTCATTGGTTCCCCCTCTTCCCGTTCATCCTCAGGACAAATTGCAACCTGTACGGAACAGGAGGTTAAAGGTGCTGATTCTCCACGGAGGGAGATTGCTACTAACGCGGCTGGAATGGCGAACCCGAGCACAAGGAGATGAGAAATGAGGTGCGTTTTAGAAACCTTTCCCGATCACACGGTGTACCATCTTCTGGGTTTCTCATGCATGTTTTCGATGTAGGAAGATGCCCTTGAACCTGGAGATTTGGGACCCATGGGATGGGTACCACGCAGTATTAATTTAAAGGGTCTGCGTTTGCTCACCCAACCTCACCAAACCTCTCAGCCCCAAGAGTGTCCACCCTTATGTCTCAATCAGCTGTGGGTCTAGAGATGGTCAATCCAGGTGGCATCACAGCCCCTGAACGAATTTTGTAAGAATTTCTCTCTCTTTCACTGTCTTTGTTTCACGGGATTTTAAAAGTAATTGATTTTTATAATGGGGTTTAGCTGCTTTTCACTGCTCTGTTTATGCTGCTTTACACCCACTTGACTCATTTACAGAGAGATATCAATACATAGCTTTGAAGATTCTTCCTAGTCAGGTATATTCTTGGGCGGTGAATAGGGGGTGTCGAGTCCAGTTCACTGAGCAAGGAGTAGGTCTTGTCTATTACATATTGGGTTTATGGAACGGTATCTGAGCTAATTTGAAACCCTTGTTTTCTCCCTCACCCGACCTCACCTTTCCCGTTAAGCAGCCATAGTGTGTTTTGTAAACGTGTGACGCTGTTCTGTTTTGTAATTCAGTTCAAGTGTAGCGGTTTTTACATTCCCTCTCTAAGTGATATCTTATGATAAGTGTCTTTTTCTGTGTGACTTATTTCACTTAGAATCGTCGTACCTAAATCCTCTCATCATGCTGCTACTAGCCTTATGACGTTAATTTCATGGCTGAGTGATATGCCATTGTACATAAGGACCACAACTTCCTTATCCATTTTTCTCTTTCCTGGGATATTTAAGGTGTAACGAAGTGGAGGTTCTTGTCAACAGAGCAGCCCTAAACTTTGGGGTGCCTGTGTCTTGCTGATTTTTAGTTTTCCCAATTTATACGCCCATGAGTGGAAGTGCCTTATGCTCTCTATGCTGAGTTCTTTAGATGTTTCAGGAAACACCGTACACTTCTCCAGAGTGGCTGTTGGCAATTTACATCCCGCCCATCAGCGTAGTAAGGCTCCCGTTTCTCCATGGCCTGTCCTGCATTTCTGGTTTTGACACTTTATTCAGCATGGCCCTTTTGACCGATGGGAAGCGAGACTTCTTTGTAGCGCTGATTTGCCTTTCCAGGTTGCTTGGTTGGGCAAAAATGGCGTATGCGTTTTTTCCTGAATATATTCAGGAAAAAACGCATACGCCCTTTTTGGCCAAGGGCATCATGGTCGAGGTTTTGCCGCTTTTCCTGTGCTTTAAAGGCGATTCGACTCTACCTCCTGAAATCTGTTTCCTGCAATTCTGCCTTGCTTTCAAATCCTCCTCGTTGCCTTCCCTCAATATATTTGTGGACGAGAGTTATCATTTATAACTCTGCAGGTTTGTGAATTGCAGTGCCCCTGAGCTCGATTTTTCAACTCGTTTTTTTGGGAGCTGGCCGCAAAAGCACAGGATTGCTTCAGGCCCTGTTCTGCTTCCGGGCGGCAGGCTGAGCCTGTGGTTAATTCTTCTTCCTGATGGGAAAATAGAGTGACCTGTGCCTGTCCCAACACCTAGAGCTAGTCTCTCACTGGTTCCCCCTCTTCCCGTTCATCCTCAGGACAATTTGCAACCTGTACGGAACAGGAGGTTGAAGGTGCTGATTCTCGAAGGAGGGAGATTGCTAGTAAAGCGGCTGTAATGGCCAACCCGAGCACAAGGAGATGAGAAATGAGGTGCGTTTTCGAAACCTTTCCCGATCACACAGTGTACCATCTTCTGGGTTTCTCATGCATGTTTTTGTTATAGGAAGATGCCCTTGAACTTGGAGATTTGGGACCCATGGGATGGGTACCACGCAGTATTACTTTAAAGGGCCTGCGTTTCCTCAACCAACCTGACCAAACCTCTCAGCCACAAGAGTGTCCACCCTTATGTCTCAATCAGCTGTGGGTCTAGAGATGGTCAATCCAGGTGGCATCACAGCCCCTGAACGAATATTGTAAGAATTTCTCTCTCTTTCACTGTCTTTGTTTCACGGGTTTTTAAAAGTAATTGATTTTTATAATGGGGTTTAGCTGCTTTTCACTGCTGTTTTTATGCTGCTTTACACCCACTTGACTCACTTACAGAGAGATATCAATACATAGCTTTGAAGATTCTTCCTAGTCAGATATATTCTTGGGCGGTGAATAGGGGGTTTTTGCGTCCAGTTCACTGAGCAAGGAGTAGGTCTTGTCTATTACATATTGGGTTTATTGAACGGTATCTGAGCTAATTTGAAACCCTTGTTTTCTGCCTCACCCGACCTCACCTTTCCCGTTAAGCAGCCATAGTGTGTTTTGTAAACGTGTGTCTCTGTTCTGTTTTGTAATTCAGTTCAAGTGTAGCGGTTTTTACATTCCCTCTATAAGTGATATCTTATGATAAGTGTCGTTTTCTGGTTGACTTATTTCACTTAGAATCGTCGTACCTAAATCCACTCATCATGCTGCTACTAGCCTTATGACGTTGATTTCCTGGCTGAGTGATATGCCATTGTACATAAGGACCACAACTTCTTTATCCATTTTTTTCTTTCCTGGGATATTTAAGGTGTAACGAAGTGGAGGTTCTTGTCAACAGAGCAGCCCTAAACTTTGGGGTGCCTGTGTCTTGCTGATTTTTACTTTTCCCAATTTATACACCCATGAGTGGAAGTGCCCTATGCTCTCTAAGCTGAGTTTTTTAGAGGTTTCAGGACACACCGTACACTTCTCCAGAGTGGCTGTTGGCAATTTACATCACGCCCATCAGCGTAGCAAGGCTCCCGTTTCTCCATGGCCTGTCCTGCATTTCTGGTTTTGACACTTTATTCAGCATGGCCCTTTTGACCGATGGGAAGCGAGACTTCTTTGTAGCGCTGATTTGCCTTTCCAGGTTGCTTGGTTGGCCAAAAAGGGCGTATGCGTTTTTTCCTGAATATATTCAGGAAAAAACGCATACGCCCTTTTTGGCCAAGGGCATCATGGTCGAGGTTTTGCCGCCTTTCCTGTGCTTTAAAGGCGATTCGAATCTACCTCCTGAAATCTGTTTCCTGCAATTCTGCCTTGCTTTCAAATCCTCTTCGTTGCCTTCCCTCAATATATTAGTGGACGAGAGTTATCATTTCTAACTCTGCAGGTTTGTGAATTGCAGTGCCCCTGAGCTCCATTTTTCAACTCGCTTTCTTCGGAGCTGGCCGCAAAAGCGCAGGATTGCTTCAGGCCCTATTGTGGTTCCGGGCGGCAGGCTGAGCCTGTGGTTAATTCTTCTTCCTGATGGGAAAATAGAGTGACCTGTGCCTGTCCCAACACCTAGAGCTAGTCTCTCATTGGTTCCCCCTCTTCCCGTTCATCCTCAGGACAAATTGCAACCTGTACGGAACAGGAGGTTAAAGGTGCTGATTCTCCACGGAGGGAGATTGCTACTAACGCGGCTGGAATGGCGAACCCGAGCACAAGGAGATGAGAAATGAGGTGCGTTTTAGAAACCTTTCCCGATCACACGGTGTACCATCTTCTGGGTTTCTCATGCATGTTTTCGATGTAGGAAGATGCCCTTGAACCTGGAGATTTGGGACCCATGGGATGGGTACCACGCAGTATTACTTTAAAGGGTCTGCGTTTGCTCACCCAACCTCACCAAACCTCTCAGCCCCAAGAGTGTCCACCCTTATGTCTCAATCAGCTGTGGGTCTAGAGATGGTCAATCCAGGTGGCATCACAGCCCCTGAACGAATTTTGTAAGAATTTCTCTCTCTTTCACTGTCTTTGTTTCACGGGATTTTAAAAGTAATTGATTTTTATAATGGGGTTTAGCTGCTTTTCACTGCTCTGTTTATGCTGCTTTACACCCACTTGACTCATTTACAGAGAGATATCAATACATAGCTTTGAAGATTCTTCCTAGTCAGGTATATTCTTGGGCGGTGAATAGGGGGTGTCGAGTCCAGTTCACTGAGCAAGGAGTAGGTCTTGTCTATTACATATTGGGTTTATGGAACGGTATCTGAGCTAATTTGAAACCCTTGTTTTCTCCCTCACCCGACCTCACCTTTCCTGTTAAGCAGCCATAGTGTGTTTTGTAAACGTGTGACGCTGTTCTGTTTTGTAATTCAGTTCAAGTGTAGCGGTTTTTACATTCCCTCTCTAAGTGATATCTTATGATAAGTGTCTTTTTCTGTGTGACTTATTTCACTTAGAATCGTCGTACCTAAATCCTCTCATCATGCTGCTACTAGCCTTATGACGTTAATTTCATGGCTGAGTGATATGCCATTGTACATAAGGACCACAACTTCCTTATCCATTTTTCTCTTTCCTGGGATATTTAAGGTGTAACGAAGTGGAGGTTCTTGTCAACAGAGCAGCCCTAAACTTTGGGGTGCCTGTGTCTTGCTGATTTTTAGTTTTCCCAATTTATACGCCCATGAGTGGAAGTGCCTTATGCTCTCTATGCTGAGTTCTTTAGATGTTTCAGGAAACACCGTACACTTCTCCAGAGTGGCTGTTGGCAATTTACATCCCGCCCATCAGCGTAGTAAGGCTCCCGTTTCTCCATGGCCTGTCCTGCATTTCTGGTTTTGACACTTTATTCAGCATGGCCCTTTTGACCGATGGGAAGCGAGACTTCTTTGTAGCGCTGATTTGCCTTTCCAGGTTGCTTGGTTGGCCAAAAAGGGCGTATGCGTTTTTTCCTGAATATATTCAGGAAAAAACGCATACGCCCTTTTTGGCCAAGGGCATCATGGTCGAGGTTTTGCCGCTTTTCCTGTGCTTTAAAGGCGATTCGACTCTACCTCCTGAAATCTGTTTCCTGCAATTCTGCCTTGCTTTCAAATCCTCCTCGTTGCCTTCCCTCAATATATTTGTGGACGAGAGTTATCATTTATAACTCTGCAGGTTTGTGAATTGCAGTGCCCCTGAGCTCGATTTTTCAACTCGTTTTTTTGGGAGCTGGCCGCAAAAGCACAGGATTGCTTCAGGCCCTGTTCTGCTTCCGGGCGGCAGGCTGAGCCTGTGGTTAATTCTTCTTCCTGATGGGAAAATAGAGTGACCTGTGCCTGTCCCAACACCTAGAGCTAGTCTCTCACTGGTTCCCCCTCTTCCCGTTCATCCTCAGGACAATTTGCAACCTGTACGGAACAGGAGGTTGAAGGTGCTGATTCTCGAAGGAGGGAGATTGCTAGTAAAGCGGCTGTAATGGCCAACCCGAGCACAAGGAGATGAGAAATGAGGTGCGTTTTCGAAACCTTTCCCGATCACACGGTGTACCATCTTCTGGGTTTCTCAT
This sequence comes from Balaenoptera borealis, assembly GCF_965194805.1. Classification (NCBI taxonomy): domain Eukaryota; kingdom Metazoa; phylum Chordata; class Mammalia; order Artiodactyla; family Balaenopteridae; genus Balaenoptera; species Balaenoptera borealis. Next base: position 188,266 of record NW_028123702.1, on the reverse strand, counting down.
GCATGTTTTTGTTATAGGAAGATGCCCTTGAACTTGGAGATTTGGGACCCATGGGATGGGTACCACGCAGTATTACTTTAAAGGGCCTGCGTTTCCTCAACCAACCTGACCAAACCTCTCAGCCACAAGAGTGTCCACCCTTATGTCTCAATCAGCTGTGGGTCTAGAGATGGTCAATCCAGGTGGCATCACAGCCCCTGAACGAATTTTGTAAGAATTTCTCTCTCTTTCACTGTCTTTGTTTCACGGGTTTTTAAAAGTAATTGATTTTTATAATGGGGTTTAGCTGCTTTTCACTGCTGTTTTTATGCTGCTTTACACCCACTTGACTCACTTACAGAGAGATATCAATACATAGCTTTGAAGATTCTTCCTAGTCAGATATATTCTTGGGCGGTGAATAGGGGGTTTTTGCGTCCAGTTCACTGAGCAAGGAGTAGGTCTTGTCTATTACATATTGGGTTTATGGAACGGTATCTGAGCTAATTTGAAACCCTTGTTTTCTGCCTCACCCGACCTCACCTTTCCCGTTAAGCAGCCATAGTGTGTTTTGTAAACGTGTGTCTCTGTTCTGTTTTGTAATTCAGTTCAAGTGTAGCGGTTTTTACATTCCCTCTATAAGTGATATCTTATGATAAGTGTCGTTTTCTGGTTGACTTATTTCACTTAGAATCGTCGTACCTAAATCCACTCATCATGCTGCTACTAGCCTTATGACGTTGATTTCCTGGCTGAGTGATATTCCATTGTACATAAGGACCACAACTTCTTTATCCATTTTTTTCTTTCCTGGGATATTTAAGGTGTAACGAAGTGGAGGTTCTTGTCAACAGAGCAGCCCTAAACTTTGGGGTGCCTGTGTCTTGCTGATTTTTACTTTTCCCAATTTATACACCCATGAGTGGAAGTGCCCTATGCTCTCTAAGCTGAGTTTTTTAGAGGTTTCAGGACACACCGTACACTTCTCCAGAGTGGCTGTTGGCAATTTACATCGCGCCCATCAGCGTAGCAAGGCTCCCGTTTCTCCATGGCCTGTCCTGCATTTCTGGTTTTGACACTTTATTCAGCATGGCCCTTTTGACCGATGGGAAGCGAGACTTCTTTGTAGCGCTGATTTGCCTTTCCAGGTTGCTTGGTTGGCCAAAAAGGGCGTATGCGTTTTTTCCTGAATATATTCAGGAAAAAACGCATACGCCCTTTTTGGCCAAGGGCATCATGGTCGAGGTTTTGCCGCCTTTCCTGTGCTTTAAAGGCGATTCGAATCTACCTCCTGAAATCTGTTTCCTGCAATTCTGCCTTGCTTTCAAATCCTCTTCGTTGCCTTCCCTCAATATATTTGTGGACGAGAGTTATCATTTCTAACTCTGCAGGTTTGTGAATTGCAGTGCCCCTGAACTCCATTTTTCAACTCGCTTTCTTCGGAGCTGGCCGCAAAAGCGCAGGATTGCTTCAGGCCCTATTCTGGTTCCGGGCGGCAGGCTGAGCCTGTGGTTAATTCTTCTTCCTGATGGGAAAATAGAGTGACCTGTGCCTGTCCCAACACCTAGAGCTAGTCTCTCATTGGTTCCCCCTCTTCCCGTTCATCCTCAGGACAAATTGCAACCTGTACGGAACAGGAGGTTAAAGGTGCTGATTCTCCACGGAGGGAGATTGCTACTAACGTGGCTGGAATGGCGAACCCGAGCACAAGGAGATGAGAAATGAGGTGCGTTTTAGAAACCTTTCCCGATCACACGGTGTACCATCTTCTGGGTTTCTCATGCATGTTTTCGATGTAGGAAGATGCCCTTGAACCTGGAGATTTGGGACCCATGGGATGGGTACCATGCAGTATTACTTTAAAGGGTCTGCGTTTGCTCACCCAACCTCACCAAACCTCTCAGCCCCAAGAGTGTCCACCCTTATGTCTCAATCAGCTGTGGGTCTAGAGATGGTCAATCCAGGTGGCATCACAGCCCCTGAACGAATTTTGTAAGAATTTCTCTCTCTTTCACTGTCTTTGTTTCACGGGATTTTAAAAGTAATTGATTTTTATAATGGGGTTTAGCTGCTTTTCACTGCTCTGTTTATGCTGCTTTACACCCACTTGACTCATTTACAGAGAGATATCAATACATAGCTTTGAAGATTCTTCCTAGTCAGGTATATTCTTGGGCGGTGAATAGGGGGTGTCGAGTCCAGTTCACTGAGCAAGGAGTAGGTCTTGTCTATTACATATTGGGTTTATGGAACGGTATCTGAGCTAATTTGAAACCCTTGTTTTCTGCCTCACCCGACCTCACCTTTCCCGTTAAGCAGCCATAGTGTGTTTTGTAAACGTGTGTCTCTGTTCTGTTTTGTAATTCAGTTCAAGTGTAGCGGTTTTTACATTCCCTCTATAAGTGATATCTTATGATAAGTGTCATTTTCTGGTTGACTTATTTCACTTAGAATCGTCGTACCTAAATCCACTCATCATGCTGCTACTAGCCTTATGACGTTGATTTCCTGGCTGAGTGATATTCCATTGTACATAAGGACCACAACTTCTTTATCCATTTTTTTCTTTCCTGGGATATTTAAGGTGTAACGAAGTGGAGGTTCTTGTCAACAGAGCAGCCCTAAACTTTGGGGTGCCTGTGTCTTGCTGATTTTTACTTTTCCCAATTTATACACCCATGAGTGGAAGTGCCCTATGCTCTCTAAGCTGAGTTTTTTAGAGGTTTCAGGACACACCGTACACTTCTCCAGAGTGGCTGTTGGCAATTTACATCCCGCCCATCAGCGTAGCAAGGCTCCCGTTTCTCCATGGCCTGTCCTGCATTTCTGGTTTTGACACTTTATTCAGCATGGCCCTTTTGACCGATGGGAAGCGAGACTTCTTTGTAGCGCTGATTTGCCTTTCCAGGTTGCTTGGTTGGCCAAAAAGGGCGTATGCGTTTTTTCCTGAATATATTCAGGAAAAAACGCATACGCCCTTTTTGGCCAAGGGCATCATGGTCGAGGTTTTGCCGCCTTTCCTGTGCTTTAAAGGCGATTCGAATCTACCTCCTGAAATCTGTTTCCTGCAATTCTGCCTTGCTTTCAAATCCTCTTCGTTGCCTTCCCTCAATATATTTGTGGACGAGAGTTATCATTTCTAACTCTGCAGGTTTGTGAATTGCAGTGCCCCTGAGCTCCATTTTTCAACTCGCTTTCTTCGGAGCTGGCCGCAAAAGCGCAGGATTGCTTCAGGCCCTATTCTGGTTCCGGGCGGCAGGCTGAGCCTGTGGTTAATTCTTCTTCCTGATGGGAAAATAGAGTGACCTGTGCCTGTCCCAACACCTAGAGCTAGTCTCTCATTGGTTCCCCCTCTTCCCGTTCATCCTCAGGACAAATTGCAACCTGTACGGAACAGGAGGTTATAGGTGCTGATTCTCCACGGAGGGAGATTGCTACTAACGCGGCTGGAATGGCGAACCCGAGCACAAGGAGATGAGAAATGAGGTGCGTTTTAGAAACCTTTCCCGATCACACGGTGTACCATCTTCTGGGTTTCTCATGCATGTTTTCGATGTAGGAAGATGCCCTTGAACCTGGAGATTTGGGACCCATGGGATGGGTACCACGCAGTGTTACTTTAAAGGGTCTGCGTTTGCTCACCCAACCTCACCAAAACTCTCAGCCCCAAGAGTGTCCACCCTTATGTCTCAATCAGCTGTGGGTCTAGAGGTGGTCAATCCAGGTGGCATCACAGCCCCTGAACGAATTTTGTAAGAATTTCTCTCTCTTTCACTGTCTTTGTTTCACGGGATTTTAAAAGTAATTGATTTTTATAATGGGGTTTAGCTGCTTTTCACTGCTCTGTTTATGCTGCTTTACACCCACTTGACTCATTTACAGAGAGATATCAATACATAGCTTTGAAGATTCTTCCTAGTCAGGTATATTCTTGGGCGGTGAATAGGGGGTGTCGAGTCCAGTTCACTGAGCAAGGAGTAGGTCTTGTCTATTACATATTGGGTTTATGGAACGGTATCTGAGCTAATTTGAAACCCTTGTTTTCTCCCTCACCCGACCTCACCTTTCCCGTTAAGCAGCCATAGTGTGTTTTGTAAACGTGTGACGCTGTTCTGTTTTGTAATTCAGTTCAAGTGTAGCGGTTTTTACATTCCCTCTCTAAGTGATATCTTATGATAAGTGTCTTTTTCTGTGTGACTTATTTCACTTAGAATCGTCGTACCTAAATCCTCTCATCATGCTGCTACTAGCCTTATGACGTTAATTTCATGGCTGAGTGATATGCCATTGTACATAAGGACCACAACTTCCTTATCCATTTTTCTCTTTCCTGGGATATTTAAGGTGTAACGAAGTGGAGGTTCTTGTCAACAGAGCAGCCCTAAACTTTGGGGTGCCTGTGTCTTGCTGATTTTTAGTTTTCCCAATTTATACGCCCATGAGTGGAAGTGCCTTATGCTCTCTATGCTGAGTTCTTTAGATGTTTCAGGAAACACCGTACACTTCTCCAGAGTGGCTGTTGGCAATTTACATCCCGCCCATCAGCGTAGTAAGGCTCCCGTTTCTCCATGGCCTGTCCTGCATTTCTGGTTTTGACACTTTATTCAGCATGGCCCTTTTGACCGATGGGAAGCGAGACTTCTTTGTAGCGCTGATTTGCCTTTCCAGGTTGCTTGGTTGGCCAAAAAGGGCGTATGCGTTTTTTCCTGAATATATTCAGGAAAAAACGCATACGCCCTTTTTGGCCAAGGGCATCATGGTCGAGGTTTTGCCGCTTTTCCTGTGCTTTAAAGGAGATTCGACTCTACCTCCTGAAATCTGTTTCCTGCAATTCTGCCTTGCTTTCAAATCCTCCTCGTTGCCTTCCCTCAATATATTTGTGGACGAGAGTTATCATTTATAACTCTGCAGGTTTGTGAATTGCAGTGCCCCTGAGCTCGATTTTTCAACTCGTTTTTTTGGGAGCTGGCCGCAAAAGCACAGGATTGCTTCAGGCCCTGTTCTGCTTCCGGGCGGCAGGCTGAGCCTGTGGTTAATTCTTCTTCCTGATGGGAAAATAGAGTGACCTGTGCCTGTCCCAACACCTAGAGCTAGTCTCTCACTGGTTCCCCCTCTTCCCGTTCATCCTCAGGACAATTTGCAACCTGTACGGAACAGGAGGTTGAAGGTGCTGATTCTCGAAGGAGGGAGATTGCTAGTAAAGCGGCTGTAATGGCCAACCCGAGCACAAGGAGATGAGAAATGAGGTGCGTTTTCGAAACCTTTCCCGATCACACGGTGTACCATCTTCTGGGTTTCTCATGCATGTTTTTGTTATAGGAAGATGCCCTTGAACTTGGAGATTTGGGACCCATGGGATGGGTACCACGCAGTATTACTTTAAAGGGCCTGCGTTTCCTCAACCAACCTGACCAAACCTCTCAGCCACAAGAGTGTCCACCCTTATGTCTCAATCAGCTGTGGGTCTAGAGATGGTCAATCCAGGTGGCATCACAGCCCCTGAACGAATATTGTAAGAATTTCTCTCTCTTTCACTGTCTTTGTTTCACGGGTTTTTAAAAGTAATTGATTTTTATAATGGGGTTTAGCTGCTTTTCACTGCTGTTTTTATGCTGCTTTACACCCACTTGACTCACTTACAGAGAGATATCAATACATAGCTTTGAAGATTCTTCCTAGTCAGATATATTCTTGGGCGGTGAATAGGGGGTTTTTGCGTCCAGTTCACTGAGCAAGGAGTAGGTCTTGTCTATTACATATTGGGTTTATTGAACGGTATCTGAGCTAATTTGAAACCCTTGTTTTCTGCCTCACCCGACCTCACCTTTCCCGTTAAGCAGCCATAGTGTGTTTTGTAAACGTGTGTCTCTGTTCTGTTTTGTAATTCAGTTCAAGTGTAGCGGTTTTTACATTCCCTCTATAAGTGATATCTTATGATAAGTGTCGTTTTCTGGTTGACTTATTTCACTTAGAATCGTCGTACCTAAATCCACTCATCATGCTGCTACTAGCCTTATGACGTTGATTTCCTGGCTGAGTGATATGCCATTGTACATAAGGACCACAACTTCTTTATCCATTTTTTTCTTTCCTGGGATATTTAAGGTGTAACGAAGTGGAGGTTCTTGTCAACAGAGCAGCCCTAAACTTTGGGGTGCCTGTGTCTTGCTGATTTTTACTTTTCCCAATTTATACACCCATGAGTGGAAGTGCCCTATGCTCTCTAAGCTGAGTTTTTTAGAGGTTTCAGGACACACCGTACACTTCTCCAGAGTGGCTGTTGGCAATTTACATCACGCCCATCAGCGTAGCAAGGCTCCCGTTTCTCCATGGCCTGTCCTGCATTTCTGGTTTTGACACTTTATTCAGCATGGCCCTTTTGACCGATGGGAAGCGAGACTTCTTTGTAGCGCTGATTTGCCTTTCCAGGTTGCTTGGTTGGCCAAAAAGGGCGTATGCGTTTTTTCCTGAATATATTCAGGAAAAAACGCATACGCCCTTTTTGGCCAAGGGCATCATGGTCGAGGTTTTGCCGCCTTTCCTGTGCTTTAAAGGCGATTCGAATCTACCTCCTGAAATCTGTTTCCTGCAATTCTGCCTTGCTTTCAAATCCTCTTCGTTGCCTTCCCTCAATATATTTGTGGACGAGAGTTATCATTTCTAACTCAGCAGGTTTGTGAATTGCAGTGCCCCTGAGCTCCATTTTTCAACTCGCTTTCTTCGGAGCTGGCCGCAAAAGCGCAGGATTGCTTCAGGCCCTATTCTGGTTCCGGGCGGCAGGCTGAGCCTGTGGTTAATTCTTCTTCCTGATGGGAAAATAGAGTGACCTGTGCCTGTCCCAACACCTAGAGCTAGTCTCTCATTGGTTCCCCCTCTTCCCGTTCATCCTCAGGACAAATTGCAACCTGTACGGAACAGGAGGTTAAAGGTGCTGATTCTCCACAGAGGGAGATTGCTACTAACGCGGCTGGAATGGCGAACCCGAGCACAAGGAGATGAGAAATGAGGTGCATTTTAGAAACCTTTCCCGATCACACGGTGTACCATCTTCTGGGTTTCTCATGCATGTTTTCGATGTAGGAAGATGCCCTTGAACCTGGAGATTTGGGACCCATGGGATGGATACCACGCAGTATTACTTTAAAGGGTCTGCGTTTGCTCACCCAATCTCACCAAACCTCTCAGCCCCAAGAGTGTCCACCCTTATGTCTCAATCAGCTGTGGGTCTAGAGATGGTCAATCCAGGTGGCATCACAGCCCCTGAACGAATTTTGTAAGAATTTCTCTCTCTTTCACTGTCTTTGTTTCACGGGATTTTAAAAGTAATTGATTTTTATAATGGGGTTTAGCTGCTTTTCACTGCTCTGTTTATGCTGCTTTACACCCACTTGACTCATTTACAGAGAGATATCAATACATAGCTTTGAAGATTCTTCCTAGTCAGGTATATTCTTGGGCGGTGAATAGGGGGTGTCGAGTCCAGTTCACTGAGCAAGGAGTAGGTCTTGTCTATTACATATTGGGTTTATGGAACGGTATCTGAGCTAATTTGAAACCCTTGTTTTCTCCCTCACCCGACCTCACCTTTCCCGTTAAGCAGCCATAGTGTGTTTTGTAAACGTGTGACGCTGTTCTGTTTTGTAATTCAGTTCAAGTGTAGCGGTTTTTACATTCCCTCTCTAAGTGATATCTTATGATAAGTGTCTTTTTCTGTGTGACTTATTTCACTTAGAATCGTCGTACCTAAATCCTCTCATCATGCTGCTACTAGCCTTATGACGTTAATTTCATGGCTGAGTGATATGCCATTGTACATAAGGACCACAACTTCCTTATCCATTTTTCTCTTTCCTGGGATATTTAAGGTGTAACGAAGTGGAGGTTCTTGTCAACAGAGCAGCCCTAAACTTTGGGGTGCCTGTGTCTTGCTGATTTTTAGTTTTCCCAATTTATACGCCCATGAGTGGAAGTGCCTTATGCTCTCTATGCTGAGTTCTTTAGATGTTTCAGGAAACACCGTACACTTCTCCAGAGTGGCTGTTGGCAATTTACATCCCGCCCATCAGCGTAGTAAGGCTCCCGTTTCTCCATGGCCTGTCCTGCATTTCTGGTTTTGACACTTTATTCAGCATGGCCCTTTTGACCGATGGGAAGCGAGACTTCTTTGTAGCGCTGATTTGCCTTTCCAGGTTGCTTGGTTGGCCAAAAAGGGCGTATGCGTTTTTTCCTGAATATATTCAGGAAAAAACGCATACGCCCTTTTTGGCCAAGGGCATCATGGTCGAGGTTTTGCCGCTTTTCCTGTGCTTTAAAGGCGATTCGACTCTACCTCCTGAAATCTGTTTCCTGCAATTCTGCCTTGCTTTCAAATCCTCCTCGTTGCCTTCCCTCAATATATTTGTGGACGAGAGTTATCATTTCTAACTCTGCAGGTTTGTGAATTGCAGTGCCCCTGAGCTCGATTTTTCAACTCGTTTTTTTGGGAGCTGGCCGCAAAAGCACAGGATTGCTTCAGGCCCTGTTCTGCTTCCGGGCGGCAGGCTGAGCCTGTGGTTAATTCTTCTTCCTGATGGGAAAATAGAGTGACCTGTGCCTGTCCCAACACCTAGAGCTAGTCTCTCACTGGTTCCCCCTCTTCCCGTTCATCCTCAGGACAATTTGCAACCTGTACGGAACAGGAGGTTGAAGGTGCTGATTCTCGAAGGAGGGAGATTGCTAGTAAAGCGGCTGTAATGGCCAACCCGAGCACAAGGAGATGAGAAATGAGGTGCGTTTTCGAAACCTTTCCCGATCACACGGTGTACCATCTTCTGGGTTTCTCATGCATGTTTTTGTTATAGGAAGATGCCCTTGAACTTGGAGATTTGGGACCCATGGGATGGGTACCACGCAGTATTACTTTAAAGGGCCTGCGTTTCCTCAACCAACCTGACCAAACCTCTCAGCCACAAGAGTGTCCACCCTTATGTCTCAATCAGCTGTGGGTCTAGAGATGGTCAATCCAGGTGGCATCACAGCCCCTGAACGAATATTGTAAGAATTTCTCTCTCTTTCACTGTCTTTGTTTCACGGGTTTTTAAAAGTAATTGATTTTTATAATGGGGTTTAGCTGCTTTTCACTGCTGTTTTTATGCTGCTTTACACCCACTTGACTCACTTACAGAGAGATATCAATACATAGCTTTGAAGATTCTTCCTAGTCAGATATATTCTTGGGCGGTGAATAGGGGGTTTTTGCGTCCAGTTCACTGAGCAAGGAGTAGGTCTTGTCTATTACATATTGGGTTTATTGAACGGTATCTGAGCTAATTTGAAACCCTTGTTTTCTGCCTCACCCGACCTCACCTTTCCCGTTAAGCAGCCATAGTGTGTTTTGTAAACGTGTGTCTCTGTTCTGTTTTGTAATTCAGTTCAAGTGTAGCGGTTTTTACATTCCCTCTATAAGTGATATCTTATGATAAGTGTCGTTTTCTGGTTGACTTATTTCACTTAGAATCGTCGTACCTAAATCCACTCATCATGCTGCTACTAGCCTTATGACGTTGATTTCCTGGCTGAGTGATATGCCATTGTACATAAGGACCACAACTTCTTTATCCATTTTTTTCTTTCCTGGGATATTTAAGGTGTAACGAAGTGGAGGTTCTTGTCAACAGAGCAGCCCTAAACTTTGGGGTGCCTGTGTCTTGCTGATTTTTACTTTTCCCAATTTATACACCCATGAGTGGAAGTGCCCTATGCTCTCTAAGCTGAGTTTTTTAGAGGTTTCAGGACACACCGTACACTTCTCCAGAGTGGCTGTTGGCAATTTACATCACGCCCATCAGCGTAGCAAGGCTCCCGTTTCTCCATGGCCTGTCCTGCATTTCTGGTTTTGACACTTTATTCAGCATGGCCCTTTTGACCGATGGGAAGCGAGACTTCTTTGTAGCGCTGATTTGCCTTTCCAGGTTGCTTGGTTGGCCAAAAAGGGCGTATGCGTTTTTTCCTGAATATATTCAGGAAAAAACGCATACGCCCTTTTTGGCCAAGGGCATCATGGTCGAGGTTTTGCCGCCTTTCCTGTGCTTTAAAGGCGATTCGAATCTACCTCCTGAAATCTGTTTCCTGCAATTCTGCCTTGCTTTCAAATCCTCTTCGTTGCCTTCCCTCAATATATTTGTGGACGAGAGTTATCATTTCTAACTCAGCAGGTTTGTGAATTGCAGTGCCCCTGAGCTCCATTTTTCAACTCGCTTTCTTCGGAGCTGGCCGCAAAAGCGCAGGATTGCTTCAGGCCCTATTCTGGTTCCGGGCGGCAGGCTGAGCCTGTGGTTAATTCTTCTTCCTGATGGGAAAATAGAGTGACCTGTGCCTGTCCCAACACCTAGAGCTAGTCTCTCATTGGTTCCCCCTCTTCCCGTTCATCCTCAGGACAAATTGCAACCTGTACGGAACAGGAGGTTAAAGGTGCTGATTCTCCACAGAGGGAGATTGCTACTAACGCGGCTGGAATGGCGAACCCGAGCACAAGGAGATGAGAAATGAGGTGCATTTTAGAAACCTTTCCCGATCACACGGTGTACCATCTTCTGGGTTTCTCATGCATGTTTTCGATGTAGGAAGATGCCCTTGAACCTGGAGATTTGGGACCCATGGGATGGATACCACGCAGTATTACTTTAAAGGGTCTGCGTTTGCTCACCCAATCTCACCAAACCTCTCAGCCCCAAGAGTGTCCACCCTTATGTCTCAATCAGCTGTGGGTCTAGAGATGGTCAATCCAGGTGGCATCACAGCCCCTGAACGAATTTTGTAAGAATTTCTCTCTCTTTCACTGTCTTTGTTTCACGGGATTTTAAAAGTAATTGATTTTTATAATGGGGTTTAGCTGCTTTTCACTGCTCTGTTTATGCTGCTTTACACCCACTTGACTCATTTACAGAGAGATATCAATACATAGCTTTGAAGATTCTTCCTAGTCAGGTATATTCTTGGGCGGTGAATAGGGGGTGTCGAGTCCAGTTCACTGAGCAAGGAGTAGGTCTTGTCTATTACATATTGGGTTTATGGAACGGTATCTGAGCTAATTTGAAACCCTTGTTTTCTCCCTCACCCGACCTCACCTTTCCCGTTAAGCAGCCATAGTGTGTTTTGTAAACGTGTGACGCTGTTCTGTTTTGTAATTCAGTTCAAGTGTAGCGGTTTTTACATTCCCTCTCTAAGTGATATCTTATGATAAGTGTCTTTTTCTGTGTGACTTATTTCACTTAGAATCGTCGTACCTAAATCCTCTCATCATGCTGCTACTAGCCTTATGACGTTAATTTCATGGCTGAGTGATATGCCATTGTACATAAGGACCACAACTTCCTTATCCATTTTTCTCTTTCCTGGGATATTTAAGGTGTAACGAAGTGGAGGTTCTTGTCAACAGAGCAGCCCTAAACTTTGGGGTGCCTGTGTCTTGCTGATTTTTAGTTTTCCCAATTTATACGCCCATGAGTGGAAGTGCCTTATGCTCTCTATGCTGAGTTCTTTAGATGTTTCAGGAAACACCGTACACTTCTCCAGAGTGGCTGTTGGCAATTTACATCCCGCCCATCAGCGTAGTAAGGCTCCCGTTTCTCCATGGCCTGTCCTGCATTTCTGGTTTTGACACTTTATTCAGCATGGCCCTTTTGACCGATGGGAAGCGAGACTTCTTTGTAGCGCTGATTTGCCTTTCCAGGTTGCTTGGTTGGCCAAAAAGGGCGTATGCGTTTTTTCCTGAATATATTCAGGAAAAAACGCATACGCCCTTTTTGGCCAAGGGCATCATGGTCGAGGTTTTGCCGCTTTTCCTGTGCTTTAAAGGCGATTCGACTCTACCTCCTGAAATCTGTTTCCTGCAATTCTGCCTTGCTTTCAAATCCTCCTCGTTGCCTTCCCTCAATATATTTGTGGACGAGAGTTATCATTTCTAACTCTGCAGGTTTGTGAATTGCAGTGCCCCTGAGCTCGATTTTTCAACTCGTTTTTTTGGGAGCTGGCCGCAAAAGCACAGGATTGCTTCAGGCCCTGTTCTGCTTCCGGGCGGCAGGCTGAGCCTGTGGTTAATTCTTCTTCCTGATGGGAAAATAGAGTGACCTGTGCCTGTCCCAACACCTAGAGCTAGTCTCTCACTGGTTCCCCCTCTTCCCGTTCATCCTCAGGACAATTTGCAACCTGTACGGAACAGGAGGTTGAAGGTGCTGATTCTCGAAGGAGGGAGATTGCTAGTAAAGCGGCTGTAATGGCCAACCCGAGCACAAGGAGATGAGAAATGAGGTGCGTTTTCGAAACCTTTCCCGATCACACGGTGTACCATCTTCTGGGTTTCTCATGCATGTTTTTGTTATAGGAAGATGCCCTTGAACTTGGAGATTTGGGACCCATGGGATGGGTACCACGCAGTATTACTTTAAAGGGCCTGCGTTTCCTCAACCAACCTGACCAAACCTCTCAGCCACAAGAGTGTCCACCCTTATGTCTCAATCAGCTGTGGGTCTAGAGATGGTCAATCCAGGTGGCATCACAGCCCCTGAACGAATATTGTAAGAATTTCTCTCTCTTTCACTGTCTTTGTTTCACGGGTTTTTAAAAGTAATTGATTTTTATAATGGGGTTTAGCTGCTTTTCACTGCTGTTTTTATGCTGCTTTACACCCACTTGACTCACTTACAGAGAGATATCAATACATAGCTTTGAAGATTCTTCCTAGTCAGATATATTCTTGGGCGGTGAATAGGGGGTTTTTGCGTCCAGTTCACTGAGCAAGGAGTAGGTCTTGTCTATTACATATTGGGTTTATTGAACGGTATCTGAGCTAATTTGAAACCCTTGTTTTCTGCCTCACCCGACCTCACCTTTCCCGTTAAGCAGCCATAGTGTGTTTTGTAAACGTGTGTCTCTGTTCTGTTTTGTAATTCAGTTCAAGTGTAGCGGTTTTTACATTCCCTCTATAAGTGATATCTTATGATAAGTGTCGTTTTCTGGTTGACTTATTTCACTTAGAATCGTCGTACCTAAATCCACTCATCATGCTGCTACTAGCCTTATGACGTTGATTTCCTGGCTGAGTGATATGCCATTGTACATAAGGACCACAACTTCTTTATCCATTTTTTTCTTTCCTGGGATATTTAAGGTGTAACGAAGTGGAGGTTCTTGTCAACAGAGCAGCCCTAAACTTTGGGGTGCCTGTGTCTTGCTGATTTTTACTTTTCCCAATTTATACACCCATGAGTGGAAGTGCCCTATGCTCTCTAAGCTGAGTTTTTTAGAGGTTTCAGGACACACCGTACACTTCTCCAGAGTGGCTGTTGGCAATTTACATCACGCCCATCAGCGTAGCAAGGCTCCCGTTTCTCCATGGCCTGTCCTGCATTTCTGGTTTTGACACTTTATTCAGCATGGCCCTTTTGACCGATGGGAAGCGAGACTTCTTTGTAGCGCTGATTTGCCTTTCCAGGTTGCTTGGTTGGCCAAAAAGGGCGTATGCGTTTTTTCCTGAATATATTCAGGAAAAAACGCATACGCCCTTTTTGGCCAAGGGCATCATGGTCGAGGTTTTGCCGCCTTTCCTGTGCTTTAAAGGCGATTCGAATCTACCTCCTGAAATCTGTTTCCTGCAATTCTGCCTTGCTTTCAAATCCTCTTCGTTGCCTTCCCTCAATATATTTGTGGACGAGAGTTATCATTTCTAACTCTGCAGGTTTGTGAATTGCAGTGCCCCTGAGCTCCATTTTTCAACTCGCTTTCTTCGGAGCTGGCCGCAAAAGCGCAGGATTGCTTCAGGCCCTATTGTGGTTCCGGGCGGCAGGCTGAGCCTGTGGTTAATTCTTCTTCCTGATGGGAAAATAGAGTGACCTGTGCCTGTCCCAACACCTAGAGCTAGTCTCTCATTGGTTCCCCCTCTTCCCGTTCATCCTCAGGACAAATTGCAACCTGTACGGAACAGGAGGTTAAAGGTGCTGATTCTCCACGGAGGGAGATTGCTACTAACGCGGCTGGAATGGCGAACCCGAGCACAAGGAGATGAGAAATGAGGTGCGTTTTAGAAACCTTTCCCGATCACACGGTGTACCATCTTCTGGGTTTCTCATGCATGTTTTCGATGTAGGAAGATGCCCTTGAACCTGGAGATTTGGGACCCATGGGATGGGTACCACGCAGTATTAATTTAAAGGGTCTGCGTTTGCTCACCCAACCTCACCAAACCTCTCAGCCCCAAGAGTGTCCACCCTTATGTCTCAATCAGCTGTGGGTCTAGAGATGGTCAATCCAGGTGGCATCACAGCCCCTGAACGAATTTTGTAAGAATTTCTCTCTCTTTCACTGTCTTTGTTTCACGGGATTTTAAAAGTAATTGATTTTTATAATGGGGTTTAGCTGCTTTTCACTGCTCTGTTTATGCTGCTTTACACCCACTTGACTCATTTACAGAGAGATATCAATACATAGCTTTGAAGATTCTTCCTAGTCAGGTATATTCTTGGGCGGTGAATAGGGGGTGTCGAGTCCAGTTCACTGAGCAAGGAGTAGGTCTTGTCTATTACATATTGGGTTTATGGAACGGTATCTGAGCTAATTTGAAACCCTTGTTTTCTCCCTCACCCGACCTCACCTTTCCCGTTAAGCAGCCATAGTGTGTTTTGTAAACGTGTGACGCTGTTCTGTTTTGTAATTCAGTTCAAGTGTAGCGGTTTTTACATTCCCTCTCTAAGTGATATCTTATGATAAGTGTCTTTTTCTGTGTGACTTATTTCACTTAGAATCGTCGTACCTAAATCCTCTCATCATGCTGCTACTAGCCTTATGACGTTAATTTCATGGCTGAGTGATATGCCATTGTACATAAGGACCACAACTTCCTTATCCATTTTTCTCTTTCCTGGGATATTTAAGGTGTAACGAAGTGGAGGTTCTTGTCAACAGAGCAGCCCTAAACTTTGGGGTGCCTGTGTCTTGCTGATTTTTAGTTTTCCCAATTTATACGCCCATGAGTGGAAGTGCCTTATGCTCTCTATGCTGAGTTCTTTAGATGTTTCAGGAAACACCGTACACTTCTCCAGAGTGGCTGTTGGCAATTTACATCCCGCCCATCAGCGTAGTAAGGCTCCCGTTTCTCCATGGCCTGTCCTGCATTTCTGGTTTTGACACTTTATTCAGCATGGCCCTTTTGACCGATGGGAAGCGAGACTTCTTTGTAGCGCTGATTTGCCTTTCCAGGTTGCTTGGTTGGCCAAAAAGGGCGTATGCGTTTTTTCCTGAATATATTCAGGAAAAAACGCATACGCCCTTTTTGGCCAAGGGCATCATGGTCGAGGTTTTGCCGCTTTTCCTGTGCTTTAAAGGCGATTCGACTCTACCTCCTGAAATCTGTTTCCTGCAATTCTGCCTTGCTTTCAAATCCTCCTCGTTGCCTTCCCTCAATATATTTGTGGACGAGAGTTATCATTTATAACTCTGCAGGTTTGTGAATTGCAGTGCCCCTGAGCTCGATTTTTCAACTCGTTTTTTTGGGAGCTGGCCGCAAAAGCACAGGATTGCTTCAGGCCCTGTTCTGCTTCCGGGCGGCAGGCTGAGCCTGTGGTTAATTCTTCTTCCTGATGGGAAAATAGAGTGACCTGTGCCTGTCCCAACACCTAGAGCTAGTCTCTCATTGGTTCCCCCTCTTCCCGTTCATCCTCAGGACAAATTGCAACCTGTACGGAACAGGAGGTTAAAGGTGCTGATTCTCCACGGAGGGAGATTGCTACTAACGCGGCTGGAATGGCGAACCCGAGCACAAGGAGATGAGAAATGAGGTGCGTTTTAGAAACCTTTCCCGATCACACGGTGTACCATCTTCTGGGTTTCTCATGCATGTTTTCGATGTAGGAAGATGCCCTTGAACCTGGAGATTTGGGACCCATGGGATGGGTACCACGCAGTATTAATTTAAAGGGTCTGCGTTTGCTCACCCAACCTCACCAAACCTCTCAGCCCCAAGAGTGTCCACCCTTATGTCTCAATCAGCTGTGGGTCTAGAGATGGTCAATCCAGGTGGCATCACAGCCCCTGAACGAATTTTGTAAGAATTTCTCTCTCTTTCACTGTCTTTGTTTCACGGGATTTTAAAAGTAATTGATTTTTATAATGGGGTTTAGCTGCTTTTCACTGCTCTGTTTATGCTGCTTTACACCCACTTGACTCATTTACAGAGAGATATCAATACATAGCTTTGAAGATTCTTCCTAGTCAGGTATATTCTTGGGCGGTGAATAGGGGGTGTCGAGTCCAGTTCACTGAGCAAGGAGTAGGTCTTGTCTATTACATATTGGGTTTATGGAACGGTATCTGAGCTAATTTGAAACCCTTGTTTTCTCCCTCACCCGACCTCACCTTTCCCGTTAAGCAGCCATAGTGTGTTTTGTAAACGTGTGACGCTGTTCTGTTTTGTAATTCAGTTCAAGTGTAGCGGTTTTTACATTCCCTCTCTAAGTGATATCTTATGATAAGTGTCTTTTTCTGTGTGACTTATTTCACTTAGAATCGTCGTACCTAAATCCTCTCATCATGCTGCTACTAGCCTTATGACGTTAATTTCATGGCTGAGTGATATGCCATTGTACATAAGGACCACAACTTCCTTATCCATTTTTCTCTTTCCTGGGATATTTAAGGTGTAACGAAGTGGAGGTTCTTGTCAACAGAGCAGCCCTAAACTTTGGGGTGCCTGTGTCTTGCTGATTTTTAGTTTTCCCAATTTATACGCCCATGAGTGGAAGTGCCTTATGCTCTCTATGCTGAGTTCTTTAGATGTTTCAGGAAACACCGTACACTTCTCCAGAGTGGCTGTTGGCAATTTACATCCCGCCCATCAGCGTAGTAAGGCTCCCGTTTCTCCATGGCCTGTCCTGCATTTCTGGTTTTGACACTTTATTCAGCATGGCCCTTTTGACCGATGGGAAGCGAGACTTCTTTGTAGCGCTGATTTGCCTTTCCAGGTTGCTTGGTTGGCCAAAAAGGGCGTATGCGTTTTTTCCTGAATATATTCAGGAAAAAACGCATACGCCCTTTTTGGCCAAGGGCATCATGGTCGAGGTTTTGCCGCTTTTCCTGTGCTTTAAAGGCGATTCGACTCTACCTCCTGAAATCTGTTTCCTGCAATTCTGCCTTGCTTTCAAATCCTCCTCGTTGCCTTCCCTCAATATATTTGTGGACGAGAGTTATCATTTATAACTCTGCAGGTTTGTGAATTGCAGTGCCCCTGAGCTCGATTTTTCAACTCGTTTTTTTGGGAGCTGGCCGCAAAAGCACAGGATTGCTTCAGGCCCTGTTCTGCTTCCGGGCGGCAGGCTGAGCCTGTGGTTAATTCTTCTTCCTGATGGGAAAATAGAGTGACCTGTGCCTGTCCCAACACCTAGAGCTAGTCTCTCACTGGTTCCCCCTCTTCCCGTTCATCCTCAGGACAATTTGCAACCTGTACGGAACAGGAGGTTGAAGGTGCTGATTCTCGAAGGAGGGAGATTGCTAGTAAAGCGGCTGTAATGGCCAACCCGAGCACAAGGAGATGAGAAATGAGGTGCGTTTTCGAAACCTTTCCCGATCACACGGTGTACCATCTTCTGGGTTTCTCATGCATGTTTTTGTTATAGGAAGATGCCCTTGAACTTGGAGATTTGGGACCCATGGGATGGGTACCACGCAGTATTACTTTAAAGGGCCTGCGTTTCCTCAACCAACCTGACCAAACCTCTCAGCCACAAGAGTGTCCACCCTTATGTCTCAATCAGCTGTGGGTCTAGAGATGGTCAATCCAGGTGGCATCACAGCCCCTGAACGAATATTGTAAGAATTTCTCTCTCTTTCACTGTCTTTGTTTCACGGGTTTTTAAAAGTAATTGATTTTTATAATGGGGTTTAGCTGCTTTTCACTGCTGTTTTTATGCTGCTTTACACCCACTTGACTCACTTACAGAGAGATATCAATACATAGCTTTGAAGATTCTTCCTAGTCAGATATATTCTTGGGCGGTGAATAGGGGGTTTTTGCGTCCAGTTCACTGAGCAAGGAGTAGGTCTTGTCTATTACATATTGGGTTTATTGAACGGTATCTGAGCTAATTTGAAACCCTTGTTTTCTGCCTCACCCGACCTCACCTTTCCCGTTAAGCAGCCATAGTGTGTTTTGTAAACGTGTGTCTCTGTTCTGTTTTGTAATTCAGTTCAAGTGTAGCGGTTTTTACATTCCCTCTATAAGTGATATCTTATGATAAGTGTCGTTTTCTGGTTGACTTATTTCACTTAGAATCGTCGTACCTAAATCCACTCATCATGCTGCTACTAGCCTTATGACGTTGATTTCCTGGCTGAGTGATATGCCATTGTACATAAGGACCACAACTTCTTTATCCATTTTTTTCTTTCCTGGGATATTTAAGGTGTAACGAAGTGGAGGTTCTTGTCAACAGAGCAGCCCTAAACTTTGGGGTGCCTGTGTCTTGCTGATTTTTACTTTTCCCAATTTATACACCCATGAGTGGAAGTGCCCTATGCTCTCTAAGCTGAGTTTTTTAGAGGTTTCAGGACACACCGTACACTTCTCCAGAGTGGCTGTTGGCAATTTACATCACGCCCATCAGCGTAGCAAGGCTCCCGTTTCTCCATGGCCTGTCCTGCATTTCTGGTTTTGACACTTTATTCAGCATGGCCCTTTTGACCGATGGGAAGCGAGACTTCTTTGTAGCGCTGATTTGCCTTTCCAGGTTGCTTGGTTGGCCAAAAAGGGCGTATGCGTTTTTTCCTGAATATATTCAGGAAAAAACGCATACGCCCTTTTTGGCCAAGGGCATCATGGTCGAGGTTTTGCCGCCTTTCCTGTGCTTTAAAGGCGATTCGAATCTACCTCCTGAAATCTGTTTCCTGCAATTCTGCCTTGCTTTCAAATCCTCTTCGTTGCCTTCCCTCAATATATTAGTGGACGAGAGTTATCATTTCTAACTCTGCAGGTTTGTGAATTGCAGTGCCCCTGAGCTCCATTTTTCAACTCGCTTTCTTCGGAGCTGGCCGCAAAAGCGCAGGATTGCTTCAGGCCCTATTGTGGTTCCGGGCGGCAGGCTGAGCCTGTGGTTAATTCTTCTTCCTGATGGGAAAATAGAGTGACCTGTGCCTGTCCCAACACCTAGAGCTAGTCTCTCATTGGTTCCCCCTCTTCCCGTTCATCCTCAGGACAAATTGCAACCTGTACGGAACAGGAGGTTAAAGGTGCTGATTCTCCACGGAGGGAGATTGCTACTAACGCGGCTGGAATGGCGAACCCGAGCACAAGGAGATGAGAAATGAGGTGCGTTTTAGAAACCTTTCCCGATCACACGGTGTACCATCTTCTGGGTTTCTCATGCATGTTTTCGATGTAGGAAGATGCCCTTGAACCTGGAGATTTGGGACCCATGGGATGGGTACCACGCAGTATTACTTTAAAGGGTCTGCGTTTGCTCACCCAACCTCACCAAACCTCTCAGCCCCAAGAGTGTCCACCCTTATGTCTCAATCAGCTGTGGGTCTAGAGATGGTCAATCCAGGTGGCATCACAGCCCCTGAACGAATTTTGTAAGAATTTCTCTCTCTTTCACTGTCTTTGTTTCACGGGATTTTAAAAGTAATTGATTTTTATAATGGGGTTTAGCTGCTTTTCACTGCTCTGTTTATGCTGCTTTACACCCACTTGACTCATTTACAGAGAGATATCAATACATAGCTTTGAAGATTCTTCCTAGTCAGGTATATTCTTGGGCGGTGAATAGGGGGTGTCGAGTCCAGTTCACTGAGCAAGGAGTAGGTCTTGTCTATTACATATTGGGTTTATGGAACGGTATCTGAGCTAATTTGAAACCCTTGTTTTCTCCCTCACCCGACCTCACCTTTCCTGTTAAGCAGCCATAGTGTGTTTTGTAAACGTGTGACGCTGTTCTGTTTTGTAATTCAGTTCAAGTGTAGCGGTTTTTACATTCCCTCTCTAAGTGATATCTTATGATAAGTGTCTTTTTCTGTGTGACTTATTTCACTTAGAATCGTCGTACCTAAATCCTCTCATCATGCTGCTACTAGCCTTATGACGTTAATTTCATGGCTGAGTGATATGCCATTGTACATAAGGACCACAACTTCCTTATCCATTTTTCTCTTTCCTGGGATATTTAAGGTGTAACGAAGTGGAGGTTCTTGTCAACAGAGCAGCCCTAAACTTTGGGGTGCCTGTGTCTTGCTGATTTTTAGTTTTCCCAATTTATACGCCCATGAGTGGAAGTGCCTTATGCTCTCTATGCTGAGTTCTTTAGATGTTTCAGGAAACACCGTACACTTCTCCAGAGTGGCTGTTGGCAATTTACATCCCGCCCATCAGCGTAGTAAGGCTCCCGTTTCTCCATGGCCTGTCCTGCATTTCTGGTTTTGACACTTTATTCAGCATGGCCCTTTTGACCGATGGGAAGCGAGACTTCTTTGTAGCGCTGATTTGCCTTTCCAGGTTGCTTGGTTGGCCAAAAAGGGCGTATGCGTTTTTTCCTGAATATATTCAGGAAAAAACGCATACGCCCTTTTTGGCCAAGGGCATCATGGTCGAGGTTTTGCCGCTTTTCCTGTGCTTTAAAGGCGATTCGACTCTACCTCCTGAAATCTGTTTCCTGCAATTCTGCCTTGCTTTCAAATCCTCCTCGTTGCCTTCCCTCAATATATTTGTGGACGAGAGTTATCATTTATAACTCTGCAGGTTTGTGAATTGCAGTGCCCCTGAGCTCGATTTTTCAACTCGTTTTTTTGGGAGCTGGCCGCAAAAGCACAGGATTGCTTCAGGCCCTGTTCTGCTTCCGGGCGGCAGGCTGAGCCTGTGGTTAATTCTTCTTCCTGATGGGAAAATAGAGTGACCTGTGCCTGTCCCAACACCTAGAGCTAGTCTCTCACTGGTTCCCCCTCTTCCCGTTCATCCTCAGGACAATTTGCAACCTGTACGGAACAGGAGGTTGAAGGTGCTGATTCTCGAAGGAGGGAGATTGCTAGTAAAGCGGCTGTAATGGCCAACCCGAGCACAAGGAGATGAGAAATGAGGTGCGTTTTCGAAACCTTTCCCGATCACACGGTGTACCATCTTCTGGGTTTCTCATGCATGTTTTTGTTATAGGAAGATGCCCTTGAACTTGGAGATTTGGGACCCATGGGATGGGTACCACGCAGTATTACTTTAAAGGGCCTGCGTTTCCTCAACCAACCTGACCAAACCTCTCAGCCCCAAGAGTGTCCACCCTTATGTCTCAATCAGCTGTGGGTCTAGAGATGGTCAATCCAGGTGGCATCACAGCCCCTGAACGAATTTTGTAAGAATTTCTCTCTCTTTCACTGTCTTTGTTTCACGGGTTTTTAAAAGTAATTGATTTTTATAATGGGGTTTAGCTGCTTTTCACTGCTGTTTTTATGCTGCTTTACACCCACTTGACTCACTTACAGAGAGATATCAATACATAGCTTTGAAGATTCTTCCTAGTCAGATATATTCTTGGGCGGTGAATAGGGGGTTTTTGCGTCCAGTTCACTGAGCAAGGAGTAGGTCTTGTCTATTACATATTGGGTTTATGGAACGGTATCTGAGCTAATTTGAAACCCTTGTTTTCTGCCTCACCCGACCTCACCTTTCCCGTTAAGCAGCCATAGTGTGTTTTGTAAACGTGTGTCTCTGTTCTGTTTTGTAATTCAGTTCAAGTGTAGCGGTTTTTACATTCCCTCTATAAGTGATATCTTATGATAAGTGTCATTTTCTGGTTGACTTATTTCACTTAGAATCGTCGTACCTAAATCCACTCATCATGCTGCTACTAGCCTTATGACGTTGATTTCCTGGCTGAGTGATATTCCATTGTACATAAGGACCACAACTTCTTTATCCATTTTTTTCTTTCCTGGGATATTTAAGGTGTAACGAAGTGGAGGTTCTTGTCAACAGAGCAGCCCTAAACTTTGGGGTGCCTGTGTCTTGCTGATTTTTACTTTTCCCAATTTATACACCCATGAGTGGAAGTGCCCTATGCTCTCTAAGCTGAGTTTTTTAGAGGTTTCAGGACACACCGTACACTTCTCCAGAGTGGCTGTTGGCAATTTACATCCCGCCCATCAGCGTAGCAAGGCTCCCGTTTCTCCATGGCCTGTCCTGCATTTCTGGTTTTGACACTTTATTCAGCATGGCCCTTTTGACCGATGGGAAGCGAGACTTCTTTGTAGCACTGATTTGCCTTTCCAGGTTGCTTGGTTGGCCAAAAAGGGCGTATGCGTTTTTTCCTGAATATATTCAGGAAAAAACGCATACGCCCTTTTTGGCCAAGGGCATCATGGTCGAGGTTTTGCCGCCTTTCCTGTGCTTTAAAGGCGATTCGAATCTACCTCCTGAAATCTGTTTCCTGCAATTCTGCCTTGCTTTCAAATCCTCTTCGTTGCCTTCCCTCAATATATTTGTGGACGAGAGTTATCATTTCTAACTCTGCAGGTTTGTGAATTGCAGTGCCCCTGAGCTCCATTTTTCAACTCGCTTTCTTCGGAGCTGGCCGCAAAAGCGCAGGATTGCTTCAGGCCCTATTCTGGTTCCGGGCGGCAGGCTGAGCCTGTGGTTAATTCTTCTTCCTGATGGGAAAATAGAGTGACCTGTGCCTGTCCCAACACCTAGAGCTAGTCTCTCATTGGTTCCCCCTCTTCCCGTTCATCCTCAGGACAAATTGCAACCTGTACGGAACAGGAGGTTATAGGTGCTGATTCTCCACGGAGGGAGATTGCTACTAACGCGGCTGGAATGGCGAACCCGAGCACAAGGAGATGAGAAATGAGGTGCGTTTTAGAAACCTTTCCCGATCACACGGTGTACCATCTTCTGGGTTTCTCATGCATGTTTTCGATGTAGGAAGATGCCCTTGAACCTGGAGATTTGGGACCCATGGGATGGGTACCACGCAGTGTTACTTTAAAGGGTCTGCGTTTGCTCACCCAACCTCACCAAAACTCTCAGCCCCAAGAGTGTCCACCCTTATGTCTCAATCAGCTGTGGGTCTAGAGGTGGTCAATCCAGGTGGCATCACAGCCCCTGAACGAATTTTGTAAGAATTTCTCTCTCTTTCACTGTCTTTGTTTCACGGGATTTTAAAAGTAATTGATTTTTATAATGGGGTTTAGCTGCTTTTCACTGCTCTGTTTATGCTGCTTTACACCCACTTGACTCATTTACAGAGAGATATCAATACATAGCTTTGAAGATTCTTCCTAGTCAGGTATATTCTTGGGCGGTGAATAGGGGGTGTCGAGTCCAGTTCACTGAGCAAGGAGTAGGTCTTGTCTATTACATATTGGGTTTATGGAACGGTATCTGAGCTAATTTGAAACCCTTGTTTTCTCCCTCACCCGACCTCACCTTTCCCGTTAAGCAGCCATAGTGTGTTTTGTAAACGTGTGACGCTGTTCTGTTTTGTAATTCAGTTCAAGTGTAGCGGTTTTTACATTCCCTCTCTAAGTGATATCTTATGATAAGTGTCTTTTTCTGTGTGACTTATTTCACTTAGAATCGTCGTACCTAAATCCTCTCATCATGCTGCTACTAGCCTTATGACGTTAATTTCATGGCTGAGTGATATGCCATTGTACATAAGGACCACAACTTCCTTATCCATTTTTCTCTTTCCTGGGATATTTAAGGTGTAACGAAGTGGAGGTTCTTGTCAACAGAGCAGCCCTAAACTTTGGGGTGCCTGTGTCTTGCTGATTTTTAGTTTTCCCAATTTATACGCCCATGAGTGGAAGTGCCTTATGCTCTCTATGCTGAGTTCTTTAGATGTTTCAGGAAACACCGTACACTTCTCCAGAGTGGCTGTTGGCAATTTACATCCCGCCCATCAGCGTAGTAAGGCTCCCGTTTCTCCATGGCCTGTCCTGCATTTCTGGTTTTGACACTTTATTCAGCATGGCCCTTTTGACCGATGGGAAGCGAGACTTCTTTGTAGCGCTGATTTGCCTTTCCAGGTTGCTTGGTTGGCCAAAAAGGGCGTATGCGTTTTTTCCTGAATATATTCAGGAAAAAACGCATACGCCCTTTTTGGCCAAGGGCATCATGGTCGAGGTTTTGCCGCTTTTCCTGTGCTTTAAAGGCGATTCGACTCTACCTCCTGAAATCTGTTTCCTGCAATTCTGCCTTGCTTTCAAATCCTCCTCGTTGCCTTCCCTCAATATATTTGTGGACGAGAGTTATCATTTCTAACTCTGCAGGTTTGTGAATTGCAGTGCCCCTGAGCTCGATTTTTCAACTCGTTTTTTTGGGAGCTGGCCGCAAAAGCACAGGATTGCTTCAGGCCCTGTTCTGCTTCCGGGCGGCAGGCTGAGCCTGTGGTTAATTCTTCTTCCTGATGGGAAAATAGAGTGACCTGTGCCTGTCCCAACACCTAGAGCTAGTCTCTCACTGGTTCCCCCTCTTCCCGTTCATCCTCAGGACAATTTGCAACCTGTACGGAACAGGAGGTTGAAGGTGCTGATTCTCGAAGGAGGGAGATTGCTAGTAAAGCGGCTGTAATGGCCAACCCGAGCACAAGGAGATGAGAAATGAGGTGCGTTTTCGAAACCTTTCCCGATCACACGGTGTACCATCTTCTGGGTTTCTCATGCATGTTTTTGTTATAGGAAGATGCCCTTGAACTTGGAGATTTGGGACCCATGGGATGGGTACCACGCAGTATTACTTTAAAGGGCCTGCGTTTCCTCAACCAACCTGACCAAACCTCTCAGCCACAAGAGTGTCCACCCTTATGTCTCAATCAGCTGTGGGTCTAGAGATGGTCAATCCAGGTGGCATCACAGCCCCTGAACGAATATTGTAAGAATTTCTCTCTCTTTCACTGTCTTTGTTTCACGGGTTTTTAAAAGTAATTGATTTTTATAATGGGGTTTAGCTGCTTTTCACTGCTGTTTTTATGCTGCTTTACACCCACTTGACTCACTTACAGAGAGATATCAATACATAGCTTTGAAGATTCTTCCTAGTCAGATATATTCTTGGGCGGTGAATAGGGGGTTTTTGCGTCCAGTTCACTGAGCAAGGAGTAGGTCTTGTCTATTACATATTGGGTTTATTGAACGGTATCTGAGCTAATTTGAAACCCTTGTTTTCTGCCTCACCCGACCTCACCTTTCCCGTTAAGCAGCCATAGTGTGTTTTGTAAACGTGTGTCTCTGTTCTGTTTTGTAATTCAGTTCAAGTGTAGCGGTTTTTACATTCCCTCTATAAGTGATATCTTATGATAAGTGTCGTTTTCTGGTTGACTTATTTCACTTAGAATCGTCGTACCTAAATCCACTCATCATGCTGCTACTAGCCTTATGACGTTGATTTCCTGGCTGAGTGATATTCCATTGTACATAAGGACCACAACTTCTTTATCCATTTTTTTCTTTCCTGGGATATTTAAGGTGTAACGAAGTGGAGGTTCTTGTCAACAGAGCAGCCCTAAACTTTGGGGTGCCTGTGTCTTGCTGATTTTTACTTTTCCCAATTTATACACCCATGAGTGGAAGTGCCCTATGCTCTCTAAGCTGAGTTTTTTAGAGGTTTCAGGACACACCGTACACTTCTCCAGAGTGGCTGTTGGCAATTTACATCACGCCCATCAGCGTAGCAAGGCTCCCGTTTCTCCATGGCCTGTCCTGCATTTCTGGTTTTGACACTTTATTCAGCATGGCCCTTTTGACCGATGGGAAGCGAGACTTCTTTGTAGCGCTGATTTGCCTTTCCAGGTTGCTTGGTTGGCCAAAAAGGGCGTATGCGTTTTTTCCTGAATATATTCAGGAAAAAACGCATACGCCCTTTTTGGCCAAGGGCATCATGGTCGAGGTTTTGCCGCCTTTCCTGTGCTTTAAAGGCGATTCGAATCTACCTCCTGAAATCTGTTTCCTGCAATTCTGCCTTGCTTTCAAATCCTCTTCGTTGCCTTCCCTCAATATATTTGTGGACGAGAGTTATCATTTCTAACTCTGCAGGTTTGTGAATTGCAGTGCCCCTGAGCTCCATTTTTCAACTCGCTTTCTTCAGAGCTGGCCGCAAAAGCGCAGGATTGCTTCAGGCCCTATTCTGGTTCCGGGCGGCAGGCTGAGCCTGTGGTTAATTCTTCTTCCTGATGGGAAAATAGAGTGACCTGTGCCTGTCCCAACACCTAGAGCTAGTCTCTCATTGGTTCCCCCTCTTCCCGTTCATCCTCAGGACAAATTGCAACCTGTACGGAACAGGAGGTTAAAGGTGCTGATTCTCCACGGAGGGAGATTGCTACTAACGCGGCTGGAATGGCGAACCCGAGCACAAGGAGATGAGAAATGAGGTGCGTTTTAGAAACCTTTCCCGATCACACGGTGTACCATCTTCTGGGTTTCTCATGCATGTTTTCGATGTAGGAAGATGCCCTTGAACCTGGAGATTTGGGACCCATGGGATGGGTACCACGCAGTGTTACTTTAAAGGGTCTGCGTTTGCTCACCCAACCTCACCAAAACTCTCAGCCCCAAGAGTGTCCACCCTTATGTCTCAATCAGCTGTGGGTCTAGAGATGGTCAATCCAGGTGGCATCACAGCCCCTGAACGAATTTTGTAAGAATTTCTCTCTCTTTCACTGTCTTTGTTTCACGGGATTTTAAAAGTAATTGATTTTTATAATGGGGTTTAGCTGCTTTTCACTGCTCTGTTTATGCTGCTTTACACCCACTTGACTCATTTACAGAGAGATATCAATACATAGCTTTGAAGATTCTTCCTAGTCAGGTATATTCTTGGGCGGTGAATAGGGGGTGTCGAGTCCAGTTCACTGAGCAAGGAGTAGGTCTTGTCTATTACATATTGGGTTTATGGAACGGTATCTGAGCTAATTTGAAACCCTTGTTTTCTCCCTCACCCGACCTCACCTTTCCCGTTAAGCAGCCATAGTGTGTTTTGTAAACGTGTGACGCTGTTCTGTTTTGTAATTCAGTTCAAGTGTAGCGGTTTTTACATTCCCTCTCTAAGTGATATCTTATGATAAGTGTCTTTTTCTGTGTGACTTATTTCACTTAGAATCGTCGTACCTAAATCCTCTCATCATGCTGCTACTAGCCTTATGACGTTAATTTCATGGCTGAGTGATATGCCATTGTACATAAGGACCACAACTTCCTTATCCATTTTTCTCTTTCCTGGGATATTTAAGGTGTAACGAAGTGGAGGTTCTTGTCAACAGAGCAGCCCTAAACTTTGGGGTGCCTGTGTCTTGCTGATTTTTAGTTTTCCCAATTTATACGCCCATGAGTGGAAGTGCCTTATGCTCTCTATGCTGAGTTCTTTAGATGTTTCAGGAAACACCGTACACTTCTCCAGAGTGGCTGTTGGCAATTTACATCCCGCCCATCAGCGTAGTAAGGCTCCCGTTTCTCCATGGCCTGTCCTGCATTTCTGGTTTTGACACTTTATTCAGCATGGCCCTTTTGACCGATGGGAAGCGAGACTTCTTTGTAGCGCTGATTTGCCTTTCCAGGTTGCTTGGTTGGCCAAAAAGGGCGTATGCGTTTTTTCCTGAATATATTCAGGAAAAAACGCATACGCCCTTTTTGGCCAAGGGCATCATGGTCGAGGTTTTGCCGCTTTTCCTGTGCTTTAAAGGCGATTCGACTCTACCTCCTGAAATCTGTTTCCTGCAATTCTGCCTTGCTTTCAAATCCTCCTCGTTGCCTTCCCTCAATATATTTGTGGACGAGAGTTATCATTTATAACTCTGCAGGTTTGTGAATTGCAGTGCCCCTGAGCTCGATTTTTCAACTCGTTTTTTTGGGAGCTGGCCGCAAAAGCACAGGATTGCTTCAGGCCCTGTTCTGCTTCCGGGCGGCAGGCTGAGCCTGTGGTTAATTCTTCTTCCTGATGGGAAAATAGAGTGACCTGTGCCTGTCCCAACACCTAGAGCTAGTCTCTCACTGGTTCCCCCTCTTCCCGTTCATCCTCAGGACAATTTGCAACCTGTACGGAACAGGAGGTTGAAGGTGCTGATTCTCGAAGGAGGGAGATTGCTAGTAAAGCGGCTGTAATGGCCAACCCGAGCACAAGGAGATGAGAAATGAGGTGCGTTTTCGAAACCTTTCCCGATCACACGGTGTACCATCTTCTGGGTTTCTCATGCATGTTTTTGTTATAGGAAGATGCCCTTGAACTTGGAGATTTGGGACCCATGGGATGGGTACCACGCAGTATTACTTTAAAGGGCCTGCGTTTCCTCAACCAACCTGACCAAACCTCTCAGCCACAAGAGTGTCCACCCTTATGTCTCAATCAGCTGTGGGTCTAGAGATGGTCAATCCAGGTGGCATCACAGCCCCTGAACGAATATTGTAAGAATTTCTCTCTCTTTCACTGTCTTTGTTTCACGGGTTTTTAAAAGTAATTGATTTTTATAATGGGGTTTAGCTGCTTTTCACTGCTGTTTTTATGCTGCTTTACACCCACTTGACTCACTTACAGAGAGATATCAATACATAGCTTTGAAGATTCTTCCTAGTCAGATATATTCTTGGGCGGTGAATAGGGGGTTTTTGCGTCCAGTTCACTGAGCAAGGAGTAGGTCTTGTCTATTACATATTGGGTTTATTGAACGGTATCTGAGCTAATTTGAAACCCTTGTTTTCTGCCTCACCCGACCTTACCTTTCCCGTTAAGCAGCCATAGTGTGTTTTGTAAACGTGTGTCTCTGTTCTGTTTTGTAATTCAGTTCAAGTGTAGCGGTTTTTACATTCCCTCTATAAGTGATATCTTATGATAAGTGTCGTTTTCTGGTTGACTTATTTCACTTAGAATCGTCGTACCTAAATCCACTCATCATGCTGCTACTAGCCTTATGACGTTGATTTCCTGGCTGAGTGATATTCCATTGTACATAAGGACCACAACTTCTTTATCCATTTTTTTCTTTCCTGGGATATTTAAGGTGTAACGAAGTGGAGGTTCTTGTCAACAGAGCAGCCCTAAACTTTGGGGTGCCTGTGTCTTGCTGATTTTTACTTTTCCCAATTTATACACCCATGAGTGGAAGTGCCCTATGCTCTCTAAGCTGAGTTTTTTAGAGGTTTCAGGACACACCGTACACTTCTCCAGAGTGGCTGTTGGCAATTTACATGCCGCCCATCAGCGTAGCAAGGCTCCCGTTTCTCCATGGCCTGTCCTGCATTTCTGGTTTTGACACTTTATTCAGCATGGCCCTTTTGACCGATGGGAAGCGAGACTTCTTTGTAGCGCTGATTTGCCTTTCCAGGTTGCTTGGTTGGCCAAAAAGGGCGTATGCGTTTTTTCCTGAATATATTCAGGAAAAAACGCATACGCCCTTTTTGGCCAAGGGCATCATGGTCGAGGTTTTGCCGCCTTTCCTGTGCTTTAAAGGCGATTCGAATCTACCTCCTGAAATCTGTTTCCTGCAATTCTGCCTTGCTTTCAAATCCTCTTCGTTGCCTTCCCTCAATATATTTGTGGACGAGAGTTATCATTTCTAACTCTGCAGGTTTGTGAATTGCAGTGCCCCTGAGCTCCATTTTTCAACTCGCTTTCTTCGGAGCTGGCCGCAAAAGCGCAGGATTGCTTCAGGCCCTATTCTGGTTCCGGGCGGCAGGCTGAGCCTGTGGTTAATTCTTCTTCCTGATGGGAAAATAGAGTGACCTGTGCCTGTCCCAACACCTAGAGCTAGTCTCTCATTGGTTCCCCCTCTTCCCGTTCATCCTCAGGACAAATTGCAACCTGTACGGAACAGGAGGTTAAAGGTGCTGATTCTCCACGGAGGGAGATTGCTACTAACGCGGCTGGAATGGCGAACCCGAGCACAAGGAGATGAGAAATGAGGTGCGTTTTAGAAACCTTTCCCGATCACACGGTGTACCATCTTCTGGGTTTCTCATGCATGTTTTCGATGTAGGAAGATGCCCTTGAACCTGGAGATTTGGGACCCATGGGATGGGTACCACGCAGTGTTACTTTAAAGGGTTTGCGTTTGCTCACCCAACCTCACCAAAACTCTCAGCCCCAAGAGTGTCCACCCTTATGTCTCAATCAGCTGTGGGTCTAGAGATGGTCAATCCAGGTGGCATCACAGCCCCTGAACGAATTTTGTAAGAATTTCTCTCTCTTTCACTGTCTTTGTTTCACGGGATTTTAAAAGTAATTGATTTTTATAATGGGGTTTAGCTGCTTTTCACTGCTCTGTTTATGCTGCTTTACACCCACTTGACTCATTTACAGAGAGATATCAATACATAGCTTTGAAGATTCTTCCTAGTCAGGTATATTCTTGGGCGGTGAATAGGGGGTGTCGAGTCCAGTTCACTGAGCAAGGAGTAGGTCTTGTCTATTACATATTGGGTTTATGGAACGGTATCTGAGCTAATTTGAAACCCTTGTTTTCTCCCTCACCCGACCTCACCTTTCCCGTTAAGCAGCCATAGTGTGTTTTGTAAACGTGTGACGCTGTTCTGTTTTGTAATTCAGTTCAAGTGTAGCGGTTTTTACATTCCCTCTCTAAGTGATATCTTATGATAAGTGTCTTTTTCTGTGTGACTTATTTCACTTAGAATCGTCGTACCTAAATCCTCTCATCATGCTGCTACTAGCCTTATGACGTTAATTTCATGGCTGAGTGATATGCCATTGTACATAAGGACCACAACTTCCTTATCCATTTTTCTCTTTCCTGGGATATTTAAGGTGTAACGAAGTGGAGGTTCTTGTCAACAGAGCAGCCCTAAACTTTGGGGTGCCTGTGTCTTGCTGATTTTTAGTT
The DNA here is from genome assembly GCF_965194805.1 of Balaenoptera borealis. Classification (NCBI taxonomy): domain Eukaryota; kingdom Metazoa; phylum Chordata; class Mammalia; order Artiodactyla; family Balaenopteridae; genus Balaenoptera; species Balaenoptera borealis. The sequence continues at coordinate 157,460 of NW_028123702.1, read as the reverse complement.
TTCCCAATTTATACGCCCATGAGTGGAAGTGCCTTATGCTCTCTATGCTGAGTTCTTTAGATGTTTCAGGAAACACCGTACACTTCTCCAGAGTGGCTGTTGGCAATTTACATCCCGCCCATCAGCGTAGTAAGGCTCCCGTTTCTCCATGGCCTGTCCTGCATTTCTGGTTTTGACACTTTATTCAGCATGGCCCTTTTGACCGATGGGAAGCGAGACTTCTTTGTAGCGCTGATTTGCCTTTCCAGGTTGCTTGGTTGGCCAAAAAGGGCGTATGCGTTTTTTCCTGAATATATTCAGGAAAAAACGCATACGCCCTTTTTGGCCAAGGGCATCATGGTCGAGGTTTTGCCGCTTTTCCTGTGCTTTAAAGGCGATTCGACTCTACCTCCTGAAATCTGTTTCCTGCAATTCTGCCTTGCTTTCAAATCCTCCTCGTTGCCTTCCCTCAATATATTTGTGGACGAGAGTTATCATTTCTAACTCTGCAGGTTTGTGAATTGCAGTGCCCCTGAGCTCGATTTTTCAACTCGTTTTTTTGGGAGCTGGCCGCAAAAGCACAGGATTGCTTCAGGCCCTGTTCTGCTTCCGGGCGGCAGGCTGAGCCTGTGGTTAATTCTTCTTCCTGATGGGAAAATAGAGTGACCTGTGCCTGTCCCAACACCTAGAGCTAGTCTCTCACTGGTTCCCCCTCTTCCCGTTCATCCTCAGGACAATTTGCAACCTGTACGGAACAGGAGGTTGAAGGTGCTGATTCTCGAAGGAGGGAGATTGCTAGTAAAGCGGCTGTAATGGCCAACCCGAGCACAAGGAGATGAGAAATGAGGTGCGTTTTCGAAACCTTTCCCGATCACACGGTGTACCATCTTCTGGGTTTCTCATGCATGTTTTTGTTATAGGAAGATGCCCTTGAACTTGGAGATTTGGGACCCATGGGATGGGTACCACGCAGTATTACTTTAAAGGGCCTGCGTTTCCTCAACCAACCTGACCAAACCTCTCAGCCACAAGAGTGTCCACCCTTATGTCTCAATCAGCTGTGGGTCTAGAGATGGTCAATCCAGGTGGCATCACAGCCCCTGAACGAATATTGTAAGAATTTCTCTCTCTTTCACTGTCTTTGTTTCACGGGTTTTTAAAAGTAATTGATTTTTATAATGGGGTTTAGCTGCTTTTCACTGCTGTTTTTATGCTGCTTTACACTCACTTGACTCACTTACAGAGAGATATCAATACATAGCTTTGAAGATTCTTCCTAGTCAGATATATTCTTGGGCGGTGAATAGGGGGTTTTTGCGTCCAGTTCACTGAGCAAGGAGTAGGTCTTGTCTATTACATATTGGGTTTATTGAACGGTATCTGAGCTAATTTGAAACCCTTGTTTTCTGCCTCACCCGACCTCACCTTTCCCGTTAAGCAGCCATAGTGTGTTTTGTAAACGTGTGTCTCTGTTCTGTTTTGTAATTCAGTTCAAGTGTAGCGGTTTTTACATTCCCTCTATAAGTGATATCTTATGATAAGTGTCGTTTTCTGGTTGACTTATTTCACTTAGAATCGTCGTACCTAAATCCACTCATCATGCTGCTACTAGCCTTATGACGTTGATTTCCTGGCTGAGTGATATGCCATTGTACATAAGGACCACAACTTCTTTATCCATTTTTTTCTTTCCTGGGATATTTAAGGTGTAACGAAGTGGAGGTTCTTGTCAACAGAGCAGCCCTAAACTTTGGGGTGCCTGTGTCTTGCTGATTTTTACTTTTCCCAATTTATACACCCATGAGTGGAAGTGCCCTATGCTCTCTAAGCTGAGTTTTTTAGAGGTTTCAGGACACACCGTACACTTCTCCAGAGTGGCTGTTGGCAATTTACATCCCGCCCATCAGCGTAGCAAGGCTCCCGTTTCTCCATGGCCTGTCCTGCATTTCTGGTTTTGACACTTTATTCAGCATGGCCCTTTTGACCGATGGGAAGCGAGACTTCTTTGTAGCGCTGATTTGCCTTTCCAGGTTGCTTGGTTGGCCAAAAAGGGCGTATGCGTTTTTTCCTGAATATATTCAGGAAAAAACGCATACGCCCTTTTTGGCCAAGGGCATCATGGTCGAGGTTTTGCCGCCTTTCCTGTGCTTTAAAGGCGATTCGAATCTACCTCCTGAAATCTGTTTCCTGCAATTCTGCCTTGCTTTCAAATCCTCTTCGTTGCCTTCCCTCAATATATTTGTGGACGAGAGTTATCATTTCTAACTCTGCAGGTTTGTGAATTGCAGTGCCCCTGAGCTCCATTTTTCAACTCGCTTTCTTCGGAGCTGGCCGCAAAAGCGCAGGATTGCTTCAGGCCCTATTGTGGTTCCGGGCGGCAGGCTGAGCCTGTGGTTAATTCTTCTTCCTGATGGGAAAATAGAGTGACCTGTGCCTGTCCCAACACCTAGAGCTAGTCTCTCATTGGTTCCCCCTCTTCCCGTTCATCCTCAGGACAAATTGCAACCTGTACGGAACAGGAGGTTAAAGGTGCTGATTCTCCACGGAGGGAGATTGCTACTAACGCGGCTGGAATGGCGAACCCGAGCACAAGGAGATGAGAAATGAGGTGCGTTTTAGAAACCTTTCCCGATCACACGGTGTACCATCTTCTGGGTTTCTCATGCATGTTTTCGATGTAGGAAGATGCCCTTGAACCTGGAGATTTGGGACCCATGGGATGGGTACCACGCAGTATTACTTTAAAGGGTCTGCGTTTGCTCACCCAACCTCACCAAACCTCTCAGCCCCAAGAGTGTCCACCCTTATGTCTCAATCAGCTGTGGGTCTAGAGATGGTCAATCCAGGTGGCATCACAGCCCCTGAACGAATTTTGTAAGAATTTCTCTCTCTTTCACTGTCTTTGTTTCACGGGATTTTAAAAGTAATTGATTTTTATAATGGGGTTTAGCTGCTTTTCACTGCTCTGTTTATGCTGCTTTACACCCACTTGACTCATTTACAGAGAGATATCAATACATAGCTTTGAAGATTCTTCCTAGTCAGGTATATTCTTGGGCGGTGAATAGGGGGTGTCGAGTCCAGTTCACTGAGCAAGGAGTAGGTCTTGTCTATTACATATTGGGTTTATGGAACGGTATCTGAGCTAATTTGAAACCCTTGTTTTCTCCCTCACCCGACCTCACCTTTCCCGTTAAGCAGCCATAGTGTGTTTTGTAAACGTGTGACGCTGTTCTGTTTTGTAATTCAGTTCAAGTGTAGCGGTTTTTACATTCCCTCTCTAAGTGATATCTTATGATAAGTGTCTTTTTCTGTGTGACTTATTTCACTTAGAATCGTCGTACCTAAATCCTCTCATCATGCTGCTACTAGCCTTATGACGTTAATTTCATGGCTGAGTGATATGCCATTGTACATAAGGACCACAACTTCCTTATCCATTTTTCTCTTTCCTGGGATATTTAAGGTGTAACGAAGTGGAGGTTCTTGTCAACAGAGCAGCCCTAAACTTTGGGGTGCCTGTGTCTTGCTGATTTTTAGTTTTCCCAATTTATACGCCCATGAGTGGAAGTGCCTTATGCTCTCTATGCTGAGTTCTTTAGATGTTTCAGGAAACACCGTACACTTCTCCAGAGTGGCTGTTGGCAATTTACATCCCGCCCATCAGCGTAGTAAGGCTCCCGTTTCTCCATGGCCTGTCCTGCATTTCTGGTTTTGACACTTTATTCAGCATGGCCCTTTTGACCGATGGGAAGCGAGACTTCTTTGTAGCGCTGATTTGCCTTTCCAGGTTGCTTGGTTGGCCAAAAAGGGCGTATGCGTTTTTTCCTGAATATATTCAGGAAAAAACGCATACGCCCTTTTTGGCCAAGGGCATCATGGTCGAGGTTTTGCCGCTTTTCCTGTGCTTTAAAGGCGATTCGACTCTACCTCCTGAAATCTGTTTCCTGCAATTCTGCCTTGCTTTCAAATCCTCCTCGTTGCCTTCCCTCAATATATTTGTGGACGAGAGTTATCATTTATAACTCTGCAGGTTTGTGAATTGCAGTGCCCCTGAGCTCGATTTTTCAACTCGTTTTTTTGGGAGCTGGCCGCAAAAGCACAGGATTGCTTCAGGCCCTGTTCTGCTTCCGGGCGGCAGGCTGAGCCTGTGGTTAATTCTTCTTCCTGATGGGAAAATAGAGTGACCTGTGCCTGTCCCAACACCTAGAGCTAGTCTCTCACTGGTTCCCCCTCTTCCCGTTCATCCTCAGGACAATTTGCAACCTGTACGGAACAGGAGGTTGAAGGTGCTGATTCTCGAAGGAGGGAGATTGCTAGTAAAGCGGCTGTAATGGCCAACCCGAGCACAAGGAGATGAGAAATGAGGTGCGTTTTCGAAACCTTTCCCGATCACACGGTGTACCATCTTCTGGGTTTCTCATGCATGTTTTTGTTATAGGAAGATGCCCTTGAACTTGGAGATTTGGGACCCATGGGATGGGTACCACGCAGTATTACTTTAAAGGGCCTGCGTTTCCTCAACCAACCTGACCAAACCTCTCAGCCACAAGAGTGTCCACCCTTATGTCTCAATCAGCTGTGGGTCTAGAGATGGTCAATCCAGGTGGCATCACAGCCCCTGAACGAATATTGTAAGAATTTCTCTCTCTTTCACTGTCTTTGTTTCACGGGTTTTTAAAAGTAATTGATTTTTATAATGGGGTTTAGCTGCTTTTCACTGCTGTTTTTATGCTGCTTTACACCCACTTGACTCACTTACAGAGAGATATCAATACATAGCTTTGAAGATTCTTCCTAGTCAGATATATTCTTGGGCGGTGAATAGGGGGTTTTTGCGTCCAGTTCACTGAGCAAGGAGTAGGTCTTGTCTATTACATATTGGGTTTATTGAACGGTATCTGAGCTAATTTGAAACCCTTGTTTTCTGCCTCACCCGACCTCACCTTTCCCGTTAAGCAGCCATAGTGTGTTTTGTAAACGTGTGTCTCTGTTCTGTTTTGTAATTCAGTTCAAGTGTAGCGGTTTTTACATTCCCTCTATAAGTGATATCTTATGATAAGTGTCGTTTTCTGGTTGACTTATTTCACTTAGAATCGTCGTACCTAAATCCACTCATCATGCTGCTACTAGCCTTATGACGTTGATTTCCTGGCTGAGTGATATGCCATTGTACATAAGGACCACAACTTCTTTATCCATTTTTTTCTTTCCTGGGATATTTAAGGTGTAACGAAGTGGAGGTTCTTGTCAACAGAGCAGCCCTAAACTTTGGGGTGCCTGTGTCTTGCTGATTTTTACTTTTCCCAATTTATACACCCATGAGTGGAAGTGCCCTATGCTCTCTAAGCTGAGTTTTTTAGAGGTTTCAGGACACACCGTACACTTCTCCAGAGTGGCTGTTGGCAATTTACATCCCGCCCATCAGCGTAGCAAGGCTCCCGTTTCTCCATGGCCTGTCCTGCATTTCTGGTTTTGACACTTTATTCAGCATGGCCCTTTTGACCGATGGGAAGCGAGACTTCTTTGTAGCGCTGATTTGCCTTTCCAGGTTGCTTGGTTGGCCAAAAAGGGCGTATGCGTTTTTTCCTGAATATATTCAGGAAAAAACGCATACGCCCTTTTTGGCCAAGGGCATCATGGTCGAGGTTTTGCCGCCTTTCCTGTGCTTTAAAGGCGATTCGAATCTACCTCCTGAAATCTGTTTCCTGCAATTCTGCCTTGCTTTCAAATCCTCTTCGTTGCCTTCCCTCAATATATTTGTGGACGAGAGTTATCATTTCTAACTCTGCAGGTTTGTGAATTGCAGTGCCCCTGAGCTCCATTTTTCAACTCGCTTTCTTCGGAGCTGGCCGCAAAAGCGCAGGATTGCTTCAGGCCCTATTGTGGTTCCGGGCGGCAGGCTGAGCCTGTGGTTAATTCTTCTTCCTGATGGGAAAATAGAGTGACCTGTGCCTGTCCCAACACCTAGAGCTAGTCTCTCATTGGTTCCCCCTCTTCCCGTTCATCCTCAGGACAAATTGCAACCTGTACGGAACAGGAGGTTAAAGGTGCTGATTCTCCACGGAGGGAGATTGCTACTAACGCGGCTGGAATGGCGAACCCGAGCACAAGGAGATGAGAAATGAGGTGCGTTTTAGAAACCTTTCCCGATCACACGGTGTACCATCTTCTGGGTTTCTCATGCATGTTTTCGATGTAGGAAGATGCCCTTGAACCTGGAGATTTGGGACCCATGGGATGGGTACCACGCAGTATTACTTTAAAGGGTCTGCGTTTGCTCACCCAACCTCACCAAACCTCTCAGCCCCAAGAGTGTCCACCCTTATGTCTCAATCAGCTGTGGGTCTAGAGATGGTCAATCCAGGTGGCATCACAGCCCCTGAACGAATTTTGTAAGAATTTCTCTCTCTTTCACTGTCTTTGTTTCACGGGATTTTAAAAGTAATTGATTTTTATAATGGGGTTTAGCTGCTTTTCACTGCTCTGTTTATGCTGCTTTACACCCACTTGACTCATTTACAGAGAGATATCAATACATAGCTTTGAAGATTCTTCCTAGTCAGGTATATTCTTGGGCGGTGAATAGGGGGTGTCGAGTCCAGTTCACTGAGCAAGGAGTAGGTCTTGTCTATTACATATTGGGTTTATGGAACGGTATCTGAGCTAATTTGAAACCCTTGTTTTCTCCCTCACCCGACCTCACCTTTCCCGTTAAGCAGCCATAGTGTGTTTTGTAAACGTGTGACGCTGTTCTGTTTTGTAATTCAGTTCAAGTGTAGCGGTTTTTACATTCCCTCTCTAAGTGATATCTTATGATAAGTGTCTTTTTCTGTGTGACTTATTTCACTTAGAATCGTCGTACCTAAATCCTCTCATCATGCTGCTACTAGCCTTATGACGTTAATTTCATGGCTGAGTGATATGCCATTGTACATAAGGACCACAACTTCCTTATCCATTTTTCTCTTTCCTGGGATATTTAAGGTGTAACGAAGTGGAGGTTCTTGTCAACAGAGCAGCCCTAAACTTTGGGGTGCCTGTGTCTTGCTGATTTTTAGTTTTCCCAATTTATACGCCCATGAGTGGAAGTGCCTTATGCTCTCTATGCTGAGTTCTTTAGATGTTTCAGGAAACACCGTACACTTCTCCAGAGTGGCTGTTGGCAATTTACATCCCGCCCATCAGCGTAGTAAGGCTCCCGTTTCTCCATGGCCTGTCCTGCATTTCTGGTTTTGACACTTTATTCAGCATGGCCCTTTTGACCGATGGGAAGCGAGACTTCTTTGTAGCGCTGATTTGCCTTTCCAGGTTGCTTGGTTGGCCAAAAAGGGCGTATGCGTTTTTTCCTGAATATATTCAGGAAAAAACGCATACGCCCTTTTTGGCCAAGGGCATCATGGTCGAGGTTTTGCCGCTTTTCCTGTGCTTTAAAGGCGATTCGACTCTACCTCCTGAAATCTGTTTCCTGCAATTCTGCCTTGCTTTCAAATCCTCCTCGTTGCCTTCCCTCAATATATTTGTGGACGAGAGTTATCATTTATAACTCTGCAGGTTTGTGAATTGCAGTGCCCCTGAGCTCGATTTTTCAACTCGTTTTTTTGGGAGCTGGCCGCAAAAGCACAGGATTGCTTCAGGCCCTGTTCTGCTTCCGGGCGGCAGGCTGAGCCTGTGGTTAATTCTTCTTCCTGATGGGAAAATAGAGTGACCTGTGCCTGTCCCAACACCTAGAGCTAGTCTCTCACTGGTTCCCCCTCTTCCCGTTCATCCTCAGGACAATTTGCAACCTGTACGGAACAGGAGGTTGAAGGTGCTGATTCTCGAAGGAGGGAGATTGCTAGTAAAGCGGCTGTAATGGCCAACCCGAGCACAAGGAGATGAGAAATGAGGTGCGTTTTCGAAACCTTTCCCGATCACACGGTGTACCATCTTCTGGGTTTCTCATGCATGTTTTTGTTATAGGAAGATGCCCTTGAACTTGGAGATTTGGGACCCATGGGATGGGTACCACGCAGTATTACTTTAAAGGGCCTGCGTTTCCTCAACCAACCTGACCAAACCTCTCAGCCACAAGAGTGTCCACCCTTATGTCTCAATCAGCTGTGGGTCTAGAGATGGTCAATCCAGGTGGCATCACAGCCCCTGAACGAATATTGTAAGAATTTCTCTCTCTTTCACTGTCTTTGTTTCACGGGTTTTTAAAAGTAATTGATTTTTATAATGGGGTTTAGCTGCTTTTCACTGCTGTTTTTATGCTGCTTTACACCCACTTGACTCACTTACAGAGAGATATCAATACATAGCTTTGAAGATTCTTCCTAGTCAGATATATTCTTGGGCGGTGAATAGGGGGTTTTTGCGTCCAGTTCACTGAGCAAGGAGTAGGTCTTGTCTATTACATATTGGGTTTATTGAACGGTATCTGAGCTAATTTGAAACCCTTGTTTTCTGCCTCACCCGACCTCACCTTTCCCGTTAAGCAGCCATAGTGTGTTTTGTAAACGTGTGTCTCTGTTCTGTTTTGTAATTCAGTTCAAGTGTAGCGGTTTTTACATTCCCTCTATAAGTGATATCTTATGATAAGTGTCGTTTTCTGGTTGACTTATTTCACTTAGAATCGTCGTACCTAAATCCACTCATCATGCTGCTACTAGCCTTATGACGTTGATTTCCTGGCTGAGTGATATTCCATTGTACATAAGGACCACAACTTCTTTATCCATTTTTTTCTTTCCTGGGATATTTAAGGTGTAACGAAGTGGAGGTTCTTGTCAACAGAGCAGCCCTAAACTTTGGGGTGCCTGTGTCTTGCTGATTTTTACTTTTCCCAATTTATACACCCATGAGTGGAAGTGCCCTATGCTCTCTAAGCTGAGTTTTTTAGAGGTTTCAGGACACACCGTACACTTCTCCAGAGTGGCTGTTGGCAATTTACATCACGCCCATCAGCGTAGCAAGGCTCCCGTTTCTCCATGGCCTGTCCTGCATTTCTGGTTTTGACACTTTATTCAGCATGGCCCTTTTGACCGATGGGAAGCGAGACTTCTTTGTAGCGCTGATTTGCCTTTCCAGGTTGCTTGGTTGGCCAAAAAGGGCGTATGCGTTTTTTCCTGAATATATTCAGGAAAAAACGCATACGCCCTTTTTGGCCAAGGGCATCATGGTCGAGGTTTTGCCGCCTTTCCTGTGCTTTAAAGGCGATTCGAATCTACCTCCTGAAATCTGTTTCCTGCAATTCTGCCTTGCTTTCAAATCCTCTTCGTTGCCTTCCCTCAATATATTTGTGGACGAGAGTTATCATTTCTAACTCTGCAGGTTTGTGAATTGCAGTGCCCCTGAGCTCCATTTTTCAACTCGCTTTCTTCAGAGCTGGCCGCAAAAGCGCAGGATTGCTTCAGGCCCTATTCTGGTTCCGGGCGGCAGGCTGAGCCTGTGGTTAATTCTTCTTCCTGATGGGAAAATAGAGTGACCTGTGCCTGTCCCAACACCTAGAGCTAGTCTCTCATTGGTTCCCCCTCTTCCCGTTCATCCTCAGGACAAATTGCAACCTGTACGGAACAGGAGGTTAAAGGTGCTGATTCTCCACGGAGGGAGATTGCTACTAACGCGGCTGGAATGGCGAACCCGAGCACAAGGAGATGAGAAATGAGGTGCGTTTTAGAAACCTTTCCCGATCACACGGTGTACCATCTTCTGGGTTTCTCATGCATGTTTTCGATGTAGGAAGATGCCCTTGAACCTGGAGATTTGGGACCCATGGGATGGGTACCACGCAGTGTTACTTTAAAGGGTCTGCGTTTGCTCACCCAACCTCACCAAAACTCTCAGCCCCAAGAGTGTCCACCCTTATGTCTCAATCAGCTGTGGGTCTAGAGATGGTCAATCCAGGTGGCATCACAGCCCCTGAACGAATTTTGTAAGAATTTCTCTCTCTTTCACTGTCTTTGTTTCACGGGATTTTAAAAGTAATTGATTTTTATAATGGGGTTTAGCTGCTTTTCACTGCTCTGTTTATGCTGCTTTACACCCACTTGACTCATTTACAGAGAGATATCAATACATAGCTTTGAAGATTCTTCCTAGTCAGGTATATTCTTGGGCGGTGAATAGGGGGTGTCGAGTCCAGTTCACTGAGCAAGGAGTAGGTCTTGTCTATTACATATTGGGTTTATGGAACGGTATCTGAGCTAATTTGAAACCCTTGTTTTCTCCCTCACCCGACCTCACCTTTCCCGTTAAGCAGCCATAGTGTGTTTTGTAAACGTGTGACGCTGTTCTGTTTTGTAATTCAGTTCAAGTGTAGCGGTTTTTACATTCCCTCTCTAAGTGATATCTTATGATAAGTGTCTTTTTCTGTGTGACTTATTTCACTTAGAATCGTCGTACCTAAATCCTCTCATCATGCTGCTACTAGCCTTATGACGTTAATTTCATGGCTGAGTGATATGCCATTGTACATAAGGACCACAACTTCCTTATCCATTTTTCTCTTTCCTGGGATATTTAAGGTGTAACGAAGTGGAGGTTCTTGTCAACAGAGCAGCCCTAAACTTTGGGGTGCCTGTGTCTTGCTGATTTTTAGTTTTCCCAATTTATACGCCCATGAGTGGAAGTGCCTTATGCTCTCTATGCTGAGTTCTTTAGATGTTTCAGGAAACACCGTACACTTCTCCAGAGTGGCTGTTGGCAATTTACATCCCGCCCATCAGCGTAGTAAGGCTCCCGTTTCTCCATGGCCTGTCCTGCATTTCTGGTTTTGACACTTTATTCAGCATGGCCCTTTTGACCGATGGGAAGCGAGACTTCTTTGTAGCGCTGATTTGCCTTTCCAGGTTGCTTGGTTGGCCAAAAAGGGCGTATGCGTTTTTTCCTGAATATATTCAGGAAAAAACGCATACGCCCTTTTTGGCCAAGGGCATCATGGTCGAGGTTTTGCCGCTTTTCCTGTGCTTTAAAGGCGATTCGACTCTACCTCCTGAAATCTGTTTCCTGCAATTCTGCCTTGCTTTCAAATCCTCCTCGTTGCCTTCCCTCAATATATTTGTGGACGAGAGTTATCATTTATAACTCTGCAGGTTTGTGAATTGCAGTGCCCCTGAGCTCGATTTTTCAACTCGTTTTTTTGGGAGCTGGCCGCAAAAGCACAGGATTGCTTCAGGCCCTGTTCTGCTTCCGGGCGGCAGGCTGAGCCTGTGGTTAATTCTTCTTCCTGATGGGAAAATAGAGTGACCTGTGCCTGTCCCAACACCTAGAGCTAGTCTCTCACTGGTTCCCCCTCTTCCCGTTCATCCTCAGGACAATTTGCAACCTGTACGGAACAGGAGGTTGAAGGTGCTGATTCTCGAAGGAGGGAGATTGCTAGTAAAGCGGCTGTAATGGCCAACCCGAGCACAAGGAGATGAGAAATGAGGTGCGTTTTCGAAACCTTTCCCGATCACACGGTGTACCATCTTCTGGGTTTCTCATGCATGTTTTTGTTATAGGAAGATGCCCTTGAACTTGGAGATTTGGGACCCATGGGATGGGTACCACGCAGTATTACTTTAAAGGGCCTGCGTTTCCTCAACCAACCTGACCAAACCTCTCAGCCACAAGAGTGTCCACCCTTATGTCTCAATCAGCTGTGGGTCTAGAGATGGTCAATCCAGGTGGCATCACAGCCCCTGAACGAATATTGTAAGAATTTCTCTCTCTTTCACTGTCTTTGTTTCACGGGTTTTTAAAAGTAATTGATTTTTATAATGGGGTTTAGCTGCTTTTCACTGCTGTTTTTATGCTGCTTTACACCCACTTGACTCACTTACAGAGAGATATCAATACATAGCTTTGAAGATTCTTCCTAGTCAGATATATTCTTGGGCGGTGAATAGGGGGTTTTTGCGTCCAGTTCACTGAGCAAGGAGTAGGTCTTGTCTATTACATATTGGGTTTATTGAACGGTATCTGAGCTAATTTGAAACCCTTGTTTTCTGCCTCACCCGACCTCACCTTTCCCGTTAAGCAGCCATAGTGTGTTTTGTAAACGTGTGTCTCTGTTCTGTTTTGTAATTCAGTTCAAGTGTAGCGGTTTTTACATTCCCTCTATAAGTGATATCTTATGATAAGTGTCGTTTTCTGGTTGACTTATTTCACTTAGAATCGTCGTACCTAAATCCACTCATCATGCTGCTACTAGCCTTATGACGTTGATTTCCTGGCTGAGTGATATGCCATTGTACATAAGGACCACAACTTCTTTATCCATTTTTTTCTTTCCTGGGATATTTAAGGTGTAACGAAGTGGAGGTTCTTGTCAACAGAGCAGCCCTAAACTTTGGGGTGCCTGTGTCTTGCTGATTTTTACTTTTCCCAATTTATACACCCATGAGTGGAAGTGCCCTATGCTCTCTAAGCTGAGTTTTTTAGAGGTTTCAGGACACACCGTACACTTCTCCAGAGTGGCTGTTGGCAATTTACATCCCGCCCATCAGCGTAGCAAGGCTCCCGTTTCTCCATGGCCTGTCCTGCATTTCTGGTTTTGACACTTTATTCAGCATGGCCCTTTTGACCGATGGGAAGCGAGACTTCTTTGTAGCGCTGATTTGCCTTTCCAGGTTGCTTGGTTGGCCAAAAAGGGCGTATGCGTTTTTTCCTGAATATATTCAGGAAAAAACGCATACGCCCTTTTTGGCCAAGGGCATCATGGTCGAGGTTTTGCCGCCTTTCCTGTGCTTTAAAGGCGATTCGAATCTACCTCCTGAAATCTGTTTCCTGCAATTCTGCCTTGCTTTCAAATCCTCTTCGTTGCCTTCCCTCAATATATTTGTGGACGAGAGTTATCATTTCTAACTCTGCAGGTTTGTGAATTGCAGTGCCCCTGAGCTCCATTTTTCAACTCGCTTTCTTCGGAGCTGGCCGCAAAAGCGCAGGATTGCTTCAGGCCCTATTGTGGTTCCGGGCGGCAGGCTGAGCCTGTGGTTAATTCTTCTTCCTGATGGGAAAATAGAGTGACCTGTGCCTGTCCCAACACCTAGAGCTAGTCTCTCATTGGTTCCCCCTCTTCCCGTTCATCCTCAGGACAAATTGCAACCTGTACGGAACAGGAGGTTAAAGGTGCTGATTCTCCACGGAGGGAGATTGCTACTAACGCGGCTGGAATGGCGAACCCGAGCACAAGGAGATGAGAAATGAGGTGCGTTTTAGAAACCTTTCCCGATCACACGGTGTACCATCTTCTGGGTTTCTCATGCATGTTTTCGATGTAGGAAGATGCCCTTGAACCTGGAGATTTGGGACCCATGGGATGGGTACCACGCAGTATTACTTTAAAGGGTCTGCGTTTGCTCACCCAACCTCACCAAACCTCTCAGCCCCAAGAGTGTCCACCCTTATGTCTCAATCAGCTGTGGGTCTAGAGATGGTCAATCCAGGTGGCATCACAGCCCCTGAACGAATTTTGTAAGAATTTCTCTCTCTTTCACTGTCTTTGTTTCACGGGATTTTAAAAGTAATTGATTTTTATAATGGGGTTTAGCTGCTTTTCACTGCTCTGTTTATGCTGCTTTACACCCACTTGACTCATTTACAGAGAGATATCAATACATAGCTTTGAAGATTCTTCCTAGTCAGGTATATTCTTGGGCGGTGAATAGGGGGTGTCGAGTCCAGTTCACTGAGCAAGGAGTAGGTCTTGTCTATTACATATTGGGTTTATGGAACGGTATCTGAGCTAATTTGAAACCCTTGTTTTCTCCCTCACCCGACCTCACCTTTCCCGTTAAGCAGCCATAGTGTGTTTTGTAAACGTGTGACGCTGTTCTGTTTTGTAATTCAGTTCAAGTGTAGCGGTTTTTACATTCCCTCTCTAAGTGATATCTTATGATAAGTGTCTTTTTCTGTGTGACTTATTTCACTTAGAATCGTCGTACCTAAATCCTCTCATCATGCTGCTACTAGCCTTATGACGTTAATTTCATGGCTGAGTGATATGCCATTGTACATAAGGACCACAACTTCCTTATCCATTTTTCTCTTTCCTGGGATATTTAAGGTGTAACGAAGTGGAGGTTCTTGTCAACAGAGCAGCCCTAAACTTTGGGGTGCCTGTGTCTTGCTGATTTTTAGTTTTCCCAATTTATACGCCCATGAGTGGAAGTGCCTTATGCTCTCTATGCTGAGTTCTTTAGATGTTTCAGGAAACACCGTACACTTCTCCAGAGTGGCTGTTGGCAATTTACATCCCGCCCATCAGCGTAGTAAGGCTCCCGTTTCTCCATGGCCTGTCCTGCATTTCTGGTTTTGACACTTTATTCAGCATGGCCCTTTTGACCGATGGGAAGCGAGACTTCTTTGTAGCGCTGATTTGCCTTTCCAGGTTGCTTGGTTGGCCAAAAAGGGCGTATGCGTTTTTTCCTGAATATATTCAGGAAAAAACGCATACGCCCTTTTTGGCCAAGGGCATCATGGTCGAGGTTTTGCCGCTTTTCCTGTGCTTTAAAGGCGATTCGACTCTACCTCCTGAAATCTGTTTCCTGCAATTCTGCCTTGCTTTCAAATCCTCCTCGTTGCCTTCCCTCAATATATTTGTGGACGAGAGTTATCATTTATAACTCTGCAGGTTTGTGAATTGCAGTGCCCCTGAGCTCGATTTTTCAACTCGTTTTTTTGGGAGCTGGCCGCAAAAGCACAGGATTGCTTCAGGCCCTGTTCTGCTTCCGGGCGGCAGGCTGAGCCTGTGGTTAATTCTTCTTCCTGATGGGAAAATAGAGTGACCTGTGCCTGTCCCAACACCTAGAGCTAGTCTCTCACTGGTTCCCCCTCTTCCCGTTCATCCTCAGGACAATTTGCAACCTGTACGGAACAGGAGGTTGAAGGTGCTGATTCTCGAAGGAGGGAGATTGCTAGTAAAGCGGCTGTAATGGCCAACCCGAGCACAAGGAGATGAGAAATGAGGTGCGTTTTCGAAACCTTTCCCGATCACACGGTGTACCATCTTCTGGGTTTCTCATGCATGTTTTTGTTATAGGAAGATGCCCTTGAACTTGGAGATTTGGGACCCATGGGATGGGTACCACGCAGTATTACTTTAAAGGGCCTGCGTTTCCTCAACCAACCTGACCAAACCTCTCAGCCACAAGAGTGTCCACCCTTATGTCTCAATCAGCTGTGGGTCTAGAGATGGTCAATCCAGGTGGCATCACAGCCCCTGAACGAATATTGTAAGAATTTCTCTCTCTTTCACTGTCTTTGTTTCACGGGTTTTTAAAAGTAATTGATTTTTATAATGGGGTTTAGCTGCTTTTCACTGCTGTTTTTATGCTGCTTTACACCCACTTGACTCACTTACAGAGAGATATCAATACATAGCTTTGAAGAGTCTTCCTAGTCAGATATATTCTTGGGCGGTGAATAGGGGGTTTTTGCGTCCAGTTCACTGAGCAAGGAGTAGGTCTTGTCTGTTACATATTGGGCTTATTGAACGGTATCTGAGCTAATTTGAAACCCTTGTTTTCTGCCTCACCCGACCTCACCTTTCCCGTTAAGCAGCCATAGTGTGTTTTGTAAACGTGTGTCTCTGTTCTGTTTTGTAATTCAGTTCAAGTGTAGCGGTTTTTACATTCCCTCTATAAGTGATATCTTATGATAAGTGTCGTTTTCTGGTTGACTTATTTCACTTAGAATCGTCGTACCTAAATCCACTCATCATGCTGCTACTAGCCTTATGACGTTGATTTCCTGGCTGAGTGATATTCCATTGTACATAAGGACCACAACTTCTTTATCCATTTTTTTCTTTCCTGGGATATTTAAGGTGTAACGAAGTGGAGGTTCTTGTCAACAGAGCAGCCCTAAACTTTGGGGTGCCTGTGTCTTGCTGATTTTTACTTTTCCCAATTTATACACCCATGAGTGGAAGTGCCCTATGCTCTCTAAGCTGAGTTTTTTAGAGGTTTCAGGACACACCGTACACTTCTCCAGAGTGGCTGTTGGCAATTTACATCACGCCCATCAGCGTAGCAAGGCTCCCGTTTCTCCATGGCCTGTCCTGCATTTCTGGTTTTGACACTTTATTCAGCATGGCCCTTTTGACCGATGGGAAGCGAGACTTCTTTGTAGCGCTGATTTGCCTTTCCAGGTTGCTTGGTTGGCCAAAAAGGGCGTATGCGTTTTTTCCTGAATATATTCAGGAAAAAACGCATACGCCCTTTTTGGCCAAGGGCATCATGGTCGAGGTTTTGCCGCCTTTCCTGTGCTTTAAAGGCGATTCGAATCTACCTCCTGAAATCTGTTTCCTGCAATTCTGCCTTGCTTTCAAATCCTCTTCGTTGCCTTCCCTCAATATATTTGTGGACGAGAGTTATCATTTCTAACTCTGCAGGTTTGTGAATTGCAGTGCCCCTGAGCTCCATTTTTCAACTCGCTTTCTTCGGAGCTGGCCGCAAAAGCGCAGGATTGCTTCAGGCCCTATTGTGGTTCCGGGCGGCAGGCTGAGCCTGTGGTTAATTCTTCTTCCTGATGGGAAAATAGAGTGACCTGTGCCTGTCCCAACACCTAGAGCTAGTCTCTCATTGGTTCCCCCTCTTCCCGTTCATCCTCAGGACAAATTGCAACCTGTACGGAACAGGAGGTTAAAGGTGCTGATTCTCCACGGAGGGAGATTGCTACTAACGCGGCTGGAATGGCGAACCCGAGCACAAGGAGATGAGAAATGAGGTGCGTTTTAGAAACCTTTCCCGATCACACGGTGTACCATCTTCTGGGTTTCTCATGCATGTTTTCGATGTAGGAAGATGCCCTTGAACCTGGAGATTTGGGACCCATGGGATGGGTACCACGCAGTATTACTTTAAAGGGTCTGCGTTTGCTCACCCAACCTCACCAAACCTCTCAGCCCCAAGAGTGTCCACCCTTATGTCTCAATCAGCTGTGGGTCTAGAGATGGTCAATCCAGGTGGCATCACAGCCCCTGAACGAATTTTGTAAGAATTTCTCTCTCTTTCACTGTCTTTGTTTCACGGGATTTTAAAAGTAATTGATTTTTATAATGGGGTTTAGCTGCTTTTCACTGCTCTGTTTATGCTGCTTTACACCCACTTGACTCATTTACAGAGAGATATCAATACATAGCTTTGAAGATTCTTCCTAGTCAGGTATATTCTTGGGCGGTGAATAGGGGGTGTCGAGTCCAGTTCACTGAGCAAGGAGTAGGTCTTGTCTATTACATATTGGGTTTATGGAACGGTATCTGAGCTAATTTGAAACCCTTGTTTTCTCCCTCACCCGACCTCACCTTTCCCGTTAAGCAGCCATAGTGTGTTTTGTAAACGTGTGACGCTGTTCTGTTTTGTAATTCAGTTCAAGTGTAGCGGTTTTTACATTCCCTCTCTAAGTGATATCTTATGATAAGTGTCTTTTTCTGTGTGACTTATTTCACTTAGAATCGTCGTACCTAAATCCTCTCATCATGCTGCTACTAGCCTTATGACGTTAATTTCATGGCTGAGTGATATGCCATTGTACATAAGGACCACAACTTCCTTATCCATTTTTCTCTTTCCTGGGATATTTAAGGTGTAACGAAGTGGAGGTTCTTGTCAACAGAGCAGCCCTAAACTTTGGGGTGCCTGTGTCTTGCTGATTTTTAGTTTTCCCAATTTATACGCCCATGAGTGGAAGTGCCTTATGCTCTCTATGCTGAGTTCTTTAGATGTTTCAGGAAACACCGTACACTTCTCCAGAGTGGCTGTTGGCAATTTACATCCCGCCCATCAGCGTAGTAAGGCTCCCGTTTCTCCATGGCCTGTCCTGCATTTCTGGTTTTGACACTTTATTCAGCATGGCCCTTTTGACCGATGGGAAGCGAGACTTCTTTGTAGCGCTGATTTGCCTTTCCAGGTTGCTTGGTTGGCCAAAAAGGGCGTATGCGTTTTTTCCTGAATATATTCAGGAAAAAACGCATACGCCCTTTTTGGCCAAGGGCATCATGGTCGAGGTTTTGCCGCTTTTCCTGTGCTTTAAAGGCGATTCGACTCTACCTCCTGAAATCTGTTTCCTGCAATTCTGCCTTGCTTTCAAATCCTCCTCGTTGCCTTCCCTCAATATATTTGTGGACGAGAGTTATCATTTATAACTCTGCAGGTTTGTGAATTGCAGTGCCCCTGAGCTCGATTTTTCAACTCGTTTTTTTGGGAGCTGGCCGCAAAAGCACAGGATTGCTTCAGGCCCTGTTCTGCTTCCGGGCGGCAGGCTGAGCCTGTGGTTAATTCTTCTTCCTGATGGGAAAATAGAGTGACCTGTGCCTGTCCCAACACCTAGAGCTAGTCTCTCACTGGTTCCCCCTCTTCCCGTTCATCCTCAGGACAATTTGCAACCTGTACGGAACAGGAGGTTGAAGGTGCTGATTCTCGAAGGAGGGAGATTGCTAGTAAAGCGGCTGTAATGGCCAACCCGAGCACAAGGAGATGAGAAATGAGGTGCGTTTTCGAAACCTTTCCCGATCACACGGTGTACCATCTTCTGGGTTTCTCATGCATGTTTTTGTTATAGGAAGATGCCCTTGAACTTGGAGATTTGGGACCCATGGGATGGGTACCACGCAGTATTACTTTAAAGGGCCTGCGTTTCCTCAACCAACCTGACCAAACCTCTCAGCCACAAGAGTGTCCACCCTTATGTCTCAATCAGCTGTGGGTCTAGAGATGGTCAATCCAGGTGGCATCACAGCCCCTGAACGAATATTGTAAGAATTTCTCTCTCTTTCACTGTCTTTGTTTCACGGGTTTTTAAAAGTAATTGATTTTTATAATGGGGTTTAGCTGCTTTTCACTGCTGTTTTTATGCTGCTTTACACCCACTTGACTCACTTACAGAGAGATATCAATACATAGCTTTGAAGATTCTTCCTAGTCAGATATATTCTTGGGCGGTGAATAGGGGGTTTTTGCGTCCAGTTCACTGAGCAAGGAGTAGGTCTTGTCTATTACATATTGGGTTTATTGAACGGTATCTGAGCTAATTTGAAACCCTTGTTTTCTGCCTCACCCGACCTCACCTTTCCCGTTAAGCAGCCATAGTGTGTTTTGTAAACGTGTGTCTCTGTTCTGTTTTGTAATTCAGTTCAAGTGTAGCGGTTTTTACATTCCCTCTATAAGTGATATCTTATGATAAGTGTCGTTTTCTGGTTGACTTATTTCACTTAGAATCGTCGTACCTAAATCCACTCATCATGCTGCTACTAGCCTTATGACGTTGATTTCCTGGCTGAGTGATATTCCATTGTACATAAGGACCACAACTTCTTTATCCATTTTTTTCTTTCCTGGGATATTTAAGGTGTAACGAAGTGGAGGTTCTTGTCAACAGAGCAGCCCTAAACTTTGGGGTGCCTGTGTCTTGCTGATTTTTACTTTTCCCAATTTATACACCCATGAGTGGAAGTGCCCTATGCTCTCTAAGCTGAGTTTTTTAGAGGTTTCAGGACACACCGTACACTTCTCCAGAGTGGCTGTTGGCAATTTACATCACGCCCATCAGCGTAGCAAGGCTCCCGTTTCTCCATGGCCTGTCCTGCATTTCTGGTTTTGACACTTTATTCAGCATGGCCCTTTTGACCGATGGGAAGCGAGACTTCTTTGTAGCGCTGATTTGCCTTTCCAGGTTGCTTGGTTGGCCAAAAAGGGCGTATGCGTTTTTTCCTGAATATATTCAGGAAAAAACGCATACGCCCTTTTTGGCCAAGGGCATCATGGTCGAGGTTTTGCCGCCTTTCCTGTGCTTTAAAGGCGATTCGAATCTACCTCCTGAAATCTGTTTCCTGCAATTCTGCCTTGCTTTCAAATCCTCTTCGTTGCCTTCCCTCAATATATTTGTGGACGAGAGTTATCATTTCTAACTCTGCAGGTTTGTGAATTGCAGTGCCCCTGAGCTCCATTTTTCAACTCGCTTTCTTCAGAGCTGGCCGCAAAAGCGCAGGATTGCTTCAGGCCCTATTCTGGTTCCGGGCGGCAGGCTGAGCCTGTGGTTAATTCTTCTTCCTGATGGGAAAATAGAGTGACCTGTGCCTGTCCCAACACCTAGAGCTAGTCTCTCATTGGTTCCCCCTCTTCCCGTTCATCCTCAGGACAAATTGCAACCTGTACGGAACAGGAGGTTAAAGGTGCTGATTCTCCACGGAGGGAGATTGCTACTAACGCGGCTGGAATGGCGAACCCGAGCACAAGGAGATGAGAAATGAGGTGCGTTTTAGAAACCTTTCCCGATCACACGGTGTACCATCTTCTGGGTTTCTCATGCATGTTTTCGATGTAGGAAGATGCCCTTGAACCTGGAGATTTGGGACCCATGGGATGGGTACCACGCAGTGTTACTTTAAAGGGTCTGCGTTTGCTCACCCAACCTCACCAAAACTCTCAGCCCCAAGAGTGTCCACCCTTATGTCTCAATCAGCTGTGGGTCTAGAGATGGTCAATCCAGGTGGCATCACAGCCCCTGAACGAATTTTGTAAGAATTTCTCTCTCTTTCACTGTCTTTGTTTCACGGGATTTTAAAAGTAATTGATTTTTATAATGGGGTTTAGCTGCTTTTCACTGCTCTGTTTATGCTGCTTTACACCCACTTGACTCATTTACAGAGAGATATCAATACATAGCTTTGAAGATTCTTCCTAGTCAGGTATATTCTTGGGCGGTGAATAGGGGGTGTCGAGTCCAGTTCACTGAGCAAGGAGTAGGTCTTGTCTATTACATATTGGGTTTATGGAACGGTATCTGAGCTAATTTGAAACCCTTGTTTTCTCCCTCACCCGACCTCACCTTTCCCGTTAAGCAGCCATAGTGTGTTTTGTAAACGTGTGACGCTGTTCTGTTTTGTAATTCAGTTCAAGTGTAGCGGTTTTTACATTCCCTCTCTAAGTGATATCTTATGATAAGTGTCTTTTTCTGTGTGACTTATTTCACTTAGAATCGTCGTACCTAAATCCTCTCATCATGCTGCTACTAGCCTTATGACGTTAATTTCATGGCTGAGTGATATGCCATTGTACATAAGGACCACAACTTCCTTATCCATTTTTCTCTTTCCTGGGATATTTAAGGTGTAACGAAGTGGAGGTTCTTGTCAACAGAGCAGCCCTAAACTTTGGGGTGCCTGTGTCTTGCTGATTTTTAGTTTTCCCAATTTATACGCCCATGAGTGGAAGTGCCTTATGCTCTCTATGCTGAGTTCTTTAGATGTTTCAGGAAACACCGTACACTTCTCCAGAGTGGCTGTTGGCAATTTACATCCCGCCCATCAGCGTAGTAAGGCTCCCGTTTCTCCATGGCCTGTCCTGCATTTCTGGTTTTGACACTTTATTCAGCATGGCCCTTTTGACCGATGGGAAGCGAGACTTCTTTGTAGCGCTGATTTGCCTTTCCAGGTTGCTTGGTTGGCCAAAAAGGGCGTATGCGTTTTTTCCTGAATATATTCAGGAAAAAACGCATACGCCCTTTTTGGCCAAGGGCATCATGGTCGAGGTTTTGCCGCTTTTCCTGTGCTTTAAAGGCGATTCGACTCTACCTCCTGAAATCTGTTTCCTGCAATTCTGCCTTGCTTTCAAATCCTCCTCGTTGCCTTCCCTCAATATATTTGTGGACGAGAGTTATCATTTATAACTCTGCAGGTTTGTGAATTGCAGTGCCCCTGAGCTCGATTTTTCAACTCGTTTTTTTGGGAGCTGGCCGCAAAAGCACAGGATTGCTTCAGGCCCTGTTCTGCTTCCGGGCGGCAGGCTGAGCCTGTGGTTAATTCTTCTTCCTGATGGGAAAATAGAGTGACCTGTGCCTGTCCCAACACCTAGAGCTAGTCTCTCACTGGTTCCCCCTCTTCCCGTTCATCCTCAGGACAATTTGCAACCTGTACGGAACAGGAGGTTGAAGGTGCTGATTCTCGAAGGAGGGAGATTGCTAGTAAAGCGGCTGTAATGGCCAACCCGAGCACAAGGAGATGAGAAATGAGGTGCGTTTTCGAAACCTTTCCCGATCACACGGTGTACCATCTTCTGGGTTTCTCATGCATGTTTTTGTTATAGGAAGATGCCCTTGAACTTGGAGATTTGGGACCCATGGGATGGGTACCACGCAGTATTACTTTAAAGGGCCTGCGTTTCCTCAACCAACCTGACCAAACCTCTCAGCCACAAGAGTGTCCACCCTTATGTCTCAATCAGCTGTGGGTCTAGAGATGGTCAATCCAGGTGGCATCACAGCCCCTGAACGAATATTGTAAGAATTTCTCTCTCTTTCACTGTCTTTGTTTCACGGGTTTTTAAAAGTAATTGATTTTTATAATGGGGTTTAGCTGCTTTTCACTGCTGTTTTTATGCTGCTTTACACCCACTTGACTCACTTACAGAGAGATATCAATACATAGCTTTGAAGATTCTTCCTAGTCAGATATATTCTTGGGCGGTGAATAGGGGGTTTTTGCGTCCAGTTCACTGAGCAAGGAGTAGGTCTTGTCTATTACATATTGGGTTTATTGAACGGTATCTGAGCTAATTTGAAACCCTTGTTTTCTGCCTCACCCGACCTCACCTTTCCCGTTAAGCAGCCATAGTGTGTTTTGTAAACGTGTGTCTCTGTTCTGTTTTGTAATTCAGTTCAAGTGTAGCGGTTTTTACATTCCCTCTATAAGTGATATCTTATGATAAGTGTCGTTTTCTGGTTGACTTATTTCACTTAGAATCGTCGTACCTAAATCCACTCATCATGCTGCTACTAGCCTTATGACGTTGATTTCCTGGCTGAGTGATATGCCATTGTACATAAGGACCACAACTTCTTTATCCATTTTTTTCTTTCCTGGGATATTTAAGGTGTAACGAAGTGGAGGTTCTTGTCAACAGAGCAGCCCTAAACTTTGGGGTGCCTGTGTCTTGCTGATTTTTACTTTTCCCAATTTATACACCCATGAGTGGAAGTGCCCTATGCTCTCTAAGCTGAGTTTTTTAGAGGTTTCAGGACACACCGTACACTTCTCCAGAGTGGCTGTTGGCAATTTACATCCCGCCCATCAGCGTAGCAAGGCTCCCGTTTCTCCATGGCCTGTCCTGCATTTCTGGTTTTGACACTTTATTCAGCATGGCCCTTTTGACCGATGGGAAGCGAGACTTCTTTGTAGCGCTGATTTGCCTTTCCAGGTTGCTTGGTTGGCCAAAAAGGGCGTATGCGTTTTTTCCTGAATATATTCAGGAAAAAACGCATACGCCCTTTTTGGCCAAGGGCATCATGGTCGAGGTTTTGCCGCCTTTCCTGTGCTTTAAAGGCGATTCGAATCTACCTCCTGAAATCTGTTTCCTGCAATTCTGCCTTGCTTTCAAATCCTCTTCGTTGCCTTCCCTCAATATATTTGTGGACGAGAGTTATCATTTCTAACTCTGCAGGTTTGTGAATTGCAGTGCCCCTGAGCTCCATTTTTCAACTCGCTTTCTTCGGAGCTGGCCGCAAAAGCGCAGGATTGCTTCAGGCCCTATTGTGGTTCCGGGCGGCAGGCTGAGCCTGTGGTTAATTCTTCTTCCTGATGGGAAAATAGAGTGACCTGTGCCTGTCCCAACACCTAGAGCTAGTCTCTCATTGGTTCCCCCTCTTCCCGTTCATCCTCAGGACAAATTGCAACCTGTACGGAACAGGAGGTTAAAGGTGCTGATTCTCCACGGAGGGAGATTGCTACTAACGCGGCTGGAATGGCGAACCCGAGCACAAGGAGATGAGAAATGAGGTGCGTTTTAGAAACCTTTCCCGATCACACGGTGTACCATCTTCTGGGTTTCTCATGCATGTTTTCGATGTAGGAAGATGCCCTTGAACCTGGAGATTTGGGACCCATGGGATGGGTACCACGCAGTATTACTTTAAAGGGTCTGCGTTTGCTCACCCAACCTCACCAAACCTCTCAGCCCCAAGAGTGTCCACCCTTATGTCTCAATCAGCTGTGGGTCTAGAGATGGTCAATCCAGGTGGCATCACAGCCCCTGAACGAATTTTGTAAGAATTTCTCTCTCTTTCACTGTCTTTGTTTCACGGGATTTTAAAAGTAATTGATTTTTATAATGGGGTTTAGCTGCTTTTCACTGCTCTGTTTATGCTGCTTTACACCCACTTGACTCATTTACAGAGAGATATCAATACATAGCTTTGAAGATTCTTCCTAGTCAGGTATATTCTTGGGCGGTGAATAGGGGGTGTCGAGTCCAGTTCACTGAGCAAGGAGTAGGTCTTGTCTATTACATATTGGGTTTATGGAACGGTATCTGAGCTAATTTGAAACCCTTGTTTTCTCCCTCACCCGACCTCACCTTTCCCGTTAAGCAGCCATAGTGTGTTTTGTAAACGTGTGACGCTGTTCTGTTTTGTAATTCAGTTCAAGTGTAGCGGTTTTTACATTCCCTCTCTAAGTGATATCTTATGATAAGTGTCTTTTTCTGTGTGACTTATTTCACTTAGAATCGTCGTACCTAAATCCTCTCATCATGCTGCTACTAGCCTTATGACGTTAATTTCATGGCTGAGTGATATGCCATTGTACATAAGGACCACAACTTCCTTATCCATTTTTCTCTTTCCTGGGATATTTAAGGTGTAACGAAGTGGAGGTTCTTGTCAACAGAGCAGCCCTAAACTTTGGGGTGCCTGTGTCTTGCTGATTTTTAGTTTTCCCAATTTATACGCCCATGAGTGGAAGTGCCTTATGCTCTCTATGCTGAGTTCTTTAGATGTTTCAGGAAACACCGTACACTTCTCCAGAGTGGCTGTTGGCAATTTACATCCCGCCCATCAGCGTAGTAAGGCTCCCGTTTCTCCATGGCCTGTCCTGCATTTCTGGTTTTGACACTTTATTCAGCATGGCCCTTTTGACCGATGGGAAGCGAGACTTCTTTGTAGCGCTGATTTGCCTTTCCAGGTTGCTTGGTTGGCCAAAAAGGGCGTATGCGTTTTTTCCTGAATATATTCAGGAAAAAACGCATACGCCCTTTTTGGCCAAGGGCATCATGGTCGAGGTTTTGCCGCTTTTCCTGTGCTTTAAAGGCGATTCGACTCTACCTCCTGAAATCTGTTTCCTGCAATTCTGCCTTGCTTTCAAATCCTCCTCGTTGCCTTCCCTCAATATATTTGTGGACGAGAGTTATCATTTATAACTCTGCAGGTTTGTGAATTGCAGTGCCCCTGAGCTCGATTTTTCAACTCGTTTTTTTGGGAGCTGGCCGCAAAAGCACAGGATTGCTTCAGGCCCTGTTCTGCTTCCGGGCGGCAGGCTGAGCCTGTGGTTAATTCTTCTTCCTGATGGGAAAATAGAGTGACCTGTGCCTGTCCCAACACCTAGAGCTAGTCTCTCACTGGTTCCCCCTCTTCCCGTTCATCCTCAGGACAATTTGCAACCTGTACGGAACAGGAGGTTGAAGGTGCTGATTCTCGAAGGAGGGAGATTGCTAGTAAAGCGGCTGTAATGGCCAACCCGAGCACAAGGAGATGAGAAATGAGGTGCGTTTTCGAAACCTTTCCCGATCACACGGTGTACCATCTTCTGGGTTTCTCATGCATGTTTTTGTTATAGGAAGATGCCCTTGAACTTGGAGATTTGGGACCCATGGGATGGGTACCACGCAGTATTACTTTAAAGGGCCTGCGTTTCCTCAACCAACCTGACCAAACCTCTCAGCCACAAGAGTGTCCACCCTTATGTCTCAATCAGCTGTGGGTCTAGAGATGGTCAATCCAGGTGGCATCACAGCCCCTGAACGAATATTGTAAGAATTTCTCTCTCTTTCACTGTCTTTGTTTCACGGGTTTTTAAAAGTAATTGATTTTTATAATGGGGTTTAGCTGCTTTTCACTGCTGTTTTTATGCTGCTTTACACCCACTTGACTCACTTACAGAGAGATATCAATACATAGCTTTGAAGAGTCTTCCTAGTCAGATATATTCTTGGGCGGTGAATAGGGGGTTTTTGCGTCCAGTTCACTGAGCAAGGAGTAGGTCTTGTCTGTTACATATTGGGCTTATTGAACGGTATCTGAGCTAATTTGAAACCCTTGTTTTCTGCCTCACCCGACCTCACCTTTCCCGTTAAGCAGCCATAGTGTGTTTTGTAAACGTGTGTCTCTGTTCTGTTTTGTAATTCAGTTCAAGTGTAGCGGTTTTTACATTCCCTCTATAAGTGATATCTTATGATAAGTGTCGTTTTCTGGTTGACTTATTTCACTTAGAATCGTCGTACCTAAATCCACTCATCATGCTGCTACTAGCCTTATGACGTTGATTTCCTGGCTGAGTGATATTCCATTGTACATAAGGACCACAACTTCTTTATCCATTTTTTTCTTTCCTGGGATATTTAAGGTGTAACGAAGTGGAGGTTCTTGTCAACAGAGCAGCCCTAAACTTTGGGGTGCCTGTGTCTTGCTGATTTTTACTTTTCCCAATTTATACACCCATGAGTGGAAGTGCCCTATGCTCTCTAAGCTGAGTTTTTTAGAGGTTTCAGGACACACCGTACACTTCTCCAGAGTGGCTGTTGGCAATTTACATCACGCCCATCAGCGTAGCAAGGCTCCCGTTTCTCCATGGCCTGTCCTGCATTTCTGGTTTTGACACTTTATTCAGCATGGCCCTTTTGACCGATGGGAAGCGAGACTTCTTTGTAGCGCTGATTTGCCTTTCCAGGTTGCTTGGTTGGCCAAAAAGGGCGTATGCGTTTTTTCCTGAATATATTCAGGAAAAAACGCATACGCCCTTTTTGGCCAAGGGCATCATGGTCGAGGTTTTGCCGCCTTTCCTGTGCTTTAAAGGCGATTCGAATCTACCTCCTGAAATCTGTTTCCTGCAATTCTGCCTTGCTTTCAAATCCTCTTCGTTGCCTTCCCTCAATATATTTGTGGACGAGAGTTATCATTTCTAACTCTGCAGGTTTGTGAATTGCAGTGCCCCTGAGCTCGATTTTTCAACTCGCTTTTTTGGGAGCTGGCCGCAAAAGCGCAGGATTGCTTCAGGCCCTATTCTGGTTCCGGGCGGCAGGCTGAGCCTGTGGTTAATTCTTCTTCCTGATGGGAAAATAGAGTGACCTGTGCCTGTCCCAACACCTAGAGCTAGTCTCTCATTGGTTCCCCCTCTTCCCGTTCATCCTCAGGACAAATTGCAACCTGTACGGAACAGGAGGTTAAAGGTGCTGATTCTCCACGGAGGGAGATTGCTACTAACGCGGCTGGAATGGCGAACCCGAGCACAAGGAGATGAGAAATGAGGTGCGTTTTAGAAACCTTTCCCGATCACACGGTGTACCATCTTCTGGGTTTCTCATGCATGTTTTCGATGTAGGAAGATGCCCTTGAACCTGGAGATTTGGGACCCATGGGATGGGTACCACGCAGTGTTACTTTAAAGGGTCTGCGTTTGCTCACCCAACCTCACCAAAACTCTCAGCCCCAAGAGTGTCCACCCTTATGTCTCAATCAGCTGTGGGTCTAGAGATGGTCAATCCAGGTGGCATCACAGCCCCTGAACGAATTTTGTAAGAATTTCTCTCTCTTTCACTGTCTTTGTTTCACGGGATTTTAAAAGTAATTGATTTTTATAATGGGGTTTAGCTGCTTTTCACTGCTCTGTTTATGCTGCTTTACACCCACTTGACTCATTTACAGAGAGATATCAATACATAGCTTTGAAGATTCTTCCTAGTCAGGTATATTCTTGGGCGGTGAATAGGGGGTGTCGAGTCCAGTTCACTGAGCAAGGAGTAGGTCTTGTCTATTACATATTGGGTTTATGGAACGGTATCTGAGCTAATTTGAAACCCTTGTTTTCTCCCTCACCCGACCTCACCTTTCCCGTTAAGCAGCCATAGTGTGTTTTGTAAACGTGTGACGCTGTTCTGTTTTGTAATTCAGTTCAAGTGTAGCGGTTTTTACATTCCCTCTCTAAGTGATATCTTATGATAAGTGTCTTTTTCTGTGTGACTTATTTCACTTAGAATCGTCGTACCTAAATCCTCTCATCATGCTGCTACTAGCCTTATGACGTTAATTTCATGGCTGAGTGATATGCCATTGTACATAAGGACCACAACTTCCTTATCCATTTTTCTCTTTCCTGGGATATTTAAGGTGTAACGAAGTGGAGGTTCTTGTCAACAGAGCAGCCCTAAACTTTGGGGTGCCTGTGTCTTGCTGATTTTTAGTTTTCCCAATTTATACGCCCATGAGTGGAAGTGCCTTATGCTCTCTATGCTGAGTTCTTTAGATGTTTCAGGAAACACCGTACACTTCTCCAGAGTGGCTGTTGGCAATTTACATCCCGCCCATCAGCGTAGTAAGGCTCCCGTTTCTCCATGGCCTGTCCTGCATTTCTGGTTTTGACACTTTATTCAGCATGGCCCTTTTGACCGATGGGAAGCGAGACTTCTTTGTAGCGCTGATTTGCCTTTCCAGGTTGCTTGGTTGGCCAAAAAGGGCGTATGCGTTTTTTCCTGAATATATTCAGGAAAAAACGCATACGCCCTTTTTGGCCAAGGGCATCATGGTCGAGGTTTTGCCGCTTTTCCTGTGCTTTAAAGGCGATTCGACTCTACCTCCTGAAATCTGTTTCCTGCAATTCTGCCTTGCTTTCAAATCCTCCTCGTTGCCTTCCCTCAATATATTTGTGGACGAGAGTTATCATTTATAACTCTGCAGGTTTGTGAATTGCAGTGCCCCTGAGCTCGATTTTTCAACTCGTTTTTTTGGGAGCTGGCCGCAAAAGCACAGGATTGCTTCAGGCCCTGTTCTGCTTCCGGGCGGCAGGCTGAGCCTGTGGTTAATTCTTCTTCCTGATGGGAAAATAGAGTGACCTGTGCCTGTCCCAACACCTAGAGCTAGTCTCTCACTGGTTCCCCCTCTTCCCGTTCATCCTCAGGACAATTTGCAACCTGTACGGAACAGGAGGTTGAAGGTGCTGATTCTCGAAGGAGGGAGATTGCTAGTAAAGCGGCTGTAATGGCCAACCCGAGCACAAGGAGATGAGAAATGAGGTGCGTTTTCGAAACCTTTCCCGATCACACGGTGTACCATCTTCTGGGTTTCTCATGCATGTTTTTGTTATAGGAAGATGCCCTTGAACTTGGAGATTTGGGACCCATGGGATGGGTACCACGCAGTATTACTTTAAAGGGCCTGCGTTTCCTCAACCAACCTGACCAAACCTCTCAGCCACAAGAGTGTCCACCCTTATGTCTCAATCAGCTGTGGGTCTAGAGATGGTCAATCCAGGTGGCATCACAGCCCCTGAACGAATATTGTAAGAATTTCTCTCTCTTTCACTGTCTTTGTTTCACGGGTTTTTAAAAGTAATTGATTTTTATAATGGGGTTTAGCTGCTTTTCACTGCTGTTTTTATGCTGCTTTACACCCACTTGACTCACTTACAGAGAGATATCAATACATAGCTTTGAAGATTCTTCCTAGTCAGATATATTCTTGGGCGGTGAATAGGGGGTTTTTGCGTCCAGTTCACTGAGCAAGGAGTAGGTCTTGTCTATTACATATTGGGTTTATTGAACGGTATCTGAGCTAATTTGAAACCCTTGTTTTCTGCCTCACCCGACCTCACCTTTCCCGTTAAGCAGCCATAGTGTGTTTTGTAAACGTGTGTCTCTGTTCTGTTTTGTAATTCAGTTCAAGTGTAGCGGTTTTTACATTCCCTCTATAAGTGATATCTTATGATAAGTGTCGTTTTCTGGTTGACTTATTTCACTTAGAATCGTCGTACCTAAATCCACTCATCATGCTGCTACTAGCCTTATGACGTTGATTTCCTGGCTGAGTGATATTCCATTGTACATAAGGACCACAACTTCTTTATCCATTTTTTTCTTTCCTGGGATATTTAAGGTGTAACGAAGTGGAGGTTCTTGTCAACAGAGCAGCCCTAAACTTTGGGGTGCCTGTGTCTTGCTGATTTTTACTTTTCCCAATTTATACACCCATGAGTGGAAGTGCCCTATGCTCTCTAAGCTGAGTTTTTTAGAGGTTTCAGGACACACCGTACACTTCTCCAGAGTGGCTGTTGGCAATTTACATGCCGCCCATCAGCGTAGCAAGGCTCCCGTTTCTCCATGGCCTGTCCTGCATTTCTGGTTTTGACACTTTATTCAGCATGGCCCTTTTGACCGATGGGAAGCGAGACTTCTTTGTAGCGCTGATTTGCCTTTCCAGGTTGCTTGGTTGGCCAAAAAGGGCGTATGCGTTTTTTCCTGAATATATTCAGGAAAAAACGCATACGCCCTTTTTGGCCAAGGGCATCATGGTCGAGGTTTTGCCGCCTTTCCTGTGCTTTAAAGGCGATTCGAATCTACCTCCTGAAATCTGTTTCCTGCAATTCTGCCTTGCTTTCAAATCCTCTTCGTTGCCTTCCCTCAATATATTTGTGGACAAGAGTTATCATTTCTAACTCTGCAGGTTGGTGAATTGCAGTGCCCCTGAGCTCCATTTTTCAACTCGCTTTCTTCGGAGCTGGCCGCAAAAGCGCAGGATTGCTTCAGGCCCTATTCTGGTTCCGGGCGGCAGGCTGAGCCTGTGGTTAATTCTTCTTCCTGATGGGAAAATAGAGTGACCTGTGCCTGTCCCAACACCTAGAGCTAGTCTCTCATTGGTTCCCCCTCTTCCCGTTCATCCTCAGGACAAATTGCAACCTGTACGGAACAGGAGGTTAAAGGTGCTGATTCTCCACGGAGGGAGATTGCTACTAACGCGGCTGGAATGGCGAACCCGAGCACAAGGAGATGAGAAATGAGGTGCGTTTTAGAAACCTTTCCCGATCACACGGTGTACCATCTTCTGGGTTTCTCATGCATGTTTTCGATGTAGGAAGATGCCCTTGAACCTGGAGATTTGGGACCCATGGGATGGGTACCACGCAGTGTTACTTTAAAGGGTCTGCGTTTGCTCACCCAACCTCACCAAAACTCTCAGCCCCAAGAGTGTCCACCCTTATGTCTCAATCAGCTGTGGGTCTAGAGATGGTCAATCCAGGTGGCATCACAGCCCCTGAACGAATTTTGTAAGAATTTCTCTCTCTTTCACTGTCTTTGTTTCACGGGATTTTAAAAGTAATTGATTTTTATAATGGGGTTTAGCTGCTTTTCACTGCTCTGTTTATGCTGCTTTACACCCACTTGACTCATTTACAGAGAGATATCAATACATAGCTTTGAAGATTCTTCCTAGTCAGGTATATTCTTGGGCGGTGAATAGGGGGTGTCGAGTCCAGTTCACTGAGCAAGGAGTAGGTCTTGTCTATTACATATTGGGTTTATGGAACGGTATCTGAGCTAATTTGAAACCCTTGTTTTCTCCCTCACCCGACCTCACCTTTCCCGTTAAGCAGCCATAGTGTGTTTTGTAAACGTGTGACGCTGTTCTGTTTTGTAATTCAGTTCAAGTGTAGCGGTTTTTACATTCCCTCTCTAAGTGATATCTTATGATAAGTGTCTTTTTCTGTGTGACTTATTTCACTTAGAATCGTCGTACCTAAATCCTCTCATCATGCTGCTACTAGCCTTATGACGTTAATTTCATGGCTGAGTGATATGCCATTGTACATAAGGACCACAACTTCCTTATCCATTTTTCTCTTTCCTGGGATATTTAAGGTGTAACGAAGTGGAGGTTCTTGTCAACAGAGCAGCCCTAAACTTTGGGGTGCCTGTGTCTTGCTGATTTTTAGTTTTCCCAATTTATACGCCCATGAGTGGAAGTGCCTTATGCTCTCTATGCTGAGTTCTTTAGATGTTTCAGGAAACACCGTACACTTCTCCAGAGTGGCTGTTGGCAATTTACATCCCGCCCATCAGCGTAGTAAGGCTCCCGTTTCTCCATGGCCTGTCCTGCATTTCTGGTTTTGACACTTTATTCAGCATGGCCCTTTTGACCGATGGGAAGCGAGACTTCTTTGTAGCGCTGATTTGCCTTTCCAGGTTGCTTGGTTGGCCAAAAAGGGCGTA
This sequence comes from Balaenoptera borealis, assembly GCF_965194805.1. Taxonomy (NCBI): domain Eukaryota; kingdom Metazoa; phylum Chordata; class Mammalia; order Artiodactyla; family Balaenopteridae; genus Balaenoptera; species Balaenoptera borealis. Next base: position 125,496 of record NW_028123702.1, on the reverse strand, counting down.
TGCGTTTTTTCCTGAATATATTCAGGAAAAAACGCATACGCCCTTTTTGGCCAAGGGCATCATGGTCGAGGTTTTGCCGCTTTTCCTGTGCTTTAAAGGCGATTCGACTCTACCTCCTGAAATCTGTTTCCTGCAATTCTGCCTTGCTTTCAAATCCTCCTCGTTGCCTTCCCTCAATATATTTGTGGACGAGAGTTATCATTTATAACTCTGCAGGTTTGTGAATTGCAGTGCCCCTGAGCTCGATTTTTCAACTCGTTTTTTTGGGAGCTGGCCGCAAAAGCACAGGATTGCTTCAGGCCCTGTTCTGCTTCCGGGCGGCAGGCTGAGCCTGTGGTTAATTCTTCTTCCTGATGGGAAAATAGAGTGACCTGTGCCTGTCCCAACACCTAGAGCTAGTCTCTCACTGGTTCCCCCTCTTCCCGTTCATCCTCAGGACAATTTGCAACCTGTACGGAACAGGAGGTTGAAGGTGCTGATTCTCGAAGGAGGGAGATTGCTAGTAAAGCGGCTGTAATGGCCAACCCGAGCACAAGGAGATGAGAAATGAGGTGCGTTTTCGAAACCTTTCCCGATCACACGGTGTACCATCTTCTGGGTTTCTCATGCATGTTTTTGTTATAGGAAGATGCCCTTGAACTTGGAGATTTGGGACCCATGGGATGGGTACCACGCAGTATTACTTTAAAGGGCCTGCGTTTCCTCAACCAACCTGACCAAACCTCTCAGCCACAAGAGTGTCCACCCTTATGTCTCAATCAGCTGTGGGTCTAGAGATGGTCAATCCAGGTGGCATCACAGCCCCTGAACGAATATTGTAAGAATTTCTCTCTCTTTCACTGTCTTTGTTTCACGGGTTTTTAAAAGTAATTGATTTTTATAATGGGGTTTAGCTGCTTTTCACTGCTGTTTTTATGCTGCTTTACACCCACTTGACTCACTTACAGAGAGATATCAATACATAGCTTTGAAGATTCTTCCTAGTCAGATATATTCTTGGGCGGTGAATAGGGGGTTTTTGCGTCCAGTTCACTGAGCAAGGAGTAGGTCTTGTCTATTACATATTGGGTTTATTGAACGGTATCTGAGCTAATTTGAAACCCTTGTTTTCTGCCTCACCCGACCTCACCTTTCCCGTTAAGCAGCCATAGTGTGTTTTGTAAACGTGTGTCTCTGTTCTGTTTTGTAATTCAGTTCAAGTGTAGCGGTTTTTACATTCCCTCTATAAGTGATATCTTATGATAAGTGTCGTTTTCTGGTTGACTTATTTCACTTAGAATCGTCGTACCTAAATCCACTCATCATGCTGCTACTAGCCTTATGACGTTGATTTCCTGGCTGAGTGATATTCCATTGTACATAAGGACCACAACTTCTTTATCCATTTTTTTCTTTCCTGGGATATTTAAGGTGTAACGAAGTGGAGGTTCTTGTCAACAGAGCAGCCCTAAACTTTGGGGTGCCTGTGTCTTGCTGATTTTTACTTTTCCCAATTTATACACCCATGAGTGGAAGTGCCCTATGCTCTCTAAGCTGAGTTTTTTAGAGGTTTCAGGACACACCGTACACTTCTCCAGAGTGGCTGTTGGCAATTTACATGCCGCCCATCAGCGTAGCAAGGCTCCCGTTTCTCCATGGCCTGTCCTGCATTTCTGGTTTTGACACTTTATTCAGCATGGCCCTTTTGACCGATGGGAAGCGAGACTTCTTTGTAGCGCTGATTTGCCTTTCCAGGTTGCTTGGTTGGCCAAAAAGGGCGTATGCGTTTTTTCCTGAATATATTCAGGAAAAAACGCATACGCCCTTTTTGGCCAAGGGCATCATGGTCGAGGTTTTGCCGCCTTTCCTGTGCTTTAAAGGCGATTCGAATCTACCTCCTGAAATCTGTTTCCTGCAATTCTGCCTTGCTTTCAAATCCTCTTCGTTGCCTTCCCTCAATATATTTGTGGACAAGAGTTATCATTTCTAACTCTGCAGGTTGGTGAATTGCAGTGCCCCTGAGCTCCATTTTTCAACTCGCTTTCTTCGGAGCTGGCCGCAAAAGCGCAGGATTGCTTCAGGCCCTATTCTGGTTCCGGGCGGCAGGCTGAGCCTGTGGTTAATTCTTCTTCCTGATGGGAAAATAGAGTGACCTGTGCCTGTCCCAACACCTAGAGCTAGTCTCTCATTGGTTCCCCCTCTTCCCGTTCATCCTCAGGACAAATTGCAACCTGTACGGAACAGGAGGTTAAAGGTGCTGATTCTCCACGGAGGGAGATTGCTACTAACGCGGCTGGAATGGCGAACCCGAGCACAAGGAGATGAGAAATGAGGTGCGTTTTAGAAACCTTTCCCGATCACACGGTGTACCATCTTCTGGGTTTCTCATGCATGTTTTCGATGTAGGAAGATGCCCTTGAACCTGGAGATTTGGGACCCATGGGATGGGTACCACGCAGTGTTACTTTAAAGGGTCTGCGTTTGCTCACCCAACCTCACCAAAACTCTCAGCCCCAAGAGTGTCCACCCTTATGTCTCAATCAGCTGTGGGTCTAGAGATGGTCAATCCAGGTGGCATCACAGCCCCTGAACGAATTTTGTAAGAATTTCTCTCTCTTTCACTGTCTTTGTTTCACGGGATTTTAAAAGTAATTGATTTTTATAATGGGGTTTAGCTGCTTTTCACTGCTCTGTTTATGCTGCTTTACACCCACTTGACTCATTTACAGAGAGATATCAATACATAGCTTTGAAGATTCTTCCTAGTCAGGTATATTCTTGGGCGGTGAATAGGGGGTGTCGAGTCCAGTTCACTGAGCAAGGAGTAGGTCTTGTCTATTACATATTGGGTTTATGGAACGGTATCTGAGCTAATTTGAAACCCTTGTTTTCTCCCTCACCCGACCTCACCTTTCCCGTTAAGCAGCCATAGTGTGTTTTGTAAACGTGTGACGCTGTTCTGTTTTGTAATTCAGTTCAAGTGTAGCGGTTTTTACATTCCCTCTCTAAGTGATATCTTATGATAAGTGTCTTTTTCTGTGTGACTTATTTCACTTAGAATCGTCGTACCTAAATCCTCTCATCATGCTGCTACTAGCCTTATGACGTTAATTTCATGGCTGAGTGATATGCCATTGTACATAAGGACCACAACTTCCTTATCCATTTTTCTCTTTCCTGGGATATTTAAGGTGTAACGAAGTGGAGGTTCTTGTCAACAGAGCAGCCCTAAACTTTGGGGTGCCTGTGTCTTGCTGATTTTTAGTTTTCCCAATTTATACGCCCATGAGTGGAAGTGCCTTATGCTCTCTATGCTGAGTTCTTTAGATGTTTCAGGAAACACCGTACACTTCTCCAGAGTGGCTGTTGGCAATTTACATCCCGCCCATCAGCGTAGTAAGGCTCCCGTTTCTCCATGGCCTGTCCTGCATTTCTGGTTTTGACACTTTATTCAGCATGGCCCTTTTGACCGATGGGAAGCGAGACTTCTTTGTAGCGCTGATTTGCCTTTCCAGGTTGCTTGGTTGGCCAAAAAGGGCGTATGCGTTTTTTCCTGAATATATTCAGGAAAAAACGCATACGCCCTTTTTGGCCAAGGGCATCATGGTCGAGGTTTTGCCGCTTTTCCTGTGCTTTAAAGGCGATTCGACTCTACCTCCTGAAATCTGTTTCCTGCAATTCTGCCTTGCTTTCAAATCCTCCTCGTTGCCTTCCCTCAATATATTTGTGGACGAGAGTTATCATTTCTAACTCTGCAGGTTTGTGAATTGCAGTGCCCCTGAGCTCGATTTTTCAACTCGTTTTTTTGGGAGCTGGCCGCAAAAGCACAGGATTGCTTCAGGCCCTGTTCTGCTTCCGGGCGGCAGGCTGAGCCTGTGGTTAATTCTTCTTCCTGATGGGAAAATAGAGTGACCTGTGCCTGTCCCAACACCTAGAGCTAGTCTCTCACTGGTTCCCCCTCTTCCCGTTCATCCTCAGGACAATTTGCAACCTGTACGGAACAGGAGGTTGAAGGTGCTGATTCTCGAAGGAGGGAGATTGCTAGTAAAGCGGCTGTAATGGCCAACCCGAGCACAAGGAGATGAGAAATGAGGTGCGTTTTCGAAACCTTTCCCGATCACACGGTGTACCATCTTCTGGGTTTCTCATGCATGTTTTTGTTATAGGAAGATGCCCTTGAACTTGGAGATTTGGGACCCATGGGATGGGTACCACGCAGTATTACTTTAAAGGGCCTGCGTTTCCTCAACCAACCTGACCAAACCTCTCAGCCACAAGAGTGTCCACCCTTATGTCTCAATCAGCTGTGGGTCTAGAGATGGTCAATCCAGGTGGCATCACAGCCCCTGAACGAATATTGTAAGAATTTCTCTCTCTTTCACTGTCTTTGTTTCACGGGTTTTTAAAAGTAATTGATTTTTATAATGGGGTTTAGCTGCTTTTCACTGCTGTTTTTATGCTGCTTTACACCCACTTGACTCACTTACAGAGAGATATCAATACATAGCTTTGAAGATTCTTCCTAGTCAGATATATTCTTGGGCGGTGAATAGGGGGTTTTTGCGTCCAGTTCACTGAGCAAGGAGTAGGTCTTCTCTATTACATATTGGGTTTATTGAACGGTATCTGAGCTAATTTGAAACCCTTGTTTTCTGCCTCACCCGACCTCACCTTTCCCGTTAAGCAGCCATAGTGTGTTTTGTAAACGTGTGTCTCTGTTCTGTTTTGTAATTCAGTTCAAGTGTAGCGGTTTTTACATTCCCTCTCTAAGTGATATCTTATGATAAGTGTCGTTTTCTGGTTGACTTATTTCACTTAGAATCGTCGTACCTAAATCCACTCATCATGCTGCTACTAGCCTTATGACGTTGATTTCCTGGCTGAGTGATATTCCATTGTACATAAGGACCACAACTTCTTTATCCATTTTTTTCTTTCCTGGGATATTTAAGGTGTAACGAAGTGGAGGTTCTTGTCAACAGAGCAGCCCTAAACTTTGGGGTGCCTGTGTCTTGCTGATTTTTACTTTTCCCAATTTATACACCCATGAGTGGAAGTGCCCTATGCTCTCTAAGCTGAGTTTTTTAGAGGTTTCAGGACACACCGTACACTTCTCCAGAGTGGCTGTTGGCAATTTACATGCCGCCCATCAGCGTAGCAAGGCTCCCGTTTCTCCATGGCCTGTCCTGCATTTCTGGTTTTGACACTTTATTCAGCATGGCCCTTTTGACCGATGGGAAGCGAGACTTCTTTGTAGCGCTGATTTGCCTTTCCAGGTTGCTTGGTTGGCCAAAAAGGGCGTATGCGTTTTTTCCTGAATATATTCAGGAAAAAACGCATACGCCCTTTTTGGCCAAGGGCATCATGGTCGAGGTTTTGCCGCCTTTCCTGTGCTTTAAAGGCGATTCGAATCTACCTCCTGAAATCTGTTTCCTGCAATTCTGCCTTGCTTTCAAATCCTCTTCGTTGCCTTCCCTCAATATATTTGTGGACAAGAGTTATCATTTCTAACTCTGCAGGTTGGTGAATTGCAGTGCCCCTGAGCTCCATTTTTCAACTCGCTTTCTTCGGAGCTGGCCGCAAAAGCGCAGGATTGCTTCAGGCCCTATTCTGGTTCCGGGCGGCAGGCTGAGCCTGTGGTTAATTCTTCTTCCTGATGGGAAAATAGAGTGACCTGTGCCTGTCCCAACACCTAGAGCTAGTCTCTCATTGGTTCCCCCTCTTCCCGTTCATCCTCAGGACAAATTGCAACCTGTACGGAACAGGAGGTTAAAGGTGCTGATTCTCCACGGAGGGAGATTGCTACTAACGCGGCTGGAATGGCGAACCCGAGCACAAGGAGATGAGAAATGAGGTGCGTTTTAGAAACCTTTCCCGATCACACGGTGTACCATCTTCTGGGTTTCTCATGCATGTTTTCGATGTAGGAAGATGCCCTTGAACCTGGAGATTTGGGACCCATGGGATGGGTACCACGCAGTGTTACTTTAAAGGGTCTGCGTTTGCTCACCCAACCTCACCAAAACTCTCAGCCCCAAGAGTGTCCACCCTTATGTCTCAATCAGCTGTGGGTCTAGAGATGGTCAATCCAGGTGGCATCACAGCCCCTGAACGAATTTTGTAAGAATTTCTCTCTCTTTCACTGTCTTTGTTTCACGGGATTTTAAAAGTAATTGATTTTTATAATGGGGTTTAGCTGCTTTTCACTGCTCTGTTTATGCTGCTTTACACCCACTTGACTCATTTACAGAGAGATATCAATACATAGCTTTGAAGATTCTTCCTAGTCAGGTATATTCTTGGGCGGTGAATAGGGGGTGTCGAGTCCAGTTCACTGAGCAAGGAGTAGGTCTTGTCTATTACATATTGGGTTTATGGAACGGTATCTGAGCTAATTTGAAACCCTTGTTTTCTCCCTCACCCGACCTCACCTTTCCCGTTAAGCAGCCATAGTGTGTTTTGTAAACGTGTGACGCTGTTCTGTTTTGTAATTCAGTTCAAGTGTAGCGGTTTTTACATTCCCTCTCTAAGTGATATCTTATGATAAGTGTCTTTTTCTGTGTGACTTATTTCACTTAGAATCGTCGTACCTAAATCCTCTCATCATGCTGCTACTAGCCTTATGACGTTAATTTCATGGCTGAGTGATATGCCATTGTACATAAGGACCACAACTTCCTTATCCATTTTTCTCTTTCCTGGGATATTTAAGGTGTAACGAAGTGGAGGTTCTTGTCAACAGAGCAGCCCTAAACTTTGGGGTGCCTGTGTCTTGCTGATTTTTAGTTTTCCCAATTTATACGCCCATGAGTGGAAGTGCCTTATGCTCTCTATGCTGAGTTCTTTAGATGTTTCAGGAAACACCGTACACTTCTCCAGAGTGGCTGTTGGCAATTTACATCCCGCCCATCAGCGTAGTAAGGCTCCCGTTTCTCCATGGCCTGTCCTGCATTTCTGGTTTTGACACTTTATTCAGCATGGCCCTTTTGACCGATGGGAAGCGAGACTTCTTTGTAGCGCTGATTTGCCTTTCCAGGTTGCTTGGTTGGCCAAAAAGGGCGTATGCGTTTTTTCCTGAATATATTCAGGAAAAAACGCATACGCCCTTTTTGGCCAAGGGCATCATGGTCGAGGTTTTGCCGCTTTTCCTGTGCTTTAAAGGCGATTCGACTCTACCTCCTGAAATCTGTTTCCTGCAATTCTGCCTTGCTTTCAAATCCTCCTCGTTGCCTTCCCTCAATATATTTGTGGACGAGAGTTATCATTTATAACTCTGCAGGTTTGTGAATTGCAGTGCCCCTGAGCTCGATTTTTCAACTCGTTTTTTTGGGAGCTGGCCGCAAAAGCACAGGATTGCTTCAGGCCCTGTTCTGCTTCCGGGCGGCAGGCTGAGCCTGTGGTTAATTCTTCTTCCTGATGGGAAAATAGAGTGACCTGTGCCTGTCCCAACACCTAGAGCTAGTCTCTCACTGGTTCCCCCTCTTCCCGTTCATCCTCAGGACAATTTGCAACCTGTACGGAACAGGAGGTTGAAGGTGCTGATTCTCGAAGGAGGGAGATTGCTAGTAAAGCGGCTGTAATGGCCAACCCGAGCACAAGGAGATGAGAAATGAGGTGCGTTTTCGAAACCTTTCCCGATCACACGGTGTACCATCTTCTGGGTTTCTCATGCATGTTTTTGTTATAGGAAGATGCCCTTGAACTTGGAGATTTGGGACCCATGGGATGGGTACCACGCAGTATTACTTTAAAGGGCCTGCGTTTCCTCAACCAACCTGACCAAACCTCTCAGCCACAAGAGTGTCCACCCTTATGTCTCAATCAGCTGTGGGTCTAGAGATGGTCAATCCAGGTGGCATCACAGCCCCTGAACGAATATTGTAAGAATTTCTCTCTCTTTCACTGTCTTTGTTTCACGGGTTTTTAAAAGTAATTGATTTTTATAATGGGGTTTAGCTGCTTTTCACTGCTGTTTTTATGCTGCTTTACACCCACTTGACTCACTTACAGAGAGATATCAATACATAGCTTTGAAGATTCTTCCTAGTCAGATATATTCTTGGGCGGTGAATAGGGGGTTTTTGCGTCCAGTTCACTGAGCAAGGAGTAGGTCTTGTCTATTACATATTGGGTTTATTGAACGGTATCTGAGCTAATTTGAAACCCTTGTTTTCTGCCTCACCCGACCTCACCTTTCCCGTTAAGCAGCCATAGTGTGTTTTGTAAACGTGTGTCTCTGTTCTGTTTTGTAATTCAGTTCAAGTGTAGCGGTTTTTACATTCCCTCTATAAGTGATATCTTATGATAAGTGTCGTTTTCTGGTTGACTTATTTCACTTAGAATCGTCGTACCTAAATCCACTCATCATGCTGCTACTAGCCTTATGACGTTGATTTCCTGGCTGAGTGATATTCCATTGTACATAAGGACCACAACTTCTTTATCCATTTTTTTCTTTCCTGGGATATTTAAGGTGTAACGAAGTGGAGGTTCTTGTCAACAGAGCAGCCCTAAACTTTGGGGTGCCTGTGTCTTGCTGATTTTTACTTTTCCCAATTTATACACCCATGAGTGGAAGTGCCCTATGCTCTCTAAGCTGAGTTTTTTAGAGGTTTCAGGACACACCGTACACTTCTCCAGAGTGGCTGTTGGCAATTTACATGCCGCCCATCAGCGTAGCAAGGCTCCCGTTTCTCCATGGCCTGTCCTGCATTTCTGGTTTTGACACTTTATTCAGCATGGCCCTTTTGACCGATGGGAAGCGAGACTTCTTTGTAGCGCTGATTTGCCTTTCCAGGTTGCTTGGTTGGCCAAAAAGGGCGTATGCGTTTTTTCCTGAATATATTCAGGAAAAAACGCATACGCCCTTTTTGGCCAAGGGCATCATGGTCGAGGTTTTGCCGCCTTTCCTGTGCTTTAAAGGCGATTCGAATCTACCTCCTGAAATCTGTTTCCTGCAATTCTGCCTTGCTTTCAAATCCTCTTCGTTGCCTTCCCTCAATATATTTGTGGACGAGAGTTATCATTTCTAACTCTGCAGGTTTGTGAATTGCAGTGCCCCTGAGCTCCATTTTTCAACTCGCTTTCTTCGGAGCTGGCCGCAAAAGCGCAGGATTGCTTCAGGCCCTATTCTGGTTCCGGGCGGCAGGCTGAGCCTGTGGTTAATTCTTCTTCCTGATGGGAAAATAGAGTGACCTGTGCCTGTCCCAACACCTAGAGCTAGTCTCTCATTGGTTCCCCCTCTTCCCGTTCATCCTCAGGACAAATTGCAACCTGTACGGAACAGGAGGTTAAAGGTGCTGATTCTCCACGGAGGGAGATTGCTACTAACGTGGCTGGAATGGCGAACCCGAGCACAAGGAGATGAGAAATGAGGTGCGTTTTAGAAACCTTTCCCGATCACACGGTGTACCATCTTCTGGGTTTCTCATGCATGTTTTCGATGTAGGAAGATGCCCTTGAACCTGGAGATTTGGGACCCATGGGATGGGTACCATGCAGTATTACTTTAAAGGGTCTGCGTTTGCTCACCCAACCTCACCAAACCTCTCAGCCCCAAGAGTGTCCACCCTTATGTCTCAATCAGCTGTGGGTCTAGAGATGGTCAATCCAGGTGGCATCACAGCCCCTGAACGAATTTTGTAAGAATTTCTCTCTCTTTCACTGTCTTTGTTTCACGGGATTTTAAAAGTAATTGATTTTTATAATGGGGTTTAGCTGCTTTTCACTGCTCTGTTTATGCTGCTTTACACCCACTTGACTCATTTACAGAGAGATATCAATACATAGCTTTGAAGATTCTTCCTAGTCAGGTATATTCTTGGGCGGTGAATAGGGGTGTCGAGTCCAGTTCACTGAGCAAGGAGTAGGTCTTGTCTATTACATATTGGGTTTATTGAACGGTATCTGAGCTAATTTGAAACCCTTGTTTTCTGCCTCACCCGACCTCACCTTTCCCGTTAAGCAGCCATAGTGTGTTTTGTAAACGTGTGTCTCTGTTCTGTTTTGTAATTCAGTTCAAGTGTAGCGGTTTTTACATTCCCTCTATAAGTGATATCTTATGATAAGTGTCGTTTTCTGGTTGACTTATTTCACTTAGAATCGTCGTACCTAAATCCACTCATCATGCTGCTACTAGCCTTATGACGTTGATTTCCTGGCTGAGTGATATTCCATTGTACATAAGGACCACAACTTCTTTATCCATTTTTTTCTTTCCTGGGATATTTAAGGTGTAACGAAGTGGAGGTTCTTGTCAACAGAGCAGCCCTAAACTTTGGGGTGCCTGTGTCTTGCTGATTTTTACTTTTCCCAATTTATACACCCATGAGTGGAAGTGCCCTATGCTCTCTAAGCTGAGTTTTTTAGAGGTTTCAGGACACACCGTACACTTCTCCAGAGTGGCTGTTGGCAATTTACATGCCGCCCATCAGCGTAGCAAGGCTCCCGTTTCTCCATGGCCTGTCCTGCATTTCTGGTTTTGACACTTTATTCAGCATGGCCCTTTTGACCGATGGGAAGCGAGACTTCTTTGTAGCGCTGATTTGCCTTTCCAGGTTGCTTGGTTGGCCAAAAAGGGCGTATGCGTTTTTTCCTGAATATATTCAGGAAAAAACGCATACGCCCTTTTTGGCCAAGGGCATCATGGTCGAGGTTTTGCCGCCTTTCCTGTGCTTTAAAGGCGATTCGAATCTACCTCCTGAAATCTGTTTCCTGCAATTCTGCCTTGCTTTCAAATCCTCTTCGTTGCCTTCCCTCAATATATTTGTGGACAAGAGTTATCATTTCTAACTCTGCAGGTTTGTGAATTGCAGTGCCCCTGAGCTCCATTTTTCAACTCGCTTTCTTCGGAGCTGGCCGCAAAAGCGCAGGATTGCTTCAGGCCCTATTCTGGTTCCGGGCGGCAGGCTGAGCCTGTGGTTAATTCTTCTTCCTGATGGGAAAATAGAGTGACCTGTGCCTGTCCCAACACCTAGAGCTAGTCTCTCATTGGTTCCCCCTCTTCCCGTTCATCCTCAGGACAAATTGCAACCTGTACGGAACAGGAGGTTAAAGGTGCTGATTCTCCACGGAGGGAGATTGCTACTAACGCGGCTGGAATGGCGAACCCGAGCACAAGGAGATGAGAAATGAGGTGCGTTTTAGAAACCTTTCCCGATCACACGGTGTACCATCTTCTGGGTTTCTCATGCATGTTTTCGATGTAGGAAGATGCCCTTGAACCTGGAGATTTGGGACCCATGGGATGGGTACCACGCAGTGTTACTTTAAAGGGTTTGCGTTTGCTCACCCAACCTCACCAAAACTCTCAGCCCCAAGAGTGTCCACCCTTATGTCTCAATCAGCTGTGGGTCTAGAGATGGTCAATCCAGGTGGCATCACAGCCCCTGAACGAATTTTGTAAGAATTTCTCTCTCTTTCACTGTCTTTGTTTCACGGGATTTTAAAAGTAATTGATTTTTATAATGGGGTTTAGCTGCTTTTCACTGCTCTGTTTATGCTGCTTTACACCCACTTGACTCATTTACAGAGAGATATCAATACATAGCTTTGAAGATTCTTCCTAGTCAGGTATATTCTTGGGCGGTGAATAGGGGGTGTCGAGTCCAGTTCACTGAGCAAGGAGTAGGTCTTGTCTATTACATATTGGGTTTATGGAACGGTATCTGAGCTAATTTGAAACCCTTGTTTTCTCCCTCACCCGACCTCACCTTTCCCGTTAAGCAGCCATAGTGTGTTTTGTAAACGTGTGACGCTGTTCTGTTTTGTAATTCAGTTCAAGTGTAGCGGTTTTTACATTCCCTCTCTAAGTGATATCTTATGATAAGTGTCTTTTTCTGTGTGACTTATTTCACTTAGAATCGTCGTACCTAAATCCTCTCATCATGCTGCTACTAGCCTTATGACGTTAATTTCATGGCTGAGTGATATGCCATTGTACATAAGGACCACAACTTCCTTATCCATTTTTCTCTTTCCTGGGATATTTAAGGTGTAACGAAGTGGAGGTTCTTGTCAACAGAGCAGCCCTAAACTTTGGGGTGCCTGTGTCTTGCTGATTTTTAGTTTTCCCAATTTATACGCCCATGAGTGGAAGTGCCTTATGCTCTCTATGCTGAGTTCTTTAGATGTTTCAGGAAACACCGTACACTTCTCCAGAGTGGCTGTTGGCAATTTACATCCCGCCCATCAGCGTAGTAAGGCTCCCGTTTCTCCATGGCCTGTCCTGCATTTCTGGTTTTGACACTTTATTCAGCATGGCCCTTTTGACCGATGGGAAGCGAGACTTCTTTGTAGCGCTGATTTGCCTTTCCAGGTTGCTTGGTTGGCCAAAAAGGGCGTATGCGTTTTTTCCTGAATATATTCAGGAAAAAACGCATACGCCCTTTTTGGCCAAGGGCATCATGGTCGAGGTTTTGCCGCTTTTCCTGTGCTTTAAAGGCGATTCGACTCTACCTCCTGAAATCTGTTTCCTGCAATTCTGCCTTGCTTTCAAATCCTCCTCGTTGCCTTCCCTCAATATATTTGTGGACGAGAGTTATCATTTCTAACTCTGCAGGTTTGTGAATTGCAGTGCCCCTGAGCTCGATTTTTCAACTCGTTTTTTTGGGAGCTGGCCGCAAAAGCACAGGATTGCTTCAGGCCCTGTTCTGCTTCCGGGCGGCAGGCTGAGCCTGTGGTTAATTCTTCTTCCTGATGGGAAAATAGAGTGACCTGTGCCTGTCCCAACACCTAGAGCTAGTCTCTCACTGGTTCCCCCTCTTCCCGTTCATCCTCAGGACAATTTGCAACCTGTACGGAACAGGAGGTTGAAGGTGCTGATTCTCGAAGGAGGGAGATTGCTAGTAAAGCGGCTGTAATGGCCAACCCGAGCACAAGGAGATGAGAAATGAGGTGCGTTTTCGAAACCTTTCCCGATCACACGGTGTACCATCTTCTGGGTTTCTCATGCATGTTTTTGTTATAGGAAGATGCCCTTGAACTTGGAGATTTGGGACCCATGGGATGGGTACCACGCAGTATTACTTTAAAGGGCCTGCGTTTCCTCAACCAACCTGACCAAACCTCTCAGCCACAAGAGTGTCCACCCTTATGTCTCAATCAGCTGTGGGTCTAGAGATGGTCAATCCAGGTGGCATCACAGCCCCTGAACGAATATTGTAAGAATTTCTCTCTCTTTCACTGTCTTTGTTTCACGGGTTTTTAAAAGTAATTGATTTTTATAATGGGGTTTAGCTGCTTTTCACTGCTGTTTTTATGCTGCTTTACACCCACTTGACTCACTTACAGAGAGATATCAATACATAGCTTTGAAGATTCTTCCTAGTCAGATATATTCTTGGGCGGTGAATAGGGGGTTTTTGCGTCCAGTTCACTGAGCAAGGAGTAGGTCTTGTCTATTACATATTGGGTTTATTGAACGGTATCTGAGCTAATTTGAAACCCTTGTTTTCTGCCTCACCCGACCTCACCTTTCCCGTTAAGCAGCCATAGTGTGTTTTGTAAACGTGTGTCTCTGTTCTGTTTTGTAATTCAGTTCAAGTGTAGCGGTTTTTACATTCCCTCTATAAGTGATATCTTATGATAAGTGTCGTTTTCTGGTTGACTTATTTCACTTAGAATCGTCGTACCTAAATCCACTCATCATGCTGCTACTAGCCTTATGACGTTGATTTCCTGGCTGAGTGATATTCCATTGTACATAAGGACCACAACTTCTTTATCCATTTTTTTCTTTCCTGGGATATTTAAGGTGTAACGAAGTGGAGGTTCTTGTCAACAGAGCAGCCCTAAACTTTGGGGTGCCTGTGTCTTGCTGATTTTTACTTTTCCCAATTTATACACCCATGAGTGGAAGTGCCCTATGCTCTCTAAGCTGAGTTTTTTAGAGGTTTCAGGACACACCGTACACTTCTCCAGAGTGGCTGTTGGCAATTTACATGCCGCCCATCAGCGTAGCAAGGCTCCCGTTTCTCCATGGCCTGTCCTGCATTTCTGGTTTTGACACTTTATTCAGCATGGCCCTTTTGACCGATGGGAAGCGAGACTTCTTTGTAGCGCTGATTTGCCTTTCCAGGTTGCTTGGTTGGCCAAAAAGGGCGTATGCGTTTTTTCCTGAATATATTCAGGAAAAAACGCATACGCCCTTTTTGGCCAAGGGCATCATGGTCGAGGTTTTGCCGCCTTTCCTGTGCTTTAAAGGCGATTCGAATCTACCTCCTGAAATCTGTTTCCTGCAATTCTGCCTTGCTTTCAAATCCTCTTCGTTGCCTTCCCTCAATATATTTGTGGACAAGAGTTATCATTTCTAACTCTGCAGGTTTGTGAATTGCAGTGCCCCTGAGCTCCATTTTTCAACTCGCTTTCTTCGGAGCTGGCCGCAAAAGCGCAGGATTGCTTCAGGCCCTATTCTGGTTCCGGGCGGCAGGCTGAGCCTGTGGTTAATTCTTCTTCCTGATGGGAAAATAGAGTGACCTGTGCCTGTCCCAACACCTAGAGCTAGTCTCTCATTGGTTCCCCCTCTTCCCGTTCATCCTCAGGACAAATTGCAACCTGTACGGAACAGGAGGTTAAAGGTGCTGATTCTCCACGGAGGGAGATTGCTACTAACGCGGCTGGAATGGCGAACCCGAGCACAAGGAGATGAGAAATGAGGTGCGTTTTAGAAACCTTTCCCGATCACACGGTGTACCATCTTCTGGGTTTCTCATGCATGTTTTCGATGTAGGAAGATGCCCTTGAACCTGGAGATTTGGGACCCATGGGATGGGTACCACGCAGTGTTACTTTAAAGGGTCTGCGTTTGCTCACCCAACCTCACCAAAACTCTCAGCCCCAAGAGTGTCCACCCTTATGTCTCAATCAGCTGTGGGTCTAGAGATGGTCAATCCAGGTGGCATCACAGCCCCTGAACGAATTTTGTAAGAATTTCTCTCTCTTTCACTGTCTTTGTTTCACGGGATTTTAAAAGTAATTGATTTTTATAATGGGGTTTAGCTGCTTTTCACTGCTCTGTTTATGCTGCTTTACACCCACTTGACTCATTTACAGAGAGATATCAATACATAGCTTTGAAGATTCTTCCTAGTCAGGTATATTCTTGGGCGGTGAATAGGGGGTGTCGAGTCCAGTTCACTGAGCAAGGAGTAGGTCTTGTCTATTACATATTGGGTTTATGGAACGGTATCTGAGCTAATTTGAAACCCTTGTTTTCTCCCTCACCCGACCTCACCTTTCCCGTTAAGCAGCCATAGTGTGTTTTGTAAACGTGTGACGCTGTTCTGTTTTGTAATTCAGTTCAAGTGTAGCGGTTTTTACATTCCCTCTCTAAGTGATATCTTATGATAAGTGTCTTTTTCTGTGTGACTTATTTCACTTAGAATCGTCGTACCTAAATCCTCTCATCATGCTGCTACTAGCCTTATGACGTTAATTTCATGGCTGAGTGATATGCCATTGTACATAAGGACCACAACTTCCTTATCCATTTTTCTCTTTCCTGGGATATTTAAGGTGTAACGAAGTGGAGGTTCTTGTCAACAGAGCAGCCCTAAACTTTGGGGTGCCTGTGTCTTGCTGATTTTTAGTTTTCCCAATTTATACGCCCATGAGTGGAAGTGCCTTATGCTCTCTATGCTGAGTTCTTTAGATGTTTCAGGAAACACCGTACACTTCTCCAGAGTGGCTGTTGGCAATTTACATCCCGCCCATCAGCGTAGTAAGGCTCCCGTTTCTCCATGGCCTGTCCTGCATTTCTGGTTTTGACACTTTATTCAGCATGGCCCTTTTGACCGATGGGAAGCGAGACTTCTTTGTAGCGCTGATTTGCCTTTCCAGGTTGCTTGGTTGGCCAAAAAGGGCGTATGCGTTTTTTCCTGAATATATTCAGGAAAAAACGCATACGCCCTTTTTGGCCAAGGGCATCATGGTCGAGGTTTTGCCGCTTTTCCTGTGCTTTAAAGGCGATTCGACTCTACCTCCTGAAATCTGTTTCCTGCAATTCTGCCTTGCTTTCAAATCCTCCTCGTTGCCTTCCCTCAATATATTTGTGGACGAGAGTTATCATTTATAACTCTGCAGGTTTGTGAATTGCAGTGCCCCTGAGCTCGATTTTTCAACTCGTTTTTTTGGGAGCTGGCCGCAAAAGCACAGGATTGCTTCAGGCCCTGTTCTGCTTCCGGGCGGCAGGCTGAGCCTGTGGTTAATTCTTCTTCCTGATGGGAAAATAGAGTGACCTGTGCCTGTCCCAACACCTAGAGCTAGTCTCTCACTGGTTCCCCCTCTTCCCGTTCATCCTCAGGACAATTTGCAACCTGTACGGAACAGGAGGTTGAAGGTGCTGATTCTCGAAGGAGGGAGATTGCTAGTAAAGCGGCTGTAATGGCCAACCCGAGCACAAGGAGATGAGAAATGAGGTGCGTTTTCGAAACCTTTCCCGATCACACGGTGTACCATCTTCTGGGTTTCTCATGCATGTTTTTGTTATAGGAAGATGCCCTTGAACTTGGAGATTTGGGACCCATGGGATGGGTACCACGCAGTATTACTTTAAAGGGCCTGCGTTTCCTCAACCAACCTGACCAAACCTCTCAGCCACAAGAGTGTCCACCCTTATGTCTCAATCAGCTGTGGGTCTAGAGATGGTCAATCCAGGTGGCATCACAGCCCCTGAACGAATATTGTAAGAATTTCTCTCTCTTTCACTGTCTTTGTTTCACGGGATTTTAAAAGTAATTGATTTTTATAATGGGGTTTAGCTGCTTTTCACTGCTCTGTTTATGCTGCTTTACACCCACTTGACTCATTTACAGAGAGATATCAATACATAGCTTTGAAGATTCTTCCTAGTCAGGTATATTCTTGGGCGGTGAATAGGGGTGTCGAGTCCAGTTCACTGAGCAAGGAGTAGGTCTTGTCTATTACATATTGGGTTTATTGAACGGTATCTGAGCTAATTTGAAACCCTTGTTTTCTGCCTCACCCGACCTCACCTTTCCCGTTAAGCAGCCATAGTGTGTTTTGTAAACGTGTGTCTCTGTTCTGTTTTGTAATTCAGTTCAAGTGTAGCGGTTTTTACATTCCCTCTATAAGTGATATCTTATGATAAGTGTCGTTTTCTGGTTGACTTATTTCACTTAGAATCGTCGTACCTAAATCCACTCATCATGCTGCTACTAGCCTTATGACGTTGATTTCCTGGCTGAGTGATATTCCATTGTACATAAGGACCACAACTTCTTTATCCATTTTTTTCTTTCCTGGGATATTTAAGGTGTAACGAAGTGGAGGTTCTTGTCAACAGAGCAGCCCTAAACTTTGGGGTGCCTGTGTCTTGCTGATTTTTACTTTTCCCAATTTATACACCCATGAGTGGAAGTGCCCTATGCTCTCTAAGCTGAGTTTTTTAGAGGTTTCAGGACACACCGTACACTTCTCCAGAGTGGCTGTTGGCAATTTACATGCCGCCCATCAGCGTAGCAAGGCTCCCGTTTCTCCATGGCCTGTCCTGCATTTCTGGTTTTGACACTTTATTCAGCATGGCCCTTTTGACCGATGGGAAGCGAGACTTCTTTGTAGCGCTGATTTGCCTTTCCAGGTTGCTTGGTTGGCCAAAAAGGGCGTATGCGTTTTTTCCTGAATATATTCAGGAAAAAACGCATACGCCCTTTTTGGCCAAGGGCATCATGGTCGAGGTTTTGCCGCCTTTCCTGTGCTTTAAAGGCGATTCGAATCTACCTCCTGAAATCTGTTTCCTGCAATTCTGCCTTGCTTTCAAATCCTCTTCGTTGCCTTCCCTCAATATATTTGTGGACAAGAGTTATCATTTCTAACTCTGCAGGTTTGTGAATTGCAGTGCCCCTGAGCTCCATTTTTCAACTCGCTTTCTTCGGAGCTGGCCGCAAAAGCGCAGGATTGCTTCAGGCCCTATTCTGGTTCCGGGCGGCAGGCTGAGCCTGTGGTTAATTCTTCTTCCTGATGGGAAAATAGAGTGACCTGTGCCTGTCCCAACACCTAGAGCTAGTCTCTCATTGGTTCCCCCTCTTCCCGTTCATCCTCAGGACAAATTGCAACCTGTACGGAACAGGAGGTTAAAGGTGCTGATTCTCCACGGAGGGAGATTGCTACTAACGCGGCTGGAATGGCGAACCCGAGCACAAGGAGATGAGAAATGAGGTGCGTTTTAGAAACCTTTCCCGATCACACGGTGTACCATCTTCTGGGTTTCTCATGCATGTTTTCGATGTAGGAAGATGCCCTTGAACCTGGAGATTTGGGACCCATGGGATGGGTACCACGCAGTGTTACTTTAAAGGGTCTGCGTTTGCTCACCCAACCTCACCAAAACTCTCAGCCCCAAGAGTGTCCACCCTTATGTCTCAATCAGCTGTGGGTCTAGAGATGGTCAATCCAGGTGGCATCACAGCCCCTGAACGAATTTTGTAAGAATTTCTCTCTCTTTCACTGTCTTTGTTTCACGGGATTTTAAAAGTAATTGATTTTTATAATGGGGTTTAGCTGCTTTTCACTGCTCTGTTTATGCTGCTTTACACCCACTTGACTCATTTACAGAGAGATATCAATACATAGCTTTGAAGATTCTTCCTAGTCAGGTATATTCTTGGGCGGTGAATAGGGGGTGTCGAGTCCAGTTCACTGAGCAAGGAGTAGGTCTTGTCTATTACATATTGGGTTTATGGAACGGTATCTGAGCTAATTTGAAACCCTTGTTTTCTCCCTCACCCGACCTCACCTTTCCCGTTAAGCAGCCATAGTGTGTTTTGTAAACGTGTGACGCTGTTCTGTTTTGTAATTCAGTTCAAGTGTAGCGGTTTTTACATTCCCTCTCTAAGTGATATCTTATGATAAGTGTCTTTTTCTGTGTGACTTATTTCACTTAGAATCGTCGTACCTAAATCCTCTCATCATGCTGCTACTAGCCTTATGACGTTAATTTCATGGCTGAGTGATATGCCATTGTACATAAGGACCACAACTTCCTTATCCATTTTTCTCTTTCCTGGGATATTTAAGGTGTAACGAAGTGGAGGTTCTTGTCAACAGAGCAGCCCTAAACTTTGGGGTGCCTGTGTCTTGCTGATTTTTAGTTTTCCCAATTTATACGCCCATGAGTGGAAGTGCCTTATGCTCTCTATGCTGAGTTCTTTAGATGTTTCAGGAAACACCGTACACTTCTCCAGAGTGGCTGTTGGCAATTTACATCCCGCCCATCAGCGTAGTAAGGCTCCCGTTTCTCCATGGCCTGTCCTGCATTTCTGGTTTTGACACTTTATTCAGCATGGCCCTTTTGACCGATGGGAAGCGAGACTTCTTTGTAGCGCTGATTTGCCTTTCCAGGTTGCTTGGTTGGCCAAAAAGGGCGTATGCGTTTTTTCCTGAATATATTCAGGAAAAAACGCATATGCCCTTTTTGGCCAAGGGCATCATGGTCGAGGTTTTGCCGCTTTTCCTGTGCTTTAAAGGCGATTCGACTCTACCTCCTGAAATCTGTTTCCTGCAATTCTGCCTTGCTTTCAAATCCTCCTCGTTGCCTTCCCTCAATATATTTGTGGACGAGAGTTATCATTTATAACTCTGCAGGTTTGTGAATTGCAGTGCCCCTGAGCTCGATTTTTCAACTCGTTTTTTTGGGAGCTGGCCGCAAAAGCACAGGATTGCTTCAGGCCCTGTTCTGCTTCCGGGCGGCAGGCTGAGCCTGTGGTTAATTCTTCTTCCTGATGGGAAAATAGAGTGACCTGTGCCTGTCCCAACACCTAGAGCTAGTCTCTCACTGGTTCCCCCTCTTCCCGTTCATCCTCAGGACAATTTGCAACCTGTACGGAACAGGAGGTTGAAGGTGCTGATTCTCGAAGGAGGGAGATTGCTAGTAAAGCGGCTGTAATGGCCAACCCGAGCACAAGGAGATGAGAAATGAGGTGCGTTTTCGAAACCTTTCCCGATCACACGGTGTACCATCTTCTGGGTTTCTCATGCATGTTTTTGTTATAGGAAGATGCCCTTGAACTTGGAGATTTGGGACCCATGGGATGGGTACCACGCAGTATTACTTTAAAGGGCCTGCGTTTCCTCAACCAACCTGACCAAACCTCTCAGCCACAAGAGTGTCCACCCTTATGTCTCAATCAGCTGTGGGTCTAGAGATGGTCAATCCAGGTGGCATCACAGCCCCTGAACGAATATTGTAAGAATTTCTCTCTCTTTCACTGTCTTTGTTTCACGGGTTTTTAAAAGTAATTGATTTTTATAATGGGGTTTAGCTGCTTTTCACTGCTGTTTTTATGCTGCTTTACACCCACTTGACTCACTTACAGAGAGATATCAATACATAGCTTTGAAGATTCTTCCTAGTCAGATATATTCTTGGGCGGTGAATAGGGGGTTTTTGCGTCCAGTTCACTGAGCAAGGAGTAGGTCTTGTCTATTACATATTGGGTTTATTGAACGGTATCTGAGCTAATTTGAAACCCTTGTTTTCTGCCTCACCCGACCTCACCTTTCCCGTTAAGCAGCCATAGTGTGTTTTGTAAACGTGTGTCTCTGTTCTGTTTTGTAATTCAGTTCAAGTGTAGCGGTTTTTACATTCCCTCTATAAGTGATATCTTATGATAAGTGTCGTTTTCTGGTTGACTTATTTCACTTAGAATCGTCGTACCTAAATCCACTCATCATGCTGCTACTAGCCTTATGACGTTGATTTCCTGGCTGAGTGATATTCCATTGTACATAAGGACCACAACTTCTTTATCCATTTTTTTCTTTCCTGGGATATTTAAGGTGTAACGAAGTGGAGGTTCTTGTCAACAGAGCAGCCCTAAACTTTGGGGTGCCTGTGTCTTGCTGATTTTTACTTTTCCCAATTTATACACCCATGAGTGGAAGTGCCCTATGCTCTCTAAGCTGAGTTTTTTAGAGGTTTCAGGACACACCGTACACTTCTCCAGAGTGGCTGTTGGCAATTTACATCACGCCCATCAGCGTAGCAAGGCTCCCGTTTCTCCATGGCCTGTCCTGCATTTCTGGTTTTGACACTTTATTCAGCATGGCCCTTTTGACCGATGGGAAGCGAGACTTCTTTGTAGCGCTGATTTGCCTTTCCAGGTTGCTTGGTTGGCCAAAAAGGGCGTATGCGTTTTTTCCTGAATATATTCAGGAAAAAACGCATACGCCCTTTTTGGCCAAGGGCATCATGGTCGAGGTTTTGCCGCCTTTCCTGTGCTTTAAAGGCGATTCGAATCTACCTCCTGAAATCTGTTTCCTGCAATTCTGCCTTGCTTTCAAATCCTCTTCGTTGCCTTCCCTCAATATATTTGTGGACGAGAGTTATCATTTCTAACTCTGCAGGTTTGTGAATTGCAGTGCCCCTGAGCTCCATTTTTCAACTCGCTTTCTTCAGAGCTGGCCGCAAAAGCGCAGGATTGCTTCAGGCCCTATTCTGGTTCCGGGCGGCAGGCTGAGCCTGTGGTTAATTCTTCTTCCTGATGGGAAAATAGAGTGACCTGTGCCTGTCCCAACACCTAGAGCTAGTCTCTCATTGGTTCCCCCTCTTCCCGTTCATCCTCAGGACAAATTGCAACCTGTACGGAACAGGAGGTTAAAGGTGCTGATTCTCCACGGAGGGAGATTGCTACTAACGCGGCTGGAATGGCGAACCCGAGCACAAGGAGATGAGAAATGAGGTGCGTTTTAGAAACCTTTCCCGATCACACGGTGTACCATCTTCTGGGTTTCTCATGCATGTTTTCGATGTAGGAAGATGCCCTTGAACCTGGAGATTTGGGACCCATGGGATGGGTACCACGCAGTGTTACTTTAAAGGGTCTGCGTTTGCTCACCCAACCTCACCAAAACTCTCAGCCCCAAGAGTGTCCACCCTTATGTCTCAATCAGCTGTGGGTCTAGAGATGGTCAATCCAGGTGGCATCACAGCCCCTGAACGAATTTTGTAAGAATTTCTCTCTCTTTCACTGTCTTTGTTTCACGGGTTTTTAAAAGTAATTGATTTTTATAATGGGGTTTAGCTGCTTTTCACTGCTGTTTTTATGCTGCTTTACACCCACTTGACTCACTTACAGAGAGATATCAATACATAGCTTTGAAGATTCTTCCTAGTCAGATATATTCTTGGGCGGTGAATAGGGGGTTTTTGCGTCCAGTTCACTGAGCAAGGAGTAGGTCTTGTCTATTACATATTGGGTTTATTGAACGGTATCTGAGCTAATTTGAAACCCTTGTTTTCTGCCTCACCCGACCTCACCTTTCCCGTTAAGCAGCCATAGTGTGTTTTGTAAACGTGTGTCTCTGTTCTGTTTTGTAATTCAGTTCAAGTGTAGCGGTTTTTACATTCCCTCTATAAGTGATATCTTATGATAAGTGTCGTTTTCTGGTTGACTTATTTCACTTAGAATCGTCGTACCTAAATCCACTCATCATGCTGCTACTAGCCTTATGACGTTGATTTCCTGGCTGAGTGATATTCCATTGTACATAAGGACCACAACTTCTTTATCCATTTTTTTCTTTCCTGGGATATTTAAGGTGTAACGAAGTGGAGGTTCTTGTCAACAGAGCAGCCCTAAACTTTGGGGTGCCTGTGTCTTGCTGATTTTTACTTTTCCCAATTTATACGCCCATGAGTGGAAGTGCCCTATGCTCTCTAAGCTGAGTTTTTTAGAGGTTTCAGGACACACCGTACACTTCTCCAGAGTGGCTGTTGGCAATTTACATGCCGCCCATCAGCGTAGCAAGGCTCCCGTTTCTCCATGGCCTGTCCTGCATTTCTGGTTTTGACACTTTATTCAGCATGGCCCTTTTGACCGATGGGAAGCGAGACTTCTTTGTAGCGCTGATTTGCCTTTCCAGGTTGCTTGGTTGGCCAAAAAGGGCGTATGCGTTTTTTCCTGAATATATTCAGGAAAAAACGCATACGCCCTTTTTGGCCAAGGGCATCATGGTCGAGGTTTTGCCGCCTTTCCTGTGCTTTAAAGGCGATTCGAATCTACCTCCTGAAATCTGTTTCCTGCAATTCTGCCTTGCTTTCAAATCCTCTTCGTTGCCTTCCCTCAATATATTTGTGGACAAGAGTTATCATTTCTAACTCTGCAGGTTTGTGAATTGCAGTGCCCCTGAGCTCCATTTTTCAACTCGCTTTCTTCGGAGCTGGCCGCAAAAGCGCAGGATTGCTTCAGGCCCTATTCTGGTTCCGGGCGGCAGGCTGAGCCTGTGGTTAATTCTTCTTCCTGATGGGAAAATAGAGTGACCTGTGCCTGTCCCAACACCTAGAGCTAGTCTCTCATTGGTTCCCCCTCTTCCCGTTCATCCTCAGGACAAATTGCAACCTGTACGGAACAGGAGGTTAAAGGTGCTGATTCTCCACGGAGGGAGATTGCTACTAACGCGGCTGGAATGGCGAACCCGAGCACAAGGAGATGAGAAATGAGGTGCGTTTTAGAAACCTTTCCCGATCACACGGTGTACCATCTTCTGGGTTTCTCATGCATGTTTTCGATGTAGGAAGATGCCCTTGAACCTGGAGATTTGGGACCCATGGGATGGGTACCACGCAGTGTTACTTTAAAGGGTCTGCGTTTGCTCACCCAACCTCACCAAAACTCTCAGCCCCAAGAGTGTCCACCCTTATGTCTCAATCAGCTGTGGGTCTAGAGATGGTCAATCCAGGTGGCATCACAGCCCCTGAACGAATTTTGTAAGAATTTCTCTCTCTTTCACTGTCTTTGTTTCACGGGATTTTAAAAGTAATTGATTTTTATAATGGGGTTTAGCTGCTTTTCACTGCTCTGTTTATGCTGCTTTACACCCACTTGACTCATTTACAGAGAGATATCAATACATAGCTTTGAAGATTCTTCCTAGTCAGGTATATTCTTGGGCGGTGAATAGGGGGTGTCGAGTCCAGTTCACTGAGCAAGGAGTAGGTCTTGTCTATTACATATTGGGTTTATGGAACGGTATCTGAGCTAATTTGAAACCCTTGTTTTCTCCCTCACCCGACCTCACCTTTCCCGTTAAGCAGCCATAGTGTGTTTTGTAAACGTGTGACGCTGTTCTGTTTTGTAATTCAGTTCAAGTGTAGCGGTTTTTACATTCCCTCTCTAAGTGATATCTTATGATAAGTGTCTTTTTCTGTGTGACTTATTTCACTTAGAATCGTCGTACCTAAATCCTCTCATCATGCTGCTACTAGCCTTATGACGTTAATTTCATGGCTGAGTGATATGCCATTGTACATAAGGACCACAACTTCCTTATCCATTTTTCTCTTTCCTGGGATATTTAAGGTGTAACGAAGTGGAGGTTCTTGTCAACAGAGCAGCCCTAAACTTTGGGGTGCCTGTGTCTTGCTGATTTTTAGTTTTCCCAATTTATACGCCCATGAGTGGAAGTGCCTTATGCTCTCTATGCTGAGTTCTTTAGATGTTTCAGGAAACACCGTACACTTCTCCAGAGTGGCTGTTGGCAATTTACATCCCGCCCATCAGCGTAGTAAGGCTCCCGTTTCTCCATGGCCTGTCCTGCATTTCTGGTTTTGACACTTTATTCAGCATGGCCCTTTTGACCGATGGGAAGCGAGACTTCTTTGTAGCGCTGATTTGCCTTTCCAGGTTGCTTGGTTGGCCAAAAAGGGCGTATGCGTTTTTTCCTGAATATATTCAGGAAAAAACGCATACGCCCTTTTTGGCCAAGGGCATCATGGTCGAGGTTTTGCCGCCTTTCCTGTGCTTTAAAGGCGATTCGAATCTACCTCCTGAAATCTGTTTCCTGCAATTCTGCCTTGCTTTCAAATCCTCTTCGTTGCCTTCCCTCAATATATTTGTGGACAAGAGTTATCATTTCTAACTCTGCAGGTTTGTGAATTGCAGTGCCCCTGAGCTCCATTTTTCAACTCGCTTTCTTCGGAGCTGGCCGCAAAAGCGCAGGATTGCTTCAGGCCCTATTCTGGTTCCGGGCGGCAGGCTGAGCCTGTGGTTAATTCTTCTTCCTGATGGGAAAATAGAGTGACCTGTGCCTGTCCCAACACCTAGAGCTAGTCTCTCATTGGTTCCCCCTCTTCCCGTTCATCCTCAGGACAAATTGCAACCTGTACGGAACAGGAGGTTAAAGGTGCTGATTCTCCACGGAGGGAGATTGCTACTAACGCGGCTGGAATGGCGAACCCGAGCACAAGGAGATGAGAAATGAGGTGCGTTTTAGAAACCTTTCCCGATCACACGGTGTACCATCTTCTGGGTTTCTCATGCATGTTTTCGATGTAGGAAGATGCCCTTGAACTTGGAGATTTGGGACCCATGGGATGGGTACCACGCAGTATTACTTTAAAGGGCCTACGTTTCCTCAACCAACCTGACCAAACCTCTCAGCCACAAGAGTGTCCACCCTTATGTCTCAATCAGCTGTGGGTCTAGAGATGGTCAATCCAGGTGGCATCACAGCCCCTGAACGAATATTGTAAGAATTTCTCTCTCTTTCACTGTCTTTGTTTCACGGGTTTTTAAAAGTAATTGATTTTTATAATGGGGTTTAGCTGCTTTTCACTGCTGTTTTTATGCTGCTTTACACCCACTTGACTCACTTACAGAGAGATATCAATACATAGCTTTGAAGATTCTTCCTAGTCAGATATATTCTTGGGCGGTGAATAGGGGGTGTCGAGTCCAGTTCACTGAGCAAGGAGTAGGTCTTGTCTATTACATATTGGGTTTATTGAACGGTATCTGAGCTAATTTGAAACCCTTGTTTTCTGCCTCACCCGACCTCACCTTTCCCGTTAAGCAGCCATAGTGTGTTTTGTAAACGTGTGTCTCTGTTCTGTTTTGTAATTCAGTTCAAGTGTAGCGGTTTTTACATTCCCTCTATAAGTGATATCTTATGATAAGTGTCGTTTTCTGGTTGACTTATTTCACTTAGAATCGTCGTACCTAAATCCTCTCATCATGCTGCTACTAGCCTTATGACGTTAATTTCATGGCTGAGTGATATGCCATTGTACATAAGGACCACAACTTCCTTATCCATTTTTCTCTTTCCTGGGATATTTAAGGTGTAACGAAGTGGAGGTTCTTGTCAACAGAGCAGCCCTAAACTTTGGGGTGCCTGTGTCTTGCTGATTTTTAGTTTTCCCAATTTATACGCCCATGAGTGGAAGTGCCTTATGCTCTCTATGCTGAGTTCTTTAGATGTTTCAGGAAACACCGTACACTTCTCCAGAGTGGCTGTTGGCAATTTACATCCCGCCCATCAGCGTAGTAAGGCTCCCGTTTCTCCATGGCCTGTCCTGCATTTCTGGTTTTGACACTTTATTCAGCATGGCCCTTTTGACCGATGGGAAGCGAGACTTCTTTGTAGCGCTGATTTGCCTTTCCAGGTTGCTTGGTTGGCCAAAAAGGGCGTATGCGTTTTTTCCTGAATATATTCAGGAAAAAACGCATACGCCCTTTTTGGCCAAGGGCATCATGGTCGAGGTTTTGCCGCTTTTCCTGTGCTTTAAAGGCGATTCGACTCTACCTCCTGAAATCTGTTTCCTGCAATTCTGCCTTGCTTTCAAATCCTCCTCGTTGCCTTCCCTCAATATATTTGTGGACGAGAGTTATCATTTATAACTCTGCAGGTTTGTGAATTGCAGTGCCCCTGAGCTCCATTTTTCAACTCGCTTTCTTCGGAGCTGGCCGCAAAAGCGCAGGATTGCTTCAGGCCCTATTCTGGTTCCGGGCGGCAGGCTGAGCCTGTGGTTAATTCTTCTTCCTGATGGGAAAATAGAGTGACCTGTGCCTGTCCCAACACCTAGAGCTAGTCTCTCATTGGTTCCCCCTCTTCCCGTTCATCCTCAGGACAAATTGCAACCTGTACGGAACAGGAGGTTAAAGGTGCTGATTCTCCACGGAGGGAGATTGCTACTAACGCGGCTGGAATGGCGAACCCGAGCACAAGGAGATGAGAAATGAGGTGCGTTTTAGAAACCTTTCCCGATCACACGGTGTACCATCTTCTGGGTTTCTCATGCATGTTTTCGATGTAGGAAGATGCCCTTGAACCTGGAGATTTGGGACCCATGGGATGGGTACCACGCAGTGTTACTTTAAAGGGTCTGCGTTTGCTCACCCAACCTCACCAAAACTCTCAGCCCCAAGAGTGTCCACCCTTATGTCTCAATCAGCTGTGGGTCTAGAGATGGTCAATCCAGGTGGCATCACAGCCCCTGAACGAATTTTGTAAGAATTTCTCTCTCTTTCACTGTCTTTGTTTCACGGGATTTTAAAAGTAATTGATTTTTATAATGGGGTTTAGCTGCTTTTCACTGCTCTGTTTATGCTGCTTTACACCCACTTGACTCATTTACAGAGAGATATCAATACATAGCTTTGAAGATTCTTCCTAGTCAGGTATATTCTTGGGCGGTGAATAGGGGGTGTCGAGTCCAGTTCACTGAGCAAGGAGTAGGTCTTGTCTATTACATATTGGGTTTATGGAACGGTATCTGAGCTAATTTGAAACCCTTGTTTTCTCCCTCACCCGACCTCACCTTTCCCGTTAAGCAGCCATAGTGTGTTTTGTAAACGTGTGACGCTGTTCTGTTTTGTAATTCAGTTCAAGTGTAGCGGTTTTTACATTCCCTCTCTAAGTGATATCTTATGATAAGTGTCTTTTTCTGTGTGACTTATTTCACTTAGAATCGTCGTACCTAAATCCTCTCATCATGCTGCTACTAGCCTTATGACGTTAATTTCATGGCTGAGTGATATGCCATTGTACATAAGGACCACAACTTCCTTATCCATTTTTCTCTTTCCTGGGATATTTAAGGTGTAACGAAGTGGAGGTTCTTGTCAACAGAGCAGCCCTAAACTTTGGGGTGCCTGTGTCTTGCTGATTTTTAGTTTTCCCAATTTATACGCCCATGAGTGGAAGTGCCTTATGCTCTCTATGCTGAGTTCTTTAGATGTTTCAGGAAACACCGTACACTTCTCCAGAGTGGCTGTTGGCAATTTACATCCCGCCCATCAGCGTAGTAAGGCTCCCGTTTCTCCATGGCCTGTCCTGCATTTCTGGTTTTGACACTTTATTCAGCATGGCCCTTTTGACCGATGGGAAGCGAGACTTCTTTGTAGCGCTGATTTGCCTTTCCAGGTTGCTTGGTTGGCCAAAAAGGGCGTATGCGTTTTTTCCTGAATATATTCAGGAAAAAACGCATACGCCCTTTTTGGCCAAGGGCATCATGGTCGAGGTTTTGCCGCTTTTCCTGTGCTTTAAAGGCGATTCGACTCTACCTCCTGAAATCTGTTTCCTGCAATTCTGCCTTGCTTTCAAATCCTCCTCGTTGCCTTCCCTCAATATATTTGTGGACGAGAGTTATCATTTATAACTCTGCAGGTTTGTGAATTGCAGTGCCCCTGAGCTCGATTTTTCAACTCGTTTTTTTGGGAGCTGGCCGCAAAAGCACAGGATTGCTTCAGGCCCTGTTCTGCTTCCGGGCGGCAGGCTGAGCCTGTGGTTAATTCTTCTTCCTGATGGGAAAATAGAGTGACCTGTGCCTGTCCCAACACCTAGAGCTAGTCTCTCACTGGTTCCCCCTCTTCCCGTTCATCCTCAGGACAATTTGCAACCTGTACGGAACAGGAGGTTGAAGGTGCTGATTCTCGAAGGAGGGAGATTGCTAGTAAAGCGGCTGTAATGGCCAACCCGAGCACAAGGAGATGAGAAATGAGGTGCGTTTTCGAAACCTTTCCCGATCACACGGTGTACCATCTTCTGGGTTTCTCATGCATGTTTTTGTTATAGGAAGATGCCCTTGAACTTGGAGATTTGGGACCCATGGGATGGGTACCACGCAGTATTACTTTAAAGGGCCTGCGTTTCCTCAACCAACCTGACCAAACCTCTCAGCCACAAGAGTGTCCACCCTTATGTCTCAATCAGCTGTGGGTCTAGAGATGGTCAATCCAGGTGGCATCACAGCCCCTGAACGAATATTGTAAGAATTTCTCTCTCTTTCACTGTCTTTGTTTCACGGGTTTTTAAAAGTAATTGATTTTTATAATGGGGTTTAGCTGCTTTTCACTGCTGTTTTTATGCTGCTTTACACCCACTTGACTCACTTACAGAGAGATATCAATACATAGCTTTGAAGATTCTTCCTAGTCAGATATATTCTTGGGCGGTGAATAGGGGGTTTTTGCGTCCAGTTCACTGAGCAAGGAGTAGGTCTTGTCTATTACATATTGGGTTTATTGAACGGTATCTGAGCTAATTTGAAACCCTTGTTTTCTGCCTCACCCGACCTCACCTTTCCCGTTAAGCAGCCATAGTGTGTTTTGTAAACGTGTGTCTCTGTTCTGTTTTGTAATTCAGTTCAAGTGTAGCGGTTTTTACATTCCCTCTATAAGTGATATCTTATGATAAGTGTCGTTTTCTGGTTGACTTATTTCACTTAGAATCGTCGTACCTAAATCCACTCATCATGCTGCTACTAGCCTTATGACGTTGATTTCCTGGCTGAGTGATATTCCATTGTACATAAGGACCACAACTTCTTTATCCATTTTTTTCTTTCCTGGGATATTTAAGGTGTAACGAAGTGGAGGTTCTTGTCAACAGAGCAGCCCTAAACTTTGGGGTGCCTGTGTCTTGCTGATTTTTACTTGTCCCAATTTATACACCCATGAGTGGAAGTGCCCTATGCTCTCTAAGCTGAGTTTTTTAGAGGTTTCAGGACACACCGTACACTTCTCCAGAGTGGCTGTTGGCAATTTACATCGCGCCCATCAGCGTAGCAAGGCTCCCGTTTCTCCATGGCCTGTCCTGCATTTCTGGTTTTGACACTTTATTCAGCATGGCCCTTTTGACCGATGGGAAGCGAGACTTCTTTGTAGCGCTGATTTGCCTTTCCAGGTTGCTTGGTTGGCCAAAAAGGGCGTATGCGTTTTTTCCTGAATATATTCAGGAAAAAACGCATACGCCCTTTTTGGCCAAGGGCATCATGGTCGAGGTTTTGCCGCCTTTCCTGTGCTTTAAAGGCGATTCGAATCTACCTCCTGAAATCTGTTTCCTGCAATTCTGCCTTGCTTTCAAATCCTCTTCGTTGCCTTCCCTCAATATATTTGTGGACAAGAGTTATCATTTCTAACTCTGCAGGTTTGTGAATTGCAGTGCCCCTGAGCTCCATTTTTCAACTCGCTTTCTTCGGAGCTGGCCGCAAAAGCGCAGGATTGCTTCAGGCCCTATTCTGGTTCCGGGCGGCAGGCTGAGCCTGTGGTTAATTCTTCTTCCTGATGGGAAAATAGAGTGACCTGTGCCTGTCCCAACACCTAGAGCTAGTCTCTCATTGGTTCCCCCTCTTCCCGTTCATCCTCAGGACAAATTGCAACCTGTACGGAACAGGAGGTTAAAGGTGCTGATTCTCCACGGAGGGAGATTGCTACTAACGCGGCTGGAATGGCGAACCCGAGCACAAGGAGATGAGAAATGAGGTGCGTTTTAGAAACCTTTCCCGATCACACGGTGTACCATCTTCTGGGTTTCTCATGCATGTTTTCGATGTAGGAAGATGCCCTTGAACTTGGAGATTTGGGACCCATGGTATGGGTACCACGCAGTATTACTTTAAAGGGCCTACGTTTCCTCAACCAACCTGACCAAACCTCTCAGCCACAAGAGTGTCCACCCTTATGTCTCAATCAGCTGTGGGTCTAGAGATGGTCAATCCAGGTGGCATCACAGCCCCTGAACGAATATTGTAAGAATTTCTCTCTCTTTCACTGTCTTTGTTTCACGGGTTTTTAAAAGTAATTGATTTTTATAATGGGGTTTAGCTGCTTTTCACTGCTGTTTTTATGCTGCTTTACACCCACTTGACTCACTTACAGAGAGATATCAATACATAGCTTTGAAGATTCTTCCTAGTCAGATATATTCTTGGGCGGTGAATAGGGGGTGTCGAGTCCAGTTCACTGAGCAAGGAGTAGGTCTTGTCTATTACATATTGGGTTTATTGAACGGTATCTGAGCTAATTTGAAACCCTTGTTTTCTGCCTCACCCGACCTCACCTTTCCCGTTAAGCAGCCATAGTGTGTTTTGTAAACGTGTGTCTCTGTTCTGTTTTGTAATTCAGTTCAAGTGTAGCGGTTTTTACATTCCCTCTATAAGTGATATCTTATGATAAGTGTCGTTTTCTGGTTGACTTATTTCACTTAGAATCGTCGTACCTAAATCCACTCATCATGCTGCTACTAGCCTTATGACGTTGATTTCCTGGCTGAGTGATATTCCATTGTACATAAGGACCACAACTTCTTTATCCATTTTTTTCTTTCCTGGGATATTTAAGGTGTAACGAAGTGGAGGTTCTTGTCAACAGAGCAGCCCTAAACTTTGGGGTGCCTGTGTCTTGCTGATTTTTACTTTTCCCAATTTATACACCCATGAGTGGAAGTGCCCTATGCTCTCTAAGCTGAGTTTTTTAGAGGTTTCAGGACACACCGTACACTTCTCCAGAGTGGCTGTTGGCAATTTACATCCCGCCCATCAGCGTAGCAAGGCTCCCGTTTCTCCATGGCCTGTCCTGCATTTCTGGTTTTGACACTTTATTCAGCATGGCCCTTTTGACCGATGGGAAGCGAGACTTCTTTGTAGCGCTGATTTGCCTTTCCAGGTTGCTTGGTTGGCCAAAAAGGGCGTATGCGTTTTTTCCTGAATATATTCAGGAAAAAACGCATACGCCCTTTTTGGCCAAGGGCATCATGGTCGAGGTTTTGCCGCCTTTCCTGTGCTTTAAAGGCGATTCGAATCTACCTCCTGAAATCTGTTTCCTGCAATTCTGCCTTGCTTTCAAATCCTCTTCGTTGCCTTCCCTCAATATATTTGTGGACGAGAGTTATCATTTCTAACTCTGCAGGTTTGTGAATTGCAGTGCCCCTGAGCTCCATTTTTCAACTCGCTTTCTTCGGAGCTGGCCGCAAAAGCGCAGGATTGCTTCAGGCCCTATTCTGGTTCCGGGCGGCAGGCTGAGCCTGTGGTTAATTCTTCTTCCTGATGGGAAAATAGAGTGACCTGTGCCTGTCCCAACACCTAGAGCTAGTCTCTCATTGGTTCCCCCTCTTCCCGTTCATCCTCAGGACAAATTGCAACCTGTACGGAACAGGAGGTTAAAGGTGCTGATTCTCCACGGAGGGAGATTGCTACTAACGCGGCTGGAATGGCGAACCCGAGCACAAGGAGATGAGAAATGAGGTGCGTTTTAGAAACCTTTCCCGATCACACGGTGTACCATCTTCTGGGTTTCTCATGCATGTTTTCGATGTAGGAAGATGCCCTTGAACCTGGAGATTTGGGACCCATGGGATGGGTACCACGCAGTGTTACTTTAAAGGGTCTGCGTTTGCTCACCCAACCTCACCAAACCTCTCAGCCCCAAGAGTGTCCACCCTTATGTCTCAATCAGCTGTGGGTCTAGAGATGGTCAATCCAGGTGGCATCACAGCCCCTGAACGAATTTTGTAAGAATTTCTCTCTCTTTCACTGTCTTTGTTTCACGGGATTTTAAAAGTAATTGATTTTTATAATGGGGTTTAGCTGCTTTTCACTGCTCTGTTTATGCTGCTTTACACCCACTTGACTCATTTACAGAGAGATATCAATACATAGCTTTGAAGATTCTTCCTAGTCAGGTATATTCTTGGGCGGTGAATAGGGGGTGTCGAGTCCAGTTCACTGAGCAAGGAGTAGGTCTTGTCTATTACATATTGGGTTTATGGAACGGTATCTGAGCTAATTTGAAACCCTTGTTTTCTCCCTCACCCGACCTCACCTTTCCCGTTAAGCAGCCATAGTGTGTTTTGTAAACGTGTGACGCTGTTCTGTTTTGTAATTCAGTTCAAGTGTAGCGGTTTTTACATTCCCTCTCTAAGTGATATCTTATGATAAGTGTCTTTTTCTGTGTGACTTATTTCACTTAGAATCGTCGTACCTAAATCCTCTCATCATGCTGCTACTAGCCTTATGACGTTAATTTCATGGCTGAGTGATATGCCATTGTACATAAGGACCACAACTTCCTTATCCATTTTTCTCTTTCCTGGGATATTTAAGGTGTAACGAAGTGGAGGTTCTTGTCAACAGAGCAGCCCTAAACTTTGGGGTGCCTGTGTCTTGCTGATTTTTAGTTTTCCCAATTTATACGCCCATGAGTGGAAGTGCCTTATGCTCTCTATGCTGAGTTCTTTAGATGTTTCAGGAAACACCGTACACTTCTCCAGAGTGGCTGTTGGCAATTTACATCCCGCCCATCAGCGTAGTAAGGCTCCCGTTTCTCCATGGCCTGTCCTGCATTTCTGGTT
This sequence comes from Balaenoptera borealis, assembly GCF_965194805.1. Taxonomy (NCBI): domain Eukaryota; kingdom Metazoa; phylum Chordata; class Mammalia; order Artiodactyla; family Balaenopteridae; genus Balaenoptera; species Balaenoptera borealis. Next base: position 92,154 of record NW_028123702.1, on the reverse strand, counting down.
TTGACACTTTATTCAGCATGGCCCTTTTGACCGATGGGAAGCGAGACTTCTTTGTAGCGCTGATTTGCCTTTCCAGGTTGCTTGGTTGGCCAAAAAGGGCGTATGCGTTTTTTCCTGAATATATTCAGGAAAAAACGCATACGCCCTTTTTGGCCAAGGGCATCATGGTCGAGGTTTTGCCGCTTTTCCTGTGCTTTAAAGGCGATTCGACTCTACCTCCTGAAATCTGTTTCCTGCAATTCTGCCTTGCTTTCAAATCCTCCTCGTTGCCTTCCCTCAATATATTTGTGGACGAGAGTTATCATTTCTAACTCTGCAGGTTTGTGAATTGCAGTGCCCCTGAGCTCGATTTTTCAACTCGTTTTTTTGGGAGCTGGCCGCAAAAGCACAGGATTGCTTCAGGCCCTGTTCTGCTTCCGGGCGGCAGGCTGAGCCTGTGGTTAATTCTTCTTCCTGATGGGAAAATAGAGTGACCTGTGCCTGTCCCAACACCTAGAGCTAGTCTCTCACTGGTTCCCCCTCTTCCCGTTCATCCTCAGGACAATTTGCAACCTGTACGGAACAGGAGGTTGAAGGTGCTGATTCTCGAAGGAGGGAGATTGCTAGTAAAGCGGCTGTAATGGCCAACCCGAGCACAAGGAGATGAGAAATGAGGTGCGTTTTCGAAACCTTTCCCGATCACACGGTGTACCATCTTCTGGGTTTCTCATGCATGTTTTTGTTATAGGAAGATGCCCTTGAACTTGGAGATTTGGGACCCATGGGATGGGTACCACGCAGTATTACTTTAAAGGGCCTGCGTTTCCTCAACCAACCTGACCAAACCTCTCAGCCACAAGAGTGTCCACCCTTATGTCTCAATCAGCTGTGGGTCTAGAGATGGTCAATCCAGGTGGCATCACAGCCCCTGAACGAATATTGTAAGAATTTCTCTCTCTTTCACTGTCTTTGTTTCACGGGTTTTTAAAAGTAATTGATTTTTATAATGGGGTTTAGCTGCTTTTCACTGCTGTTTTTATGCTGCTTTACACCCACTTGACTCACTTACAGAGAGATATCAATACATAGCTTTGAAGATTCTTCCTAGTCAGATATATTCTTGGGCGGTGAATAGGGGGTTTTTGCGTCCAGTTCACTGAGCAAGGAGTAGGTCTTGTCTATTACATATTGGGTTTATTGAACGGTATCTGAGCTAATTTGAAACCCTTGTTTTCTGCCTCACCCGACCTCACCTTTCCCGTTAAGCAGCCATAGTGTGTTTTGTAAACGTGTGTCTCTGTTCTGTTTTGTAATTCAGTTCAAGTGTAGCGGTTTTTACATTCCCTCTATAAGTGATATCTTATGATAAGTGTCGTTTTCTGGTTGACTTATTTCACTTAGAATCGTCGTACCTAAATCCACTCATCATGCTGCTACTAGCCTTATGACGTTGATTTCCTGGCTGAGTGATATTCCATTGTACATAAGGACCACAACTTCTTTATCCATTTTTTTCTTTCCTGGGATATTTAAGGTGTAACGAAGTGGAGGTTCTTGTCAACAGAGCAGCCCTAAACTTTGGGGTGCCTGTGTCTTGCTGATTTTTACTTTTCCCAATTTATACACCCATGAGTGGAAGTGCCCTATGCTCTCTAAGCTGAGTTTTTTAGAGGTTTCAGGACACACCGTACACTTCTCCAGAGTGGCTGTTGGCAATTTACATCCCGCCCATCAGCGTAGCAAGGCTCCCGTTTCTCCATGGCCTGTCCTGCATTTCTGGTTTTGACACTTTATTCAGCATGGCCCTTTTGACCGATGGGAAGCGAGACTTCTTTGTAGCGCTGATTTGCCTTTCCAGGTTGCTTGGTTGGCCAAAAAGGGCGTATGCGTTTTTTCCTGAATATATTCAGGAAAAAACGCATACGCCCTTTTTGGCCAAGGGCATCATGGTCGAGGTTTTGCCGCCTTTCCTGTGCTTTAAAGGCGATTCGAATCTACCTCCTGAAATCTGTTTCCTGCAATTCTGCCTTGCTTTCAAATCCTCTTCGTTGCCTTCCCTCAATATATTTGTGGACGAGAGTTATCATTTCTAACTCTGCAGGTTTGTGAATTGCAGTGCCCCTGAGCTCCATTTTTCAACTCGCTTTCTTCGGAGCTGGCCGCAAAAGCGCAGGATTGCTTCAGGCCCTATTCTGGTTCCGGGCGGCAGGCTGAGCCTGTGGTTAATTCTTCTTCCTGATGGGAAAATAGAGTGACCTGTGCCTGTCCCAACACCTAGAGCTAGTCTCTCATTGGTTCCCCCTCTTCCCGTTCATCCTCAGGACAAATTGCAACCTGTACGGAACAGGAGGTTAAAGGTGCTGATTCTCCACGGAGGGAGATTGCTACTAACGCGGCTGGAATGGCGAACCCGAGCACAAGGAGATGAGAAATGAGGTGCGTTTTAGAAACCTTTCCCGATCACACGGTGTACCATCTTCTGGGTTTCTCATGCATGTTTTCGATGTAGGAAGATGCCCTTGAACCTGGAGATTTGGGACCCATGGGATGGGTACCACGCAGTGTTACTTTAAAGGGTCTGCGTTTGCTCACCCAACCTCACCAAACCTCTCAGCCCCAAGAGTGTCCACCCTTATGTCTCAATCAGCTGTGGGTCTAGAGATGGTCAATCCAGGTGGCATCACAGCCCCTGAACGAATTTTGTAAGAATTTCTCTCTCTTTCACTGTCTTTGTTTCACGGGATTTTAAAAGTAATTGATTTTTATAATGGGGTTTAGCTGCTTTTCACTGCTCTGTTTATGCTGCTTTACACCCACTTGACTCATTTACAGAGAGATATCAATACATAGCTTTGAAGATTCTTCCTAGTCAGGTATATTCTTGGGCGGTGAATAGGGGGTGTCGAGTCCAGTTCACTGAGCAAGGAGTAGGTCTTGTCTATTACATATTGGGTTTATGGAACGGTGTCTGAGCTAATTTGAAACCCTTGTTTTCTCCCTCACCCGACCTCACCTTTCCCGTTAAGCAGCCATAGTGTGTTTTGTAAACGTGTGACGCTGTTCTGTTTTGTAATTCAGTTCAAGTGTAGCGGTTTTTACATTCCCTCTCTAAGTGATATCTTATGATAAGTGTCTTTTTCTGTGTGACTTATTTCACTTAGAATCGTCGTACCTAAATCCTCTCATCATGCTGCTACTAGCCTTATGACGTTAATTTCATGGCTGAGTGATATGTCATTGTACATAAGGACCACAACTTCCTTATCCATTTTTCTCTTTCCTGGGATATTTAAGGTGTAACGAAGTGGAGGTTCTTGTCAACAGAGCAGCCCTAAACTTTGGGGTGCCTGTGTCTTGCTGATTTTTAGTTTTCCCAATTTATACGCCCATGAGTGGAAGTGCCTTATGCTCTCTATGCTGAGTTCTTTAGATGTTTCAGGAAACACCGTACACTTCTCCAGAGTGGCTGTTGGCAATTTACATCCCGCCCATCAGCGTAGTAAGGCTCCCGTTTCTCCATGGCCTGTCCTGCATTTCTGGTTTTGACACTTTATTCAGCATGGCCCTTTTGACCGATGGGAAGCGAGACTTCTTTGTAGCGCTGATTTGCCTTTCCAGGTTGCTTGGTTGGCCAAAAAGGGCGTATGCGTTTTTTCCTGAATATATTCAGGAAAAAACGCATACGCCCTTCTTGGCCAAGGGCATCATGGTCGAGGTTTTGCCGCTTTTCCTGTGCTTTAAAGGCGATTCGACTCTACCTCCTGAAATCTGTTTCCTGTAATTCTGCCTTGCTTTCAAATCCTCCTCGTTGCCTTCCCTCAATATATTTGTGGACGAGAGTTATCATTTATAACTCTGCAGGTTTGTGAATTGCAGTGCCCCTGAGCTCGATTTTTCAACTCGTTTTTTTGGGAGCTGGCCGCAAAAGCACAGGATTGCTTCAGGCCCTGTTCTGCTTCCGGGCGGCAGGCTGAGCCTGTGGTTAATTCTTCTTCCTGATGGGAAAATAGAGTGACCTGTGCCTGTCCCAACACCTAGAGCTAGTCTCTCACTGGTTCCCCCTCTTCCCGTTCATCCTCAGGACAATTTGCAACCTGTACGGAACAGGAGGTTGAAGGTGCTGATTCTCGAAGGAGGGAGATTGCTAGTAAAGCGGCTGTAATGGCCAACCCGAGCACAAGGAGATGAGAAATGAGGTGCGTTTTCGAAACCTTTCCCGATCACACGGTGTACCATCTTCTGGGTTTCTCATGCATGTTTTTGTTATAGGAAGATGCCCTTGAACTTGGAGATTTGGGACCCATGGGATGGGTACCACGCAGTATTACTTTAAAGGGCCTGCGTTTCCTCAACCAACCTGACCAAACCTCTCAGCCACAAGAGTGTCCACCCTTATGTCTCAATCAGCTGTGGGTCTAGAGATGGTCAATCCAGGTGGCATCACAGCCCCTGAACGAATATTGTAAGAATTTCTCTCTCTTTCACTGTCTTTGTTTCACGGGTTTTTAAAAGTAATTGATTTTTATAATGGGGTTTAGCTGCTTTTCACTGCTGTTTTTATGCTGCTTTACACCCACTTGACTCACTTACAGAGAGATATCAATACATAGCTTTGAAGATTCTTCCTAGTCAGATATATTCTTGGGCGGTGAATAGGGGGTTTTTGCGTCCAGTTCACTGAGCAAGGAGTAGGTCTTGTCTATTACATATTGGGTTTATTGAACGGTATCTGAGCTAATTTGAAACCCTTGTTTTCTGCCTCACCCGACCTCACCTTTCCCGTTAAGCAGCCATAGTGTGTTTTGTAAACGTGTGTCTCTGTTCTGTTTTGTAATTCAGTTCAAGTGTAGCGGTTTTTACATTCCCTCTATAAGTGATATCTTATGATAAGTGTCGTTTTCTGGTTGACTTATTTCACTTAGAATCGTCGTACCTAAATCCACTCATCATGCTGCTACTAGCCTTATGACGTTGATTTCCTGGCTGAGTGATATTCCATTGTACATAAGGACCACAACTTCTTTATCCATTTTTTTCTTTCCTGGGATATTTAAGGTGTAACGAAGTGGAGGTTCTTGTCAACAGAGCAGCCCTAAACTTTGGGGTGCCTGTGTCTTGCTGATTTTTACTTTTCCCAATTTATACACCCATGAGTGGAAGTGCCCTATGCTCTCTAAGCTGAGTTTTTTAGAGGTTTCAGGACACACCGTACACTTCTCCAGAGTGGCTGTTGGCAATTTACATCACGCCCATCAGCGTAGCAAGGCTCCCGTTTCTCCATGGCCTGTCCTGCATTTCTGGTTTTGACACTTTATTCAGCATGGCCCTTTTGACCGATGGGAAGCGAGACTTCTTTGTAGCGCTGATTTGCCTTTCCAGGTTGCTTGGTTGGCCAAAAAGGGCGTATGCGTTTTTTCCTGAATATATTCAGGAAAAAACGCATACGCCCTTTTTGGCCAAGGGCATCATGGTCGAGGTTTTGCCGCCTTTCCTGTGCTTTAAAGGCGATTCGAATCTACCTCCTGAAATCTGTTTCCTGCAATTCTGCCTTGCTTTCAAATCCTCTTCGTTGCCTTCCCTCAATATATTTGTGGACGAGAGTTATCATTTCTAACTCTGCAGGTTTGTGAATTGCAGTGCCCCTGAGCTCCATTTTTCAACTCGCTTTCTTCGGAGCTGGCCGCAAAAGCGCAGGATTGCTTCAGGCCCTATTCTGGTTCCGGGCGGCAGGCTGAGCCTGTGGTTAATTCTTCTTCCTGATGGGAAAATAGAGTGACCTGTGCCTGTCCCAACACCTAGAGCTAGTCTCTCATTGGTTCCCCCTCTTCCCGTTCATCCTCAGGACAAATTGCAACCTGTACGGAACAGGAGGTTAAAGGTGCTGATTCTCCACGGAGGGAGATTGCTACTAACGCGGCTGGAATGGCGAACCCGAGCACAAGGAGATGAGAAATGAGGTGCGTTTTAGAAACCTTTCCCGATCACACGGTGTACCATCTTCTGGGTTTCTCATGCATGTTTTCGATGTAGGAAGATGCCCTTGAACCTGGAGATTTGGGACCCATGGGATGGGTACCACGCAGTGTTACTTTAAAGGGTCTGCGTTTGCTCACCCAACCTCACCAAACCTCTCAGCCCCAAGAGTGTCCACCCTTATGTCTCAATCAGCTGTGGGTCTAGAGATGGTCAATCCAGGTGGCATCACAGCCCCTGAACGAATTTTGTAAGAATTTCTCTCTCTTTCACTGTCTTTGTTTCACGGGATTTTAAAAGTAATTGATTTTTATAATGGGGTTTAGCTGCTTTTCACTGCTCTGTTTATGCTGCTTTACACCCACTTGACTCATTTACAGAGAGATATCAATACATAGCTTTGAAGATTCTTCCTAGTCAGGTATATTCTTGGGCGGTGAATAGGGGGTGTCGAGTCCAGTTCACTGAGCAAGGAGTAGGTCTTGTCTATTACATATTGGGTTTATGGAACGGTGTCTGAGCTAATTTGAAACCCTTGTTTTCTCCCTCACCCGACCTCACCTTTCCCGTTAAGCAGCCATAGTGTGTTTTGTAAACGTGTGACGCTGTTCTGTTTTGTAATTCAGTTCAAGTGTAGCGGTTTTTACATTCCCTCTCTAAGTGATATCTTATGATAAGTGTCTTTTTCTGTGTGACTTATTTCACTTAGAATCGTCGTACCTAAATCCTCTCATCATGCTGCTACTAGCCTTATGACGTTAATTTCATGGCTGAGTGATATGTCATTGTACATAAGGACCACAACTTCCTTATCCATTTTTCTCTTTCCTGGGATATTTAAGGTGTAACGAAGTGGAGGTTCTTGTCAACAGAGCAGCCCTAAACTTTGGGGTGCCTGTGTCTTGCTGATTTTTAGTTTTCCCAATTTATACGCCCATGAGTGGAAGTGCCTTATGCTCTCTATGCTGAGTTCTTTAGATGTTTCAGGAAACACCGTACACTTCTCCAGAGTGGCTGTTGGCAATTTACATCCCGCCCATCAGCGTAGTAAGGCTCCCGTTTCTCCATGGCCTGTCCTGCATTTCTGGTTTTGACACTTTATTCAGCATGGCCCTTTTGACCGATGGGAAGCGAGACTTCTTTGTAGCGCTGATTTGCCTTTCCAGGTTGCTTGGTTGGCCAAAAAGGGCGTATGCGTTTTTTCCTGAATATATTCAGGAAAAAACGCATACGCCCTTCTTGGCCAAGGGCATCATGGTCGAGGTTTTGCCGCTTTTCCTGTGCTTTAAAGGCGATTCGACTCTACCTCCTGAAATCTGTTTCCTGTAATTCTGCCTTGCTTTCAAATCCTCCTCGTTGCCTTCCCTCAATATATTTGTGGACGAGAGTTATCATTTATAACTCTGCAGGTTTGTGAATTGCAGTGCCCCTGAGCTCGATTTTTCAACTCGTTTTTTTGGGAGCTGGCCGCAAAAGCACAGGATTGCTTCAGGCCCTGTTCTGCTTCCGGGCGGCAGGCTGAGCCTGTGGTTAATTCTTCTTCCTGATGGGAAAATAGAGTGACCTGTGCCTGTCCCAACACCTAGAGCTAGTCTCTCACTGGTTCCCCCTCTTCCCGTTCATCCTCAGGACAATTTGCAACCTGTACGGAACAGGAGGTTGAAGGTGCTGATTCTCGAAGGAGGGAGATTGCTAGTAAAGCGGCTGTAATGGCCAACCCGAGCACAAGGAGATGAGAAATGAGGTGCGTTTTCGAAACCTTTCCCGATCACACGGTGTACCATCTTCTGGGTTTCTCATGCATGTTTTTGTTATAGGAAGATGCCCTTGAACTTGGAGATTTGGGACCCATGGGATGGGTACCACGCAGTATTACTTTAAAGGGCCTGCGTTTCCTCAACCAACCTGACCAAACCTCTCAGCCACAAGAGTGTCCACCCTTATGTCTCAATCAGCTGTGGGTCTAGAGATGGTCAATCCAGGTGGCATCACAGCCCCTGAACGAATATTGTAAGAATTTCTCTCTCTTTCACTGTCTTTGTTTCACGGGTTTTTAAAAGTAATTGATTTTTATAATGGGGTTTAGCTGCTTTTCACTGCTGTTTTTATGCTGCTTTACACCCACTTGACTCACTTACAGAGAGATATCAATACATAGCTTTGAAGATTCTTCCTAGTCAGATATATTCTTGGGCGGTGAATAGGGGGTTTTTGCGTCCAGTTCACTGAGCAAGGAGTAGGTCTTGTCTATTACATATTGGGTTTATTGAACGGTATCTGAGCTAATTTGAAACCCTTGTTTTCTGCCTCACCCGACCTCACCTTTCCCGTTAAGCAGCCATAGTGTGTTTTGTAAACGTGTGTCTCTGTTCTGTTTTGTAATTCAGTTCAAGTGTAGCGGTTTTTACATTCCCTCTATAAGTGATATCTTATGATAAGTGTCGTTTTCTGGTTGACTTATTTCACTTAGAATCGTCGTACCTAAATCCACTCATCATGCTGCTACTAGCCTTATGACGTTGATTTCCTGGCTGAGTGATATTCCATTGTACATAAGGACCACAACTTCTTTATCCATTTTTTTCTTTCCTGGGATATTTAAGGTGTAACGAAGTGGAGGTTCTTGTCAACAGAGCAGCCCTAAACTTTGGGGTGCCTGTGTCTTGCTGATTTTTACTTTTCCCAATTTATACACCCATGAGTGGAAGTGCCCTATGCTCTCTAAGCTGAGTTTTTTAGAGGTTTCAGGACACACCGTACACTTCTCCAGAGTGGCTGTTGGCAATTTACATCACGCCCATCAGCGTAGCAAGGCTCCCGTTTCTCCATGGCCTGTCCTGCATTTCTGGTTTTGACACTTTATTCAGCATGGCCCTTTTGACCGATGGGAAGCGAGACTTCTTTGTAGCGCTGATTTGCCTTTCCAGGTTGCTTGGTTGGCCAAAAAGGGCGTATGCGTTTTTTCCTGAATATATTCAGGAAAAAACGCATACGCCCTTTTTGGCCAAGGGCATCATGGTCGAGGTTTTGCCGCCTTTCCTGTGCTTTAAAGGCGATTCGAATCTACCTCCTGAAATCTGTTTCCTGCAATTCTGCCTTGCTTTCAAATCCTCTTCGTTGCCTTCCCTCAATATATTTGTGGACGAGAGTTATCATTTCTAACTCTGCAGGTTTGTGAATTGCAGTGCCCCTGAGCTCCATTTTTCAACTCGCTTTCTTCGGAGCTGGCCGCAAAAGCGCAGGATTGCTTCAGGCCCTATTCTGGTTCCGGGCGGCAGGCTGAGCCTGTGGTTAATTCTTCTTCCTGATGGGAAAATAGAGTGACCTGTGCCTGTCCCAACACCTAGAGCTAGTCTCTCATTGGTTCCCCCTCTTCCCGTTCATCCTCAGGACAAATTGCAACCTGTACGGAACAGGAGGTTAAAGGTGCTGATTCTCCACGGAGGGAGATTGCTACTAACGTGGCTGGAATGGCGAACCCGAGCACAAGGAGATGAGAAATGAGGTGCGTTTTAGAAACCTTTCCCGATCACACGGTGTACCATCTTCTGGGTTTCTCATGCATGTTTTCGATGTAGGAAGATGCCCTTGAACCTGGAGATTTGGGACCCATGGGATGGGTACCATGCAGTATTACTTTAAAGGGTCTGCGTTTGCTCACCCAACCTCACCAAACCTCTCAGCCCCAAGAGTGTCCACCCTTATGTCTCAATCAGCTGTGGGTCTAGAGATGGTCAATCCAGGTGGCATCACAGTCCCTGAACGAATTTTGTAAGAATTTCTCTCTCTTTCACTGTCTTTGTTTCACGGGATTTTAAAAGTAATTGATTTTTATAATGGGGTTTAGCTGCTTTTCACTGCTCTGTTTATGCTGCTTTACACCCACTTGACTCATTTACAGAGAGATATCAATACATAGCTTTGAAGATTCTTCCTAGTCAGGTATATTCTTGGGCGGTGAATAGGGGGTGTCGAGTCCAGTTCACTGAGCAAGGAGTAGGTCTTGTCTATTACATATTGGGTTTATTGAACGGTATCTGAGCTAATTTGAAACCCTTGTTTTCTGCCTCACCCGACCTCACCTTTCCCGTTAAGCAGCCATAGTGTGTTTTGTAAACGTGTGTCTCTGTTCTGTTTTGTAATTCAGTTCAAGTGTAGCGGTTTTTACATTCCCTCTATAAGTGATATCTTATGATAAGTGTCGTTTTCTGGTTGACTTATTTCACTTAGAATCGTCGTACCTAAATCCACTCATCATGCTGCTACTAGCCTTATGACGTTGATTTCCTGGCTGAGTGATATTCCATTGTACATAAGGACCACAACTTCTTTATCCATTTTTTTCTTTCCTGGGATATTTAAGGTGTAACGAAGTGGAGGTTCTTGTCAACAGAGCAGCCCTAAACTTTGGGGTGCCTGTGTCTTGCTGATTTTTACTTTTCCCAATTTATACACCCATGAGTGGAAGTGCCCTATGCTCTCTAAGCTGAGTTTTTTAGAGGTTTCAGGACACACCGTACACTTCTCCAGAGTGGCTGTTGGCAATTTACATCCCGCCCATCAGCGTAGCAAGGCTCCCGTTTCTCCATGGCCTGTCCTGCATTTCTGGTTTTGACACTTTATTCAGCATGGCCCTTTTGACCGATGGGAAGCGAGACTTCTTTGTAGCGCTGATTTGCCTTTCCAGGTTGCTTGGTTGGCCAAAAAGGGCGTATGCGTTTTTTCCTGAATATATTCAGGAAAAAACGCATACGCCCTTTTTGGCCAAGGGCATCATGGTCGAGGTTTTGCCGCCTTTCCTGTGCTTTAAAGGCGATTCGAATCTACCTCCTGAAATCTGTTTCCTGCAATTCTGCCTTGCTTTCAAATCCTCTTCGTTGCCTTCCATCAATATATTTGTGGACGAGAGTTATCATTTCTAACTCTGCAGGTTTGTGAATTGCAGTGCCCCTGAGCTCCATTTTTCAACTCGCTTTCTTCGGAGCTGGCCGCAAAAGCGCAGGATTGCTTCAGGCCCTATTCTGGTTCCGGGCGGCAGGCTGAGCCTGTGGTTAATTCTTCTTCCTGATGGGAAAATAGAGTGACCTGTGCCTGTCCCAACACCTAGAGCTAGTCTCTCATTGGTTCCCCCTCTTCCCGTTCATCCTCAGGACAAATTGCAACCTGTACGGAACAGGAGGTTAAAGGTGCTGATTCTCCACGGAGGGAGATTGCTACTAACGCGGCTGGAATGGCGAACCCGAGCACAAGGAGATGAGAAATGAGGTGCGTTTTAGAAACCTTTCCCGATCACACGGTGTACCATCTTCTGGGTTTCTCATGCATGTTTTCGATGTAGGAAGATGCCCTTGAACCTGGAGATTTGGGACCCATGGGATGGGTACCACGCAGTGTTACTTTAAAGGGTCTGCGTTTGCTCACCCAACCTCACCAAAACTCTCAGCCCCATGAGTGTCCACCCTTATGTCTCAATCAGCTGTGGGTCTAGAGATGGTCAATCCAGGTGGCATCACAGCCCCTGAACGAATTTTGTAAGAATTTCTCTCTCTTTCACTGTCTTTGTTTCACGGGATTTTAAAAGTAATTGATTTTTATAATGGGGTTTAGCTGCTTTTCACTGCTCTGTTTATGCTGCTTTACACCCACTTGACTCATTTACAGAGAGATATCAATACATAGCTTTGAAGATTCTTCCTAGTCAGGTATATTCTTGGGCGGTGAATAGGGGGTGTCGAGTCCAGTTCACTGAGCAAGGAGTAGGTCTTGTCTATTACATATTGGGTTTATGGAACGGTATCTGAGCTAATTTGAAACCCTTGTTTTCTCCCTCACCCGACCTCACCTTTCCCGTTAAGCAGCCATAGTGTGTTTTGTAAACGTGTGACGCTGTTCTGTTTTGTAATTCAGTTCAAGTGTAGCGGTTTTTACATTCCCTCTCTAAGTGATATCTTATGATAAGTGTCTTTTTCTGTGTGACTTATTTCACTTAGAATCGTCGTACCTAAATCCTCTCATCATGCTGCTACTAGCCTTATGACGTTAATTTCATGGCTGAGTGATATGCCATTGTACATAAGGACCACAACTTCCTTATCCATTTTTCTCTTTCCTGGGATATTTAAGGTGTAACGAAGTGGAGGTTCTTGTCAACAGAGCAGCCCTAAACTTTGGGGTGCCTGTGTCTTGCTGATTTTTAGTTTTCCCAATTTATACGCCCATGAGTGGAAGTGCCTTATGCTCTCTATGCTGAGTTCTTTAGATGTTTCAGGAAACACCGTACACTTCTCCAGAGTGGCTGTTGGCAATTTACATCCCGCCCATCAGCGTAGTAAGGCTCCCGTTTCTCCATGGCCTGTCCTGCATTTCTGGTTTTGACACTTTATTCAGCATGGCCCTTTTGACCGATGGGAAGCGAGACTTCTTTGTAGCGCTGATTTGCCTTTCCAGGTTGCTTGGTTGGCCAAAAAGGGCGTATGCGTTTTTTCCTGAATATATTCAGGAAAAAACGCATACGCCCTTTTTGGCCAAGGGCATCATGGTCGAGGTTTTGCCGCTTTTCCTGTGCTTTAAAGGCGATTCGACTCTACCTCCTGAAATCTGTTTCCTGCAATTCTGCCTTGCTTTCAAATCCTCCTCGTTGCCTTCCCTCAATATATTTGTGGACGAGAGTTATCATTTATAACTCTGCAGGTTTGTGAATTGCAGTGCCCCTGAGCTCGATTTTTCAACTCGTTTTTTTGGGAGCTGGCCGCAAAAGCACAGGATTGCTTCAGGCCCTGTTCTGCTTCCGGGCGGCAGGCTGAGCCTGTGGTTAATTCTTCTTCCTGATGGGAAAATAGAGTGACCTGTGCCTGTCCCAACACCTAGAGCTAGTCTCTCACTGGTTCCCCCTCTTCCCGTTCATCCTCAGGACAATTTGCAACCTGTACGGAACAGGAGGTTGAAGGTGCTGATTCTCGAAGGAGGGAGATTGCTAGTAAAGCGGCTGTAATGGCCAACCCGAGCACAAGGAGATGAGAAATGAGGTGCGTTTTCGAAACCTTTCCCGATCACACGGTGTACCATCTTCTGGGTTTCTCATGCATGTTTTTGTTATAGGAAGATGCCCTTGAACTTGGAGATTTGGGACCCATGGGATGGGTACCACGCAGTATTACTTTAAAGGGCCTGCGTTTCCTCAACCAACCTGACCAAACCTCTCAGCCACAAGAGTGTCCACCCTTATGTCTCAATCAGCTGTGGGTCTAGAGATGGTCAATCCAGGTGGCATCACAGCCCCTGAACGAATATTGTAAGAATTTCTCTCTCTTTCACTGTCTTTGTTTCACGGGTTTTTAAAAGTAATTGATTTTTATAATGGGGTTTAGCTGCTTTTCACTGCTGTTTTTATGCTGCTTTACACCCACTTGACTCACTTACAGAGAGATATCAATACATAGCTTTGAAGATTCTTCCTAGTCAGATATATTCTTGGGCGGTGAATAGGGGGTTTTTGCGTCCAGTTCACTGAGCAAGGAGTAGGTCTTGTCTATTACATATTGGGTTTATTGAACGGTATCTGAGCTAATTTGAAACCCTTGTTTTCTGCCTCACCCGACCTCACCTTTCCCGTTAAGCAGCCATAGTGTGTTTTGTAAACGTGTGTCTCTGTTCTGTTTTGTAATTCAGTTCAAGTGTAGCGGTTTTTACATTCCCTCTATAAGTGATATCTTATGATAAGTGTCGTTTTCTGGTTGACTTATTTCACTTAGAATCGTCGTACCTAAATCCACTCATCATGCTGCTACTAGCCTTATGACGTTGATTTCCTGGCTGAGTGATATTCCATTGTACATAAGGACCACAACTTCTTTATCCATTTTTTTCTTTCCTGGGATATTTAAGGTGTAACGAAGTGGAGGTTCTTGTCAACAGAGCAGCCCTAAACTTTGGGGTGCCTGTGTCTTGCTGATTTTTACTTTTCCCAATTTATACACCCATGAGTGGAAGTGCCCTATGCTCTCTAAGCTGAGTTTTTTAGAGGTTTCAGGACACACCGTACACTTCTCCAGAGTGGCTGTTGGCAATTTACATCCCGCCCATCAGCGTAGCAAGGCTCCCGTTTCTCCATGGCCTGTCCTGCATTTCTGGTTTTGACACTTTATTCAGCATGGCCCTTTTGACCGATGGGAAGCGAGACTTCTTTGTAGCGCTGATTTGCCTTTCCAGGTTGCTTGGTTGGCCAAAAAGGGCGTATGCGTTTTTTCCTGAATATATTCAGGAAAAAACGCATACGCCCTTTTTGGCCAAGGGCATCATGGTCGAGGTTTTGCCGCCTTTCCTGTGCTTTAAAGGCGATTCGAATCTACCTCCTGAAATCTGTTTCCTGCAATTCTGCCTTGCTTTCAAATCCTCTTCGTTGCCTTCCCTCAATATATTTGTGGACGAGAGTTATCATTTCTAACTCTGCAGGTTTGTGAATTGCAGTGCCCCTGAGCTCCATTTTTCAACTCGCTTTCTTCAGAGCTGGCCGCAAAAGCGCAGGATTGCTTCAGGCCCTATTCTGGTTCCGGGCGGCAGGCTGAGCCTGTGGTTAATTCTTCTTCCTGATGGGAAAATAGAGTGACCTGTGCCTGTCCCAACACCTAGAGCTAGTCTCTCATTGGTTCCCCCTCTTCCCGTTCATCCTCAGGACAAATTGCAACCTGTACGGAACAGGAGGTTAAAGGTGCTGATTCTCCACGGAGGGAGATTGCTACTAACGCGGCTGGAATGGCGAACCCGAGCACAAGGAGATGAGAAATGAGGTGCGTTTTAGAAACCTTTCCCGATCACACGGTGTACCATCTTCTGGGTTTCTCATGCATGTTTTCGATGTAGGAAGATGCCCTTGAACCTGGAGATTTGGGACCCATGGGATGGGTACCACGCAGTGTTACTTTAAAGGGTCTGCGTTTGCTCACCCAACCTCACCAAACCTCTCAGCCCCAAGAGTGTCCACCCTTATGTCTCAATCAGCTGTGGGTCTAGAGATGGTCAATCCAGGTGGCATCACAGCCCCTGAACGAATTTTGTAAGAATTTCTCTCTCTTTCACTGTCTTTGTTTCACGGGATTTTAAAAGTAATTGATTTTTATAATGGGGTTTAGCTGCTTTTCACTGCTCTGTTTATGCTGCTTTACACCCACTTGACTCATTTACAGAGAGATATCAATACATAGCTTTGAAGATTCTTCCTAGTCAGGTATATGCTTGGGCGGTGAATAGGGGGTGTCGAGTCCAGTTCACTGAGCAAGGAGTAGGTCTTGTCTATTACATATTGGGTTTATGGAACGGTATCTGAGCTAATTTGAAACCCTTGTTTTCTCCCTCACCCGACCTCACCTTTCCCGTTAAGCAGCCATAGTGTGTTTTGTAAACGTGTGACGCTGTTCTGTTTTGTAATTCAGTTCAAGTGTAGCGGTTTTTACATTCCCTCTCTAAGTGATATCTTATGATAAGTGTCTTTTTCTGTGTGACTTATTTCACTTAGAATCGTCGTACCTAAATCCTCTCATCATGCTGCTACTAGCCTTATGACGTTAATTTCATGGCTGAGTGATATGCCATTGTACATAAGGACCACAACTTCCTTATCCATTTTTCTCTTTCCTGGGATATTTAAGGTGTAACGAAGTGGAGGTTCTTGTCAACAGAGCAGCCCTAAACTTTGGGGTGCCTGTGTCTTGCTGATTTTTAGTTTTCCCAATTTATACGCCCATGAGTGGAAGTGCCTTATGCTCTCTATGCTGAGTTCTTTAGATGTTTCAGGAAACACCGTACACTTCTCCAGAGTGGCTGTTGGCAATTTACATCCCGCCCATCAGCGTAGTAAGGCTCCCGTTTCTCCATGGCCTGTCCTGCATTTCTGGTTTTGACACTTTATTCAGCATGGCCCTTTTGACCGATGGGAAGCGAGACTTCTTTGTAGCGCTGATTTGCCTTTCCAGGTTGCTTGGTTGGCCAAAAAGGGCGTATGCGTTTTTTCCTGAATATATTCAGGAAAAAACGCATACGCCCTTTTTGGCCAAGGGCATCATGGTCGAGGTTTTGCCGCTTTTCCTGTGCTTTAAAGGCGATTCGACTCTACCTCCTGAAATCTGTTTCCTGCAATTCTGCCTTGCTTTCAAATCCTCCTCGTTGCCTTCCCTCAATATATTTGTGGACGAGAGTTATCATTTCTAACTCTGCAGGTTTGTGAATTGCAGTGCCCCTGAGCTCGATTTTTCAACTCGTTTTTTTGGGAGCTGGCCGCAAAAGCACAGGATTGCTTCAGGCCCTGTTCTGCTTCCGGGCGGCAGGCTGAGCCTGTGGTTAATTCTTCTTCCTGATGGGAAAATAGAGTGACCTGTGCCTGTCCCAACACCTAGAGCTAGTCTCTCACTGGTTCCCCCTCTTCCCGTTCATCCTCAGGACAATTTGCAACCTGTACGGAACAGGAGGTTGAAGGTGCTGATTCTCGAAGGAGGGAGATTGCTAGTAAAGCGGCTGTAATGGCCAACCCGAGCACAAGGAGATGAGAAATGAGGTGCGTTTTCGAAACCTTTCCCGATCACACGGTGTACCATCTTCTGGGTTTCTCATGCATGTTTTTGTTATAGGAAGATGCCCTTGAACTTGGAGATTTGGGACCCATGGGATGGGTACCACGCAGTATTACTTTAAAGGGCCTGCGTTTCCTCAACCAACCTGACCAAACCTCTCAGCCACAAGAGTGTCCACCCTTATGTCTCAATCAGCTGTGGGTCTAGAGATGGTCAATCCAGGTGGCATCACAGCCCCTGAACGAATATTGTAAGAATTTCTCTCTCTTTCACTGTCTTTGTTTCACGGGTTTTTAAAAGTAATTGATTTTTATAATGGGGTTTAGCTGCTTTTCACTGCTGTTTTTATGCTGCTTTACACCCACTTGACTCACTTACAGAGAGATATCAATACATAGCTTTGAAGATTCTTCCTAGTCAGATATATTCTTGGGCGGTGAATAGGGGGTTTTTGCGTCCAGTTCACTGAGCAAGGAGTAGGTCTTGTCTATTACATATTGGGCTTATTGAACGGTATCTGAGCTAATTTGAAACCCTTGTTTTCTGCCTCACCCGACCTCACCTTTCCCGTTAAGCAGCCATAGTGTGTTTTGTAAACGTGTGTCTCTGTTCTGTTTTGTAATTCAGTTCAAGTGTAGCGGTTTTTACATTCCCTCTATAAGTGATATCTTATGATAAGTGTCGTTTTCTGGTTGACTTATTTCACTTAGAATCGTCGTACCTAAATCCACTCATCATGCTGCTACTAGCCTTATGACGTTGATTTCCTGGCTGAGTGATATTCCATTGTACATAAGGACCACAACTTCTTTATCCATTTTTTTCTTTCCTGGGATATTTAAGGTGTAACGAAGTGGAGGTTCTTGTCAACAGAGCAGCCCTAAACTTTGGGGTGCCTGTGTCTTGCTGATTTTTACTTTTCCCAATTTATACACCCATGAGTGGAAGTGCCCTATGCTCTCTAAGCTGAGTTTTTTAGAGGTTTCAGGACACACCGTACACTTCTCCAGAGTGGCTGTTGGCAATTTACATCACGCCCATCAGCGTAGCAAGGCTCCCGTTTCTCCATGGCCTGTCCTGCATTTCTGGTTTTGACACTTTATTCAGCATGGCCCTTTTGACCGATGGGAAGCGAGACTTCTTTGTAGCGCTGATTTGCCTTTCCAGGTTGCTTGGTTGGCCAAAAAGGGCGTATGCGTTTTTTCCTGAATATATTCAGGAAAAAACGCATACGCCCTTTTTGGCCAAGGGCATCATGGTCGAGGTTTTGCCGCCTTTCCTGTGCTTTAAAGGCGATTCGAATCTACCTCCTGAAATCTGTTTCCTGCAATTCTGCCTTGCTTTCAAATCCTCTTCGTTGCCTTCCCTCAATATATTTGTGGACGAGAGTTATCATTTCTAACTCTGCAGGTTTGTGAATTGCAGTGCCCCTGAGCTCCATTTTTCAACTCGCTTTCTTCGGAGCTGGCCGCAAAAGCGCAGGATTGCTTCAGGCCCTATTCTGGTTCCGGGCGGCAGGCTGAGCCTGTGGTTAATTCTTCTTCCTGATGGGAAAATAGAGTGACCTGTGCCTGTCCCAACACCTAGAGCTAGTCTCTCATTGGTTCCCCCTCTTCCCGTTCATCCTCAGGACAAATTGCAACCTGTACGGAACAGGAGGTTAAAGGTGCTGATTCTCCACGGAGGGAGATTGCTACTAACGCGGCTGGAATGGCGAACCCGAGCACAAGGAGATGAGAAATGAGGTGCGTTTTAGAAACCTTTCCCGATCACACGGTGTACCATCTTCTGGGTTTCTCATGCATGTTTTCGATGTAGGAAGATGCCCTTGAACCTGGAGATTTGGGACCCATGGGATGGGTACCACGCAGTGTTACTTTAAAGGGTCTGCGTTTGCTCACCCAACCTCACCAAAACTCTCAGCCCCAAGAGTGTCCACCCTTATGTCTCAATCAGCTGTGGGTCTAGAGATGGTCAATCCAGGTGGCATCACAGCCCCTGAACGAATTTTGTAAGAATTTCTCTCTCTTTCACTGTCTTTGTTTCACGGGATTTTAAAAGTAATTGATTTTTATAATGGGGTTTAGCTGCTTTTCACTGCTCTGTTTATGCTGCTTTACACCCACTTGACTCATTTACAGAGAGATATCAATACATAGCTTTGAAGATTCTTCCTAGTCAGGTATATTCTTGGGCGGTGAATAGGGGGTGTCGAGTCCAGTTCACTGAGCAAGGAGTAGGTCTTGTCTATTACATATTGGGTTTATGGAACGGTGTCTGAGCTAATTTGAAACCCTTGTTTTCTCCCTCACCCGACCTCACCTTTCCCGTTAAGCAGCCATAGTGTGTTTTGTAAACGTGTGACGCTGTTCTGTTTTGTAATTCAGTTCAAGTGTAGCGGTTTTTACATTCCCTCTCTAAGTGATATCTTATGATAAGTGTCTTTTTCTGTGTGACTTATTTCACTTAGAATCGTCGTACCTAAATCCTCTCATCATGCTGCTACTAGCCTTATGACGTTAATTTCATGGCTGAGTGATATGCCATTGTACATAAGGACCACAACTTCCTTATCCATTTTTCTCTTTCCTGGGATATTTAAGGTGTAACGAAGTGGAGGTTCTTGTCAACAGAGCAGCCCTAAACTTTGGGGTGCCTGTGTCTTGCTGATTTTTAGTTTTCCCAATTTATACGCCCATGAGTGGAAGTGCCTTATGCTCTCTATGCTGAGTTCTTTAGATGTTTCAGGAAACACCGTACACTTCTCCAGAGTGGCTGTTGGCAATTTACATCCCGCCCATCAGCGTAGTAAGGCTCCCGTTTCTCCATGGCCTGTCCTGCATTTCTGGTTTTGACACTTTATTCAGCATGGCCCTTTTGACCGATGGGAAGCGAGACTTCTTTGTAGCGCTGATTTGCCTTTCCAGGTTGCTTGGTTGGCCAAAAAGGGCGTATGCGTTTTTTCCTGAATATATTCAGGAAAAAACGCATACGCCCTTTTTGGCCAAGGGCATCATGGTCGAGGTTTTGCCGCTTTTCCTGTGCTTTAAAGGCGATTCGACTCTACCTCCTGAAATCTGTTTCCTGTAATTCTGCCTTGCTTTCAAATCCTCCTCGTTGCCTTCCCTCAATATATTTGTGGACGAGAGTTATCATTTATAACTCTGCAGGTTTGTGAATTGCAGTGCCCCTGAGCTCGATTTTTCAACTCGTTTTTTTGGGAGCTGGCCGCAAAAGCACAGGATTGCTTCAGGCCCTGTTCTGCTTCCGGGCGGCAGGCTGAGCCTGTGGTTAATTCTTCTTCCTGATGGGAAAATAGAGTGACCTGTGCCTGTCCCAACACCTAGAGCTAGTCTCTCACTGGTTCCCCCTCTTCCCGTTCATCCTCAGGACAATTTGCAACCTGTACGGAACAGGAGGTTGAAGGTGCTGATTCTCGAAGGAGGGAGATTGCTAGTAAAGCGGCTGTAATGGCCAACCCGAGCACAAGGAGATGAGAAATGAGGTGCGTTTTCGAAACCTTTCCCGATCACACGGTGTACCATCTTCTGGGTTTCTCATGCATGTTTTTGTTATAGGAAGATGCCCTTGAACTTGGAGATTTGGGACCCATGGGATGGGTACCACGCAGTATTACTTTAAAGGGCCTGCGTTTCCTCAACCAACCTGACCAAACCTCTCAGCCACAAGAGTGTCCACCCTTATGTCTCAATCAGCTGTGGGTCTAGAGATGGTCAATCCAGGTGGCATCACAGCCCCTGAACGAATATTGTAAGAATTTCTCTCTCTTTCACTGTCTTTGTTTCACGGGTTTTTAAAAGTAATTGATTTTTATAATGGGGTTTAGCTGCTTTTCACTGCTGTTTTTATGCTGCTTTACACCCACTTGACTCACTTACAGAGAGATATCAATACATAGCTTTGAAGATTCTTCCTAGTCAGATATATTCTTGGGCGGTGAATAGGGGGTTTTTGCGTCCAGTTCACTGAGCAAGGAGTAGGTCTTGTCTATTACATATTGGGTTTATTGAACGGTATCTGAGCTAATTTGAAACCCTTGTTTTCTGCCTCACCCGACCTCACCTTTCCCGTTAAGCAGCCATAGTGTGTTTTGTAAACGTGTGTCTCTGTTCTGTTTTGTAATTCAGTTCAAGTGTAGCGGTTTTTACATTCCCTCTATAAGTGATATCTTATGATAAGTGTCGTTTTCTGGTTGACTTATTTCACTTAGAATCGTCGTACCTAAATCCACTCATCATGCTGCTACTAGCCTTATGACGTTGATTTCCTGGCTGAGTGATATTCCATTGTACATAAGGACCACAACTTCTTTATCCATTTTTTTCTTTCCTGGGATATTTAAGGTGTAACGAAGTGGAGGTTCTTGTCAACAGAGCAGCCCTAAACTTTGGGGTGCCTGTGTCTTGCTGATTTTTACTTTTCCCAATTTATACACCCATGAGTGGAAGTGCCCTATGCTCTCTAAGCTGAGTTTTTTAGAGGTTTCAGGACACACCGTACACTTCTCCAGAGTGGCTGTTGGCAATTTACATCACGCCCATCAGCGTAGCAAGGCTCCCGTTTCTCCATGGCCTGTCCTGCATTTCTGGTTTTGACACTTTATTCAGCATGGCCCTTTTGACCGATGGGAAGCGAGACTTCTTTGTAGCGCTGATTTGCCTTTCCAGGTTGCTTGGTTGGCCAAAAAGGGCGTATGCGTTTTTTCCTGAATATATTCAGGAAAAAACGCATACGCCCTTTTTGGCCAAGGGCATCATGGTCGAGGTTTTGCCGCCTTTCCTGTGCTTTAAAGGCGATTCGAATCTACCTCCTGAAATCTGTTTCCTGCAATTCTGCCTTGCTTTCAAATCCTCTTCGTTGCCTTCCCTCAATATATTTGTGGACGAGAGTTATCATTTCTAACTCAGCAGGTTTGTGAATTGCAGTGCCCCTGAGCTCCATTTTTCAACTCGCTTTCTTCGGAGCTGGCCGCAAAAGCGCAGGATTGCTTCAGGCCCTATTCTGGTTCCGGGCGGCAGGCTGAGCCTGTGGTTAATTCTTCTTCCTGATGGGAAAATAGAGTGACCTGTGCCTGTCCCAACACCTAGAGCTAGTCTCTCATTGGTTCCCCCTCTTCCCGTTCATCCTCAGGACAAATTGCAACCTGTACGGAACAGGAGGTTAAAGGTGCTGATTCTCCACGGAGGGAGATTGCTACTAACGTGGCTGGAATGGCGAACCCGAGCACAAGGAGATGAGAAATGAGGTGCGTTTTAGAAACCTTTCCCGATCACACGGTGTACCATCTTCTGGGTTTCTCATGCATGTTTTCGATGTAGGAAGATGCCCTTGAACCTGGAGATTTGGGACCCATGGGATGGGTACCATGCAGTATTACTTTAAAGGGTCTGCGTTTGCTCACCCAACCTCACCAAACCTCTCAGCCCCAAGAGTGTCCACCCTTATGTCTCAATCAGCTGTGGGTCTAGAGATGGTCAATCCAGGTGGCATCACAGTCCCTGAACGAATTTTGTAAGAATTTCTCTCTCTTTCACTGTCTTTGTTTCACGGGATTTTAAAAGTAATTGATTTTTATAATGGGGTTTAGCTGCTTTTCACTGCTCTGTTTATGCTGCTTTACACCCACTTGACTCATTTACAGAGAGATATCAATACATAGCTTTGAAGATTCTTCCTAGTCAGGTATATTCTTGGGCGGTGAATAGGGGGTGTCGAGTCCAGTTCACTGAGCAAGGAGTAGGTCTTGTCTATTACATATTGGGTTTATTGAACGGTATCTGAGCTAATTTGAAACCCTTGTTTTCTGCCTCACCCGACCTCACCTTTCCCGTTAAGCAGCCATAGTGTGTTTTGTAAACGTGTGTCTCTGTTCTGTTTTGTAATTCAGTTCAAGTGTAGCGGTTTTTACATTCCCTCTATAAGTGATATCTTATGATAAGTGTCGTTTTCTGGTTGACTTATTTCACTTAGAATCGTCGTACCTAAATCCACTCATCATGCTGCTACTAGCCTTATGACGTTGATTTCCTGGCTGAGTGATATTCCATTGTACATAAGGACCACAACTTCTTTATCCATTTTTTTCTTTCCTGGGATATTTAAGGTGTAACGAAGTGGAGGTTCTTGTCAACAGAGCAGCCCTAAACTTTGGGGTGCCTGTGTCTTGCTGATTTTTACTTTTCCCAATTTATACACCCATGAGTGGAAGTGCCCTATGCTCTCTAAGCTGAGTTTTTTAGAGGTTTCAGGACACACCGTACACTTCTCCAGAGTGGCTGTTGGCAATTTACATCACGCCCATCAGCGTAGCAAGGCTCCCGTTTCTCCATGGCCTGTCCTGCATTTCTGGTTTTGACACTTTATTCAGCATGGCCCTTTTGACCGATGGGAAGCGAGACTTCTTTGTAGCGCTGATTTGCCTTTCCAGGTTGCTTGGTTGGCCAAAAAGGGCGTATGCGTTTTTTCCTGAATATATTCAGGAAAAAACGCATACGCCCTTTTTGGCCAAGGGCATCATGGTCGAGGTTTTGCCGCCTTTCCTGTGCTTTAAAGGCGATTCGAATCTACCTCCTGAAATCTGTTTCCTGCAATTCTGCCTTGCTTTCAAATCCTCTTCGTTGCCTTCCCTCAATATATTTGTGGACAAGAGTTATCATTTCTAACTCTGCAGGTTTGTGAATTGCAGTGCCCCTGAGCTCCATTTTTCAACTCGCTTTCTTCGGAGCTGGCCGCAAAAGCGCAGGATTGCTTCAGGCCCTATTCTGGTTCCGGGCGGCAGGCTGAGCCTGTGGTTAATTCTTCTTCCTGATGGGAAAATAGAGTGACCTGTGCCTGTCCCAACACCTAGAGCTAGTCTCTCATTGGTTCCCCCTCTTCCCGTTCATCCTCAGGACAAATTGCAACCTGTACGGAACAGGAGGTTAAAGGTGCTGATTCTCCACGGAGGGAGATTGCTACTAACGCGGCTGGAATGGCGAACCCGAGCACAAGGAGATGAGAAATGAGGTGCGTTTTAGAAACCTTTCCCGATCACACGGTGTACCATCTTCTGGGTTTCTCATGCATGTTTTCGATGTAGGAAGATGCCCTTGAACCTGGAGATTTGGGACCCATGGGATGGGTACCACGCAGTGTTACTTTAAAGGGTCTGCGTTTGCTCACCCAACCTCACCAAAACTCTCAGCCCCATGAGTGTCCACCCTTATGTCTCAATCAGCTGTGGGTCTAGAGATGGTCAATCCAGGTGGCATCACAGCCCCTGAACGAATTTTGTAAGAATTTCTCTCTCTTTCACTGTCTTTGTTTCACGGGATTTTAAAAGTAATTGATTTTTATAATGGGGTTTAGCTGCTTTTCACTGCTCTGTTTATGCTGCTTTACACCCACTTGACTCATTTACAGAGAGATATCAATACATAGCTTTGAAGATTCTTCCTAGTCAGGTATATTCTTGGGCGGTGAATAGGGGGTGTCGAGTCCAGTTCACTGAGCAAGGAGTAGGTCTTGTCTATTACATATTGGGTTTATGGAACGGTATCTGAGCTAATTTGAAACCCTTGTTTTCTCCCTCACCCGACCTCACCTTTCCCGTTAAGCAGCCATAGTGTGTTTTGTAAACGTGTGACGCTGTTCTGTTTTGTAATTCAGTTCAAGTGTAGCGGTTTTTACATTCCCTCTCTAAGTGATATCTTATGATAAGTGTCTTTTTCTGTGTGACTTATTTCACTTAGAATCGTCGTACCTAAATCCTCTCATCATGCTGCTACTAGCCTTATGACGTTAATTTCATGGCTGAGTGATATGCCATTGTACATAAGGACCACAACTTCCTTATCCATTTTTCTCTTTCCTGGGATATTTAAGGTGTAACGAAGTGGAGGTTCTTGTCAACAGAGCAGCCCTAAACTTTGGGGTGCCTGTGTCTTGCTGATTTTTAGTTTTCCCAATTTATACGCCCATGAGTGGAAGTGCCTTATGCTCTCTATGCTGAGTTCTTTAGATGTTTCAGGAAACACCGTACACTTCTCCAGAGTGGCTGTTGGCAATTTACATCCCGCCCATCAGCGTAGTAAGGCTCCCGTTTCTCCGTGGCCTGTCCTGCATTTCTGGTTTTGACACTTTATTCAGCATGGCCCTTTTGACCGATGGGAAGCGAGACTTCTTTGTAGCGCTGATTTGCCTTTCCAGGTTGCTTGGTTGGCCAAAAAGGGCGTATGCGTTTTTTCCTGAATATATTCAGGAAAAAACGCATACGCCCTTTTTGGCCAAGGGCATCATGGTCGAGGTTTTGCCGCTTTTCCTGTGCTTTAAAGGCGATTCGACTCTACCTCCTGAAATCTGTTTCCTGCAATTCTGCCTTGCTTTCAAATCCTCCTCGTTGCCTTCCCTCAATATATTTGTGGACGAGAGTTATCATTTATAACTCTGCAGGTTTGTGAATTGCAGTGCCCCTGAGCTCGATTTTTCAACTCGTTTTTTTGGGAGCTGGCCGCAAAAGCACAGGATTGCTTCAGGCCCTGTTCTGCTTCCGGGCGGCAGGCTGAGCCTGTGGTTAATTCTTCTTCCTGATGGGAAAATAGAGTGACCTGTGCCTGTCCCAACACCTAGAGCTAGTCTCTCACTGGTTCCCCCTCTTCCCGTTCATCCTCAGGACAATTTGCAACCTGTACGGAACAGGAGGTTGAAGGTGCTGATTCTCGAAGGAGGGAGATTGCTAGTAAAGCGGCTGTAATGGCCAACCCGAGCACAAGGAGATGAGAAATGAGGTGCGTTTTCGAAACCTTTCCCGATCACACGGTGTACCATCTTCTGGGTTTCTCATGCATGTTTTTGTTATAGGAAGATGCCCTTGAACTTGGAGATTTGGGACCCATGGGATGGGTACCACGCAGTATTACTTTAAAGGGCCTGCGTTTCCTCAACCAACCTGACCAAACCTCTCAGCCACAAGAGTGTCCACCCTTATGTCTCAATCAGCTGTGGGTCTAGAGATGGTCAATCCAGGTGGCATCACAGCCCCTGAACGAATATTGTAAGAATTTCTCTCTCTTTCACTGTCTTTGTTTCACGGGTTTTTAAAAGTAATTGATTTTTATAATGGGGTTTAGCTGCTTTTCACTGCTGTTTTTATGCTGCTTTACACCCACTTGACTCACTTACAGAGAGATATCAATACATAGCTTTGAAGATTCTTCCTAGTCAGATATATTCTTGGGCGGTGAATAGGGGGTTTTTGCGTCCAGTTCACTGAGCAAGGAGTAGGTCTTGTCTATTACATATTGGGTTTATTGAACGGTATCTGAGCTAATTTGAAACCCTTGTTTTCTGCCTCACCCGACCTCACCTTTCCCGTTAAGCAGCCATAGTGTGTTTTGTAAACGTGTGTCTCTGTTCTGTTTTGTAATTCAGTTCAAGTGTAGCGGTTTTTACATTCCCTCTATAAGTGATATCTTATGATAAGTGTCGTTTTCTGGTTGACTTATTTCACTTAGAATCGTCGTACCTAAATCCACTCATCATGCTGCTACTAGCCTTATGACGTTGATTTCCTGGCTGAGTGATATTCCATTGTACATAAGGACCACAACTTCTTTATCCATTTTTTTCTTTCCTGGGATATTTAAGGTGTAACGAAGTGGAGGTTCTTGTCAACAGAGCAGCCCTAAACTTTGGGGTGCCTGTGTCTTGCTGATTTTTACTTTTCCCAATTTATACACCCATGAGTGGAAGTGCCCTATGCTCTCTAAGCTGAGTTTTTTAGAGGTTTCAGGACACACCGTACACTTCTCCAGAGTGGCTGTTGGCAATTTACATCCCGCCCATCAGCGTAGCAAGGCTCCCGTTTCTCCATGGCCTGTCCTGCATTTCTGGTTTTGACACTTTATTCAGCATGGCCCTTTTGACCGATGGGAAGCGAGACTTCTTTGTAGCGCTGATTTGCCTTTCCAGGTTGCTTGGTTGGCCAAAAAGGGCGTATGCGTTTTTTCCTGAATATATTCAGGAAAAAACGCATACGCCCTTTTTGGCCAAGGGCATCATGGTCGAGGTTTTGCCGCCTTTCCTGTGCTTTAAAGGCGATTCGAATCTACCTCCTGAAATCTGTTTCCTGCAATTCTGCCTTGCTTTCAAATCCTCTTCGTTGCCTTCCCTCAATATATTTGTGGACGAGAGTTATCATTTCTAACTCTGCAGGTTTGTGAATTGCAGTGCCCCTGAGCTCCATTTTTCAACTCGCTTTCTTCAGAGCTGGCCGCAAAAGCGCAGGATTGCTTCAGGCCCTATTCTGGTTCCGGGCGGCAGGCTGAGCCTGTGGTTAATTCTTCTTCCTGATGGGAAAATAGAGTGACCTGTGCCTGTCCCAACACCTAGAGCTAGTCTCTCATTGGTTCCCCCTCTTCCCGTTCATCCTCAGGACAAATTGCAACCTGTACGGAACAGGAGGTTAAAGGTGCTGATTCTCCACGGAGGGAGATTGCTACTAACGTGGCTGGAATGGCGAACCCGAGCACAAGGAGATGAGAAATGAGGTGCGTTTTAGAAACCTTTCCCGATCACACGGTGTACCATCTTCTGGGTTTCTCATGCATGTTTTCGATGTAGGAAGATGCCCTTGAACCTGGAGATTTGGGACCCATGGGATGGGTACCATGCAGTATTACTTTAAAGGGTCTGCGTTTGCTCACCCAACCTCACCAAACCTCTCAGCCCCAAGAGTGTCCACCCTTATGTCTCAATCAGCTGTGGGTCTAGAGATGGTCAATCCAGGTGGCATCAC
Source organism: Balaenoptera borealis (assembly GCF_965194805.1). Taxonomy (NCBI): domain Eukaryota; kingdom Metazoa; phylum Chordata; class Mammalia; order Artiodactyla; family Balaenopteridae; genus Balaenoptera; species Balaenoptera borealis. Next base: position 64,845 of record NW_028123702.1, on the reverse strand, counting down.
AGCCCCTGAACGAATTTTGTAAGAATTTCTCTCTCTTTCACTGTCTTTGTTTCACGGGATTTTAAAAGTAATTGATTTTTATAATGGGGTTTAGCTGCTTTTCACTGCTCTGTTTATGCTGCTTTACACCCACTTGACTCATTTACAGAGAGATATCAATACATAGCTTTGAAGATTCTTCCTAGTCAGGTATATGCTTGGGCGGTGAATAGGGGGTGTCGAGTCCAGTTCACTGAGCAAGGAGTAGGTCTTGTCTATTACATATTGGGTTTATTGAACGGTATCTGAGCTAATTTGAAACCCTTGTTTTCTCCCTCACCCGACCTCACCTTTCCCGTTAAGCAGCCATAGTGTGTTTTGTAAACGTGTGTCTCTGTTCTGTTTTGTAATTCAGTTCAAGTGTAGCGGTTTTTACATTCCCTCTCTAAGTGATATCTTATGATAAGTGTCGTTTTCTGGTTGACTTATTTCACTTAGAATCGTCGTACCTAAATCCACTCATCATGCTGCTACTAGCCTTATGACGTTGATTTCTTGGCTGAGTGATATTCCATTGTACATAAGGACCACAACTTCTTTATCCATTTTTTTCTTTCCTGGGATATTTAAGGTGTAACGAAGTGGAGGTTCTTGTCAACAGAGCAGCCCTAAACTTTGGGGTGCCTGTGTCTTGCTGATTTTTACTTTTCCCAATTTATACACCCATGAGTGGAAGTGCCCTATGCTCTCTAAGCTGAGTTTTTTAGAGGTTTCAGGACACACCGTACACTTCTCCAGAGTGGCTGTTGGCAATTTACATCCCGCCCATCAGTGTAGCAAGGCTCCCGTTTCTCCATGGCCTGTCCTGCATTTCTGGTTTTGACACTTTATTCAGCATGGCCCTTTTGACCGATGGGAAGCGAGACTTCTTTGTAGCGCTGATTTGCCTTTCCAGGTTGCTTGGTTGGCCAAAAAGGGCGTATGCGTTTTTTCCTGAATATATTCAGGAAAAAACGCATACGCCCTTTTTGGCCAAGGGCATCATGGTCGAGGTTTTGCCGCTTTTCCTGTGCTTTAAAGGCGATTCGACTCTACCTCCTGAAATCTGTTTCCTGCAATTCTGCCTTGCTTTCAAATCCTCCTCGTTGCCTTCCCTCAATATATTTGTGGACGAGAGTTATCATTTATAACTCTGCAGGTTTGTGAATTGCAGTGCCCCTGAGCTCGATTTTTCAACTCGTTTTTTTGGGAGCTGGCCGCAAAAGCACAGGATTGCTTCAGGCCCTGTTCTGCTTCCGGGCGGCAGGCTGAGCCTGTGGTTAATTCTTCTTCCTGATGGGAAAATAGAGTGACCTGTGCCTGTCCCAACACCTAGAGCTAGTCTCTCACTGGTTCCCCCTCTTCCCGTTCATCCTCAGGACAATTTGCAACCTGTACGGAACAGGAGGTTGAAGGTGCTGATTCTCGAAGGAGGGAGATTGCTAGTAAAGCGGCTGTAATGGCCAACCCGAGCACAAGGAGATGAGAAATGAGGTGCGTTTTCGAAACCTTTCCCGATCACACGGTGTACCATCTTCTGGGTTTCTCATGCATGTTTTTGTTATAGGAAGATGCCCTTGAACTTGGAGATTTGGGACCCATGGGATGGGTACCACGCAGTATTACTTTAAAGGGCCTGCGTTTCCTCAACCAACCTGACCAAACCTCTCAGCCACAAGAGTGTCCACCCTTATGTCTCAATCAGCTGTGGGTCTAGAGATGGTCAATCCAGGTGGCATCACAGCCCCTGAACGAATATTGTAAGAATTTCTCTCTCTTTCACTGTCTTTGTTTCACGGGTTTTTAAAAGTATTTGATTTTTATAATGGGGTTTAGCTGCTTTTCACTGCTGTTTTTATGCTGCTTTACACCCACTTGACTCACTTACAGAGAGATATCAATACATAGCTTTGAAGATTCTTCCTAGTCAGATATATTCTTGGGCGGTGAATAGGGGGTTTTTGCGTCCAGTTCACTGAGCAAGGAGTAGGTCTTGTCTATTACATATTGGGCTTATTGAACGGTATCTGAGCTAATTTGAAACCCTTGTTTTCTGCCTCACCCGACCTCACCTTTCCCGTTAAGCAGCCATAGTGTGTTTTGTAAACGTGTGTCTCTGTTCTGTTTTGTAATTCAGTTCAAGTGTAGCGGTTTTTACATTCCCTCTATAAGTGATATCTTATGATAAGTGTCGTTTTCTGGTTGACTTATTTCACTTAGAATCGTCGTACCTAAATCCACTCATCATGCTGCTACTAGCCTTATGACGTTGATTTCCTGGCTGAGTGATATTCCATTGTACATAAGGACCACAACTTCTTTATCCATTTTTTTCTTTCCTGGGATATTTAAGGTGTAACGAAGTGGAGGTTCTTGTCAACAGAGCAGCCCTAAACTTTGGGGTGCCTGTGTCTTGCTGATTTTTACTTTTCCCAATTTATACACCCATGAGTGGAAGTGCCCTATGCTCTCTAAGCTGAGTTTTTTAGAGGTTTCAGGACACACCGTACACTTCTCCAGAGTGGCTGTTGGCAATTTACATCCCGCCCATCAGCGTAGCAAGGCTCCCGTTTCTCCATGGCCTGTCCTGCATTTCTGGTTTTGACACTTTATTCAGCATGGCCCTTTTGACCGATGGGAAGCGAGACTTCTTTGTAGCGCTGATTTGCCTTTCCAGGTTGCTTGGTTGGCCAAAAAGGGCGTATGCGTTTTTTCCTGAATATATTCAGGAAAAAACGCATACGCCCTTTTTGGCCAAGGGCATCATGGTCGAGGTTTTGCCGCCTTTCCTGTGCTTTAAAGGCGATTCGAATCTACCTCCTGAAATCTGTTTCCTGCAATTCTGCCTTGCTTTCAAATCCTCTTCGTTGCCTTCCCTCAATATATTTGTGGACGAGAGTTATCATTTCTAACTCTGCAGGTTTGTGAATTGCAGTGCCCCTGAGCTCCATTTTTCAACTCGCTTTCTTCGGAGCTGGCCGCAAAAGCGCAGGATTGCTTCAGGCCCTATTCTGGTTCCGGGTGGCAGGCTGAGCCTGTGGTTAATTCTTCTTCCTGATGGGAAAATAGAGTGACCTGTGCCTGTCCCAACACCTAGAGCTAGTCTCTCATTGGTTCCCCCTCTTCCCGTTCATCCTCAGGACAAATTGCAACCTGTACGGAACAGGAGGTTAAAGGTGCTGATTCTCCACGGAGGGAGATTGCTACTAACGCGGCTGGAATGGCGAACCCGAGCACAAGGCGATGAGAAATGAGGTGCGTTTTAGAAACCTTTCCCGATCACACGGTGTACCATCTTCTGGGTTTCTCATGCATGTTTTCGATGTAGGAAGATGCCCTTGAACCTGGAGATTTGGGACCCATGGGATGGGTACCACGCAGTGTTACTTTAAAGGGTCTGCGTTTGCTCACCCAACCTCACCAAACCTCTCAGCCCCAAGAGTGTCCACCCTTATGTCTCAATCAGCTGTGGGTCTAGAGATGGTCAATCCAGGTGGCATCACAGCCCCTGAACGAATTTTGTAAGAATTTCTCTCTCTTTCACTGTCTTTGTTTCACGGGATTTTAAAAGTAATTGATTTTTATAATGGGGTTTAGCTGCTTTTCACTGCTCTGTTTATGCTGCTTTACACCCACTTGACTCATTTACAGAGAGATATCAATACATAGCTTTGAAGATTCTTCCTAGTCAGGTATATTCTTGGGCGGTGAATAGGGGGTGTCGAGTCCAGTTCACTGAGCAAGGAGTAGGTCTTGTCTATTACATATTGGGTTTATGGAACGGTATCTGAGCTAATTTGAAACCCTTGTTTTCTCCCTCACCCGACCTCACCTTTCCCGTTAAGCAGCCATAGTGTGTTTTGTAAACGTGTGACGCTGTTCTGTTTTGTAATTCAGTTCAAGTGTAGCGGTTTTTACATTCCCTCTCTAAGTGATATCTTATGATAAGTGTCTTTTTCTGTGTGACTTATTTCACTTAGAATCGTCGTACCTAAATCCTCTCATCATGCTGCTACTAGCCTTATGACGTTAATTTCATGGCTGAGTGATATGCCATTGTACATAAGGACCACAACTTCCTTATCCATTTTTCTCTTTCCTGGGATATTTAAGGTGTAACGAAGTGGAGGTTCTTGTCAACAGAGCAGCCCTAAACTTTGGGGTGCCTGTGTCTTGCTGATTTTTAGTTTTCCCAATTTATACGCCCATGAGTGGAAGTGCCTTATGCTCTCTATGCTGAGTTCTTTAGATGTTTCAGGAAACACCGTACACTTCTCCAGAGTGGCTGTTGGCAATTTACATCCCGCCCATCAGCGTAGTAAGGCTCCCGTTTCTCCATGGCCTGTCCTGCATTTCTGGTTTTGACACTTTATTCAGCATGGCCCTTTTGACCGATGGGAAGCGAGACTTCTTTGTAGCGCTGATTTGCCTTTCCAGGTTGCTTGGTTGGCCAAAAAGGGCGTATGCGTTTTTTCCTGAATATATTCAGGAAAAAACGCATACGCCCTTTTTGGCCAAGGGCATCATGGTCGAGGTTTTGCCGCTTTTCCTGTGCTTTAAAGGCGATTCGACTCTACCTCCTGAAATCTGTTTCCTGCAATTCTGCCTTGCTTTCAAATCCTCCTCGTTGCCTTCCCTCAATATATTTGTGGACGAGAGTTATCATTTATAACTCTGCAGGTTTGTGAATTGCAGTGCCCCTGAGCTCGATTTTTCAACTCGTTTTTTTGGGAGCTGGCCGCAAAAGCACAGGATTGCTTCAGGCCCTGTTCTGCTTCCGGGCGGCAGGCTGAGCCTGTGGTTAATTCTTCTTCCTGATGGGAAAATAGAGTGACCTGTGCCTGTCCCAACACCTAGAGCTAGTCTCTCACTGGTTCCCCCTCTTCCCGTTCATCCTCAGGACAATTTGCAACCTGTACGGAACAGGAGGTTGAAGGTGCTGATTCTCGAAGGAGGGAGATTGCTAGTAAAGCGGCTGTAATGGCCCACCCGAGCACAAGGAGATGAGAAATGAGGTGCGTTTTCGAAACCTTTCCCGATCACACGGTGTACCATCTTCTGGGTTTCTCATGCATGTTTTTGTTATAGGAAGATGCCCTTGAACTTGGAGATTTGGGACCCATGGGATGGGTACCACGCAGTATTACTTTAAAGGGCCTGCGTTTCCTCAACCAACCTGACCAAACCTCTCAGCCACAAGAGTGTCCACCCTTATGTCTCAATCAGCTGTGGGTCTAGAGATGGTCAATCCAGGTGGCATCACAGCCCCTGAACGAATATTGTAAGAATTTCTCTCTCTTTCACTGTCTTTGTTTCACGGGTTTTTAAAAGTAATTGATTTTTATAATGGGGTTTAGCTGCTTTTCACTGCTGTTTTTATGCTGCTTTACACCCACTTGACTCACTTACAGAGAGATATCAATACATAGCTTTGAAGATTCTTCCTAGTCAGATATATTCTTGGGCGGTGAATAGGGGGTTTTTGCGTCCAGTTCACTGAGCAAGGAGTAGGTCTTGTCTATTACATATTGGGCTTATTGAACGGTATCTGAGCTAATTTGAAACCCTTGTTTTCTGCCTCACCCGACCTCACCTTTCCCGTTAAGCAGCCATAGTGTGTTTTGTAAACGTGTGTCTCTGTTCTGTTTTGTAATTCAGTTCAAGTGTAGCGGTTTTTACATTCCCTCTATAAGTGATATCTTATGATAAGTGTCGTTTTCTGGTTGACTTATTTCACTTAGAATCGTCGTACCTAAATCCACTCATCATGCTGCTACTAGCCTTATGACGTTGATTTCCTGGCTGAGTGATATTCCATTGTACATAAGGACCACAACTTCTTTATCCATTTTTTTCTTTCCTGGGATATTTAAGGTGTAACGAAGTGGAGGTTCTTGTCAACAGAGCAGCCCTAAACTTTGGGGTGCCTGTGTCTTGCTGATTTTTACTTTTCCCAATTTATACACCCATGAGTGGAAGTGCCCTATGCTCTCTAAGCTGAGTTTTTTAGAGGTTTCAGGACACACCGTACACTTCTCCAGAGTGGCTGTTGGCAATTTACATGCCGCCCATCAGCGTAGCAAGGCTCCCGTTTCTCCATGGCCTGTCCTGCATTTCTGGTTTTGACACTTTATTCAGCATGGCCCTTTTGACCGATGGGAAGCGAGACTTCTTTGTAGCGCTGATTTGCCTTTCCAGGTTGCTTGGTTGGCCAAAAAGGGCGTATGCGTTTTTTCCTGAATATATTCAGGAAAAAACGCATACGCCCTTTTTGGCCAAGGGCATCATGGTCGAGGTTTTGCCGCCTTTCCTGTGCTTTAAAGGCGATTCGAATCTACCTCCTGAAATCTGTTTCCTGCAATTCTGCCTTGCTTTCAAATCCTCTTCGTTGCCTTCCCTCAATATATTTGTGGACGAGAGTTATCATTTCTAACTCTGCAGGTTTGTGAATTGCAGTGCCCCTGAGCTCCATTTTTCAACTCGCTTTCTTCGGAGCTGGCCGCAAAAGCGCAGGATTGCTTCAGGCCCTATTCTGGTTCCGGGCGGCAGGTTGAGCCTGTGGTTAATTCTTCTTCCTGATGGGAAAATAGAGTGACCTGTGCCTGTCCCAACACCTAGAGCTAGTCTCTCATTGGTTCCCCCTCTTCCCGTTCATCCTCAGGACAAATTGCAACCTGTACGGAACAGGAGGTTAAAGGTGCTGATTCTCCACGGAGGGAGATTGCTACTAACGCGGCTGGAATGGCGAACCCGAGCACAAGGAGATGAGAAATGAGGTGCGTTTTAGAAACCTTTCCCGATCACACGGTGTACCATCTTCTGGGTTTCTCATGCATGTTTTCGATGTAGGAAGATGCCCTTGAACCTGGAGATTTGGGACCCATGGGATGGGTACCACGCAGTATTACTTTAAAGGGTCTGCGTTTGCTCACCCAACCTCACCAAACCTCTCAGCCCCAAGAGTGTCCACCCTTATGTCTCAATCAGCTGTGGGTCTAGAGATGGTCAATCCAGGTGGCATCACAGCCCCTGAACGAATTTTGTAAGAATTTCTCTCTCTTTCACTGTCTTTGTTTCACGGGATTTTAAAAGTAATTGATTTTTATAATGGGGTTTAGCTGCTTTTCACTGCTCTGTTTATGCTGCTTTACACCCACTTGACTCATTTACAGAGAGATATCAATACATAGCTTTGAAGATTCTTCCTAGTCAGGTATATTCTTGGGCGGTGAATAGGGGGTGTCGAGTCCAGTTCACTGAGCAAGGAGTAGGTCTTGTCTATTACATATTGGGTTTATGGAACGGTATCTGAGCTAATTTGAAACCCTTGTTTTCTCCCTCACCCGACCTCACCTTTCCCGTTAAGCAGCCATAGTGTGTTTTGTAAACGTGTGACGCTGTTCTGTTTTGTAATTCAGTTCAAGTGTAGCGGTTTTTACATTCCCTCTCTAAGTGATATCTTATGATAAGTGTCTTTTTCTGTGTGACTTATTTCACTTAGAATCGTCGTACCTAAATCCTCTCATCATGCTGCTACTAGCCTTATGACGTTAATTTCATGGCTGAGTGATATGCCATTGTACATAAGGACCACAACTTCCTTATCCATTTTTCTCTTTCCTGGGATATTTAAGGTGTAACGAAGTGGAGGTTCTTGTCAACAGAGCAGCCCTAAACTTTGGGGTGCCTGTGTCTTGCTGATTTTTAGTTTTCCCAATTTATACGCCCATGAGTGGAAGTGCCTTATGCTCTCTATGCTGAGTTCTTTAGATGTTTCAGGAAACACCGTACACTTCTCCAGAGTGGCTGTTGGCAATTTACATCCCGCCCATCAGCGTAGTAAGGCTCCCGTTTCTCCATGGCCTGTCCTGCATTTCTGGTTTTGACACTTTATTCAGCATGGCCCTTTTGACCGATGGGAAGCGAGACTTCTTTGTAGCGCTGATTTGCCTTTCCAGGTTGCTTGGTTGGCCAAAAAGGGCGTATGCGTTTTTTCCTGAATATATTCAGGAAAAAACGCATACGCCCTTCTTGGCCAAGGGCATCATGGTCGAGGTTTTGCCGCTTTTCCTGTGCTTTAAAGGCGATTCGACTCTACCTCCTGAAATCTGTTTCCTGTAATTCTGCCTTGCTTTCAAATCCTCCTCGTTGCCTTCCCTCAATATATTTGTGGACGAGAGTTATCATTTATAACTCTGCAGGTTTGTGAATTGCAGTGCCCCTGAGCTCGATTTTTCAACTCGTTTTTTTGGGAGCTGGCCGCAAAAGCACAGGATTGCTTCAGGCCCTGTTCTGCTTCCGGGCGGCAGGCTGAGCCTGTGGTTAATTCTTCTTCCTGATGGGAAAATAGAGTGACCTGTGCCTGTCCCAACACCTAGAGCTAGTCTCTCACTGGTTCCCCCTCTTCCCGTTCATCCTCAGGACAATTTGCAACCTGTACGGAACAGGAGGTTGAAGGTGCTGATTCTCGAAGGAGGGAGATTGCTAGTAAAGCGGCTGTAATGGCCCACCCGAGCACAAGGAGATGAGAAATGAGGTGCGTTTTCGAAACCTTTCCCGATCACACGGTGTACCATCTTCTGGGTTTCTCATGCATGTTTTTGTTATAGGAAGATGCCCTTGAACTTGGAGATTTGGGACCCATGGGATGGGTACCACGCAGTATTACTTTAAAGGGCCTGCGTTTCCTCAACCAACCTGACCAAACCTCTCAGCCACAAGAGTGTCCACCCTTATGTCTCAATCAGCTGTGGGTCTAGAGATGGTCAATCCAGGTGGCATCACAGCCCCTGAACGAATATTGTAAGAATTTCTCTCTCTTTCACTGTCTTTGTTTCACGGGTTTTTAAAAGTAATTGATTTTTATAATGGGGTTTAGCTGCTTTTCACTGCTGTTTTTATGCTGCTTTACACCCACTTGACTCACTTACAGAGAGATATCAATACATAGCTTTGAAGATTCTTCCTAGTCAGATATATTCTTGGGCGGTGAATAGGGGGTTTTTGCGTCCAGTTCACTGAGCAAGGAGTAGGTCTTGTCTATTACATATTGGGCTTATTGAACGGTATCTGAGCTAATTTGAAACCCTTGTTTTCTGCCTCACCCGACCTCACCTTTCCCGTTAAGCAGCCATAGTGTGTTTTGTAAACGTGTGTCTCTGTTCTGTTTTGTAATTCAGTTCAAGTGTAGCGGTTTTTACATTCCCTCTATAAGTGATATCTTATGATAAGTGTCGTTTTCTGGTTGACTTATTTCACTTAGAATCGTCGTACCTAAATCCACTCATCATGCTGCTACTAGCCTTATGACGTTGATTTCCTGGCTGAGTGATATTCCATTGTACATAAGGACCACAACTTCTTTATCCATTTTTTTCTTTCCTGGGATATTTAAGGTGTAACGAAGTGGAGGTTCTTGTCAACAGAGCAGCCCTAAACTTTGGGGTGCCTGTGTCTTGCTGATTTTTACTTTTCCCAATTTATACACCCATGAGTGGAAGTGCCCTATGCTCTCTAAGCTGAGTTTTTTAGAGGTTTCAGGACACACCGTACACTTCTCCAGAGTGGCTGTTGGCAATTTACATGCCGCCCATCAGCGTAGCAAGGCTCCCGTTTCTCCATGGCCTGTCCTGCATTTCTGGTTTTGACACTTTATTCAGCATGGCCCTTTTGACCGATGGGAAGCGAGACTTCTTTGTAGCGCTGATTTGCCTTTCCAGGTTGCTTGGTTGGCCAAAAAGGGCGTATGCGTTTTTTCCTGAATATATTCAGGAAAAAACGCATACGCCCTTTTTGGCCAAGGGCATCATGGTCGAGGTTTTGCCGCCTTTCCTGTGCTTTAAAGGCGATTCGAATCTACCTCCTGAAATCTGTTTCCTGCAATTCTGCCTTGCTTTCAAATCCTCTTCGTTGCCTTCCCTCAATATATTTGTGGACGAGAGTTATCATTTCTAACTCTGCAGGTTTGTGAATTGCAGTGCCCCTGAGCTCCATTTTTCAACTCGCTTTCTTCGGAGCTGGCCGCAAAAGCGCAGGATTGCTTCAGGCCCTATTCTGGTTCCGGGCGGCAGGTTGAGCCTGTGGTTAATTCTTCTTCCTGATGGGAAAATAGAGTGACCTGTGCCTGTCCCAACACCTAGAGCTAGTCTCTCATTGGTTCCCCCTCTTCCCGTTCATCCTCAGGACAAATTGCAACCTGTACGGAACAGGAGGTTAAAGGTGCTGATTCTCCACGGAGGGAGATTGCTACTAACGCGGCTGGAATGGCGAACCCGAGCACAAGGAGATGAGAAATGAGGTGCGTTTTAGAAACCTTTCCCGATCACACGGTGTACCATCTTCTGGGTTTCTCATGCATGTTTTCGATGTAGGAAGATGCCCTTGAACCTGGAGATTTGGGACCCATGGGATGGGTACCACGCAGTATTACTTTAAAGGGTCTGCGTTTGCTCACCCAACCTCACCAAACCTCTCAGCCCCAAGAGTGTCCACCCTTATGTCTCAATCAGCTGTGGGTCTAGAGATGGTCAATCCAGGTGGCATCACAGCCCCTGAACGAATTTTGTAAGAATTTCTCTCTCTTTCACTGTCTTTGTTTCACGGGATTTTAAAAGTAATTGATTTTTATAATGGGGTTTAGCTGCTTTTCACTGCTCTGTTTATGCTGCTTTACACCCACTTGACTCATTTACAGAGAGATATCAATACATAGCTTTGAAGATTCTTCCTAGTCAGGTATATTCTTGGGCGGTGAATAGGGGGTGTCGAGTCCAGTTCACTGAGCAAGGAGTAGGTCTTGTCTATTACATATTGGGTTTATGGAACGGTATCTGAGCTAATTTGAAACCCTTGTTTTCTCCCTCACCCGACCTCACCTTTCCCGTTAAGCAGCCATAGTGTGTTTTGTAAACGTGTGACGCTGTTCTGTTTTGTAATTCAGTTCAAGTGTAGCGGTTTTTACATTCCCTCTCTAAGTGATATCTTATGATAAGTGTCTTTTTCTGTGTGACTTATTTCACTTAGAATCGTCGTACCTAAATCCTCTCATCATGCTGCTACTAGCCTTATGACGTTAATTTCATGGCTGAGTGATATGCCATTGTACATAAGGACCACAACTTCCTTATCCATTTTTCTCTTTCCTGGGATATTTAAGGTGTAACGAAGTGGAGGTTCTTGTCAACAGAGCAGCCCTAAACTTTGGGGTGCCTGTGTCTTGCTGATTTTTAGTTTTCCCAATTTATACGCCCATGAGTGGAAGTGCCTTATGCTCTCTATGCTGAGTTCTTTAGATGTTTCAGGAAACACCGTACACTTCTCCAGAGTGGCTGTTGGCAATTTACATCCCGCCCATCAGCGTAGTAAGGCTCCCGTTTCTCCATGGCCTGTCCTGCATTTCTGGTTTTGACACTTTATTCAGCATGGCCCTTTTGACCGATGGGAAGCGAGACTTCTTTGTAGCGCTGATTTGCCTTTCCAGGTTGCTTGGTTGGCCAAAAAGGGCGTATGCGTTTTTTCCTGAATATATTCAGGAAAAAACGCATACGCCCTTCTTGGCCAAGGGCATCATGGTCGAGGTTTTGCCGCTTTTCCTGTGCTTTAAAGGCGATTCGACTCTACCTCCTGAAATCTGTTTCCTGTAATTCTGCCTTGCTTTCAAATCCTCCTCGTTGCCTTCCCTCAATATATTTGTGGACGAGAGTTATCATTTATAACTCTGCAGGTTTGTGAATTGCAGTGCCCCTGAGCTCGATTTTTCAACTCGTTTTTTTGGGAGCTGGCCGCAAAAGCACAGGATTGCTTCAGGCCCTGTTCTGCTTCCGGGCGGCAGGCTGAGCCTGTGGTTAATTCTTCTTCCTGATGGGAAAATAGAGTGACCTGTGCCTGTCCCAACACCTAGAGCTAGTCTCTCACTGGTTCCCCCTCTTCCCGTTCATCCTCAGGACAATTTGCAACCTGTACGGAACAGGAGGTTGAAGGTGCTGATTCTCGAAGGAGGGAGATTGCTAGTAAAGCGGCTGTAATGGCCAACCCGAGCACAAGGAGATGAGAAATGAGGTGCGTTTTCGAAACCTTTCCCGATCACACGGTGTACCATCTTCTGGGTTTCTCATGCATGTTTTTGTTATAGGAAGATGCCCTTGAACTTGGAGATTTGGGACCCATGGGATGGGTACCACGCAGTATTACTTTAAAGGGCCTGCGTTTCCTCAACCAACCTGACCAAACCTCTCAGCCACAAGAGTGTCCACCCTTATGTCTCAATCAGCTGTGGGTCTAGAGATGGTCAATCCAGGTGGCATCACAGCCCCTGAACGAATATTGTAAGAATTTCTCTCTCTTTCACTGTCTTTGTTTCACGGGTTTTTAAAAGTAATTGATTTTTATAATGGGGTTTAGCTGCTTTTCACTGCTGTTTTTATGCTGCTTTACACCCACTTGACTCACTTACAGAGAGATATCAATACATAGCTTTGAAGATTCTTCCTAGTCAGATATATTCTTGGGCGGTGAATAGGGGGTTTTTGCGTCCAGTTCACTGAGCAAGGAGTAGGTCTTGTCTATTACATATTGGGTTTATTGAACGGTATCTGAGCTAATTTGAAACCCTTGTTTTCTGCCTCACCCGACCTCACCTTTCCCGTTAAGCAGCCATAGTGTGTTTTGTAAACGTGTGTCTCTGTTCTGTTTTGTAATTCAGTTCAAGTGTAGCGGTTTTTACATTCCCTCTATAAGTGATATCTTATGATAAGTGTCGTTTTCTGGTTGACTTATTTCACTTAGAATCGTCGTACCTAAATCCACTCATCATGCTGCTACTAGCCTTATGACGTTGATTTCCTGGCTGAGTGATATTCCATTGTACATAAGGACCACAACTTCTTTATCCATTTTTTTCTTTCCTGGGATATTTAAGGTGTAACGAAGTGGAGGTTCTTGTCAACAGAGCAGCCCTAAACTTTGGGGTGCCTGTGTCTTGCTGATTTTTACTTTTCCCAATTTATACACCCATGAGTGGAAGTGCCCTATGCTCTCTAAGCTGAGTTTTTTAGAGGTTTCAGGACACACCGTACACTTCTCCAGAGTGGCTGTTGGCAATTTACATCACGCCCATCAGCGTAGCAAGGCTCCCGTTTCTCCATGGCCTGTCCTGCATTTCTGGTTTTGACACTTTATTCAGCATGGCCCTTTTGACCGATGGGAAGCGAGACTTCTTTGTAGCGCTGATTTGCCTTTCCAGGTTGCTTGGTTGGCCAAAAAGGGCGTATGCGTTTTTTCCTGAATATATTCAGGAAAAAACGCATACGCCCTTTTTGGCCAAGGGCATCATGGTCGAGGTTTTGCCGCCTTTCCTGTGCTTTAAAGGCGATTCGAATCTACCTCCTGAAATCTGTTTCCTGCAATTCTGCCTTGCTTTCAAATCCTCTTCGTTGCCTTCCCTCAATATATTTGTGGACGAGAGTTATCATTTCTAACTCTGCAGGTTTGTGAATTGCAGTGCCCCTGAGCTCCATTTTTCAACTCGCTTTCTTCGGAGCTGGCCGCAAAAGCGCAGGATTGCTTCAGGCCCTATTCTGGTTCCGGGCGGCAGGCTGAGCCTGTGGTTAATTCTTCTTCCTGATGGGAAAATAGAGTGACCTGTGCCTGTCCCAACACCTAGAGCTAGTCTCTCATTGGTTCCCCCTCTTCCCGTTCATCCTCAGGACAAATTGCAACCTGTACGGAACAGGAGGTTAAAGGTGCTGATTCTCCACGGAGGGAGATTGCTACTAACGTGGCTGGAATGGCGAACCCGAGCACAAGGAGATGAGAAATGAGGTGCGTTTTAGAAACCTTTCCCGATCACACGGTGTACCATCTTCTGGGTTTCTCATGCATGTTTTCGATGTAGGAAGATGCCCTTGAACCTGGAGATTTGGGACCCATGGGATGGGTACCATGCAGTATTACTTTAAAGGGTCTGCGTTTGCTCACCCAACCTCACCAAACCTCTCAGCCCCAAGAGTGTCCACCCTTATGTCTCAATCAGCTGTGGGTCTAGAGATGGTCAATCCAGGTGGCATCACAGTCCCTGAACGAATTTTGTAAGAATTTCTCTCTCTTTCACTGTCTTTGTTTCACGGGATTTTAAAAGTAATTGATTTTTATAATGGGGTTTAGCTGCTTTTCACTGCTCTGTTTATGCTGCTTTACACCCACTTGACTCATTTACAGAGAGATATCAATACATAGCTTTGAAGATTCTTCCTAGTCAGGTATATTCTTGGGCGGTGAATAGGGGGTGTCGAGTCCAGTTCACTGAGCAAGGAGTAGGTCTTGTCTATTACATATTGGGTTTATTGAACGGTATCTGAGCTAATTTGAAACCCTTGTTTTCTGCCTCACCCGACCTCACCTTTCCCGTTAAGCAGCCATAGTGTGTTTTGTAAACGTGTGTCTCTGTTCTGTTTTGTAATTCAGTTCAAGTGTAGCGGTTTTTACATTCCCTCTATAAGTGATATCTTATGATAAGTGTCGTTTTCTGGTTGACTTATTTCACTTAGAATCGTCGTACCTAAATCCACTCATCATGCTGCTACTAGCCTTATGACGTTGATTTCCTGGCTGAGTGATATTCCATTGTACATAAGGACCACAACTTCTTTATCCATTTTTTTCTTTCCTGGGATATTTAAGGTGTAACGAAGTGGAGGTTCTTGTCAACAGAGCAGCCCTAAACTTTGGGGTGCCTGTGTCTTGCTGATTTTTACTTTTCCCAATTTATACACCCATGAGTGGAAGTGCCCTATGCTGTCTAAGCTGAGTTTTTTAGAGGTTTCAGGACACACCGTACACTTCTCCAGAGTGGCTGTTGGCAATTTACATCACGCCCATCAGCGTAGCAAGGCTCCCGTTTCTCCATGGCCTGTCCTGCATTTCTGGTTTTGACACTTTATTCAGCATGGCCCTTTTGACCGATGGGAAGCGAGACTTCTTTGTAGCGCTGATTTGCCTTTCCAGGTTGCTTGGTTGGCCAAAAAGGGCGTATGCGTTTTTTCCTGAATATATTCAGGAAAAAACGCATACGCCCTTTTTGGCCAAGGGCATCATGGTCGAGGTTTTGCCGCCTTTCCTGTGCTTTAAAGGCGATTCGAATCTACCTCCTGAAATCTGTTTCCTGCAATTCTGCCTTGCTTTCAAATCCTCTTCGTTGCCTTCCCTCAATATATTTGTGGACAAGAGTTATCATTTCTAACTCTGCAGGTTTGTGAATTGCAGTGCCCCTGAGCTCCATTTTTCAACTCGCTTTCTTCGGAGCTGGCCGCAAAAGCGCAGGATTGCTTCAGGCCCTATTCTGGTTCCGGGCGGCAGGCTGAGCCTGTGGTTAATTCTTCTTCCTGATGGGAAAATAGAGTGACCTGTGCCTGTCCCAACACCTAGAGCTAGTCTCTCATTGGTTCCCCCTCTTCCCGTTCATCCTCAGGACAAATTGCAACCTGTACGGAACAGGAGGTTAAAGGTGCTGATTCTCCACGGAGGGAGATTGCTACTAACGCGGCTGGAATGGCGAACCCGAGCACAAGGAGATGAGAAATGAGGTGCGTTTTAGAAACCTTTCCCGATCACACGGTGTACCATCTTCTGGGTTTCTCATGCATGTTTTCGATGTAGGAAGATGCCCTTGAACCTGGAGATTTGGGACCCATGGGATGGGTACCACGCAGTGTTACTTTAAAGGGTCTGCGTTTGCTCACCCAACCTCACCAAAACTCTCAGCCCCAAGAGTGTCCACCCTTATGTCTCAATCAGCTGTGGGTCTAGAGATGGTCAATCCAGGTGGCATCACAGCCCCTGAACGAATTTTGTAAGAATTTCTCTCTCTTTCACTGTCTTTGTTTCACGGGATTTTAAAAGTAATTGATTTTTATAATGGGGTTTAGCTGCTTTTCACTGCTCTGTTTATGCTGCTTTACACCCACTTGACTCATTTACAGAGAGATATCAATACATAGCTTTGAAGATTCTTCCTAGTCAGGTATATTCTTGGGCGGTGAATAGGGGGTGTCGAGTCCAGTTCACTGAGCAAGGAGTAGGTCTTGTCTATTACATATTGGGTTTATGGAACGGTATCTGAGCTAATTTGAAACCCTTGTTTTCTCCCTCACCCGACCTCACCTTTCCCGTTAAGCAGCCATAGTGTGTTTTGTAAACGTGTGACGCTGTTCTGTTTTGTAATTCAGTTCAAGTGTAGCGGTTTTTACATTCCCTCTCTAAGTGATATCTTATGATAAGTGTCTTTTTCTGTGTGACTTATTTCACTTAGAATCGTCGTACCTAAATCCTCTCATCATGCTGCTACTAGCCTTATGACGTTAATTTCATGGCTGAGTGATATGCCATTGTACATAAGGACCACAACTTCCTTATCCATTTTTCTCTTTCCTGGGATATTTAAGGTGTAACGAAGTGGAGGTTCTTGTCAACAGAGCAGCCCTAAACTTTGGGGTGCCTGTGTCTTGCTGATTTTTAGTTTTCCCAATTTATACGCCCATGAGTGGAAGTGCCTTATGCTCTCTATGCTGAGTTCTTTAGATGTTTCAGGAAACACCGTACACTTCTCCAGAGTGGCTGTTGGCAATTTACATCCCGCCCATCAGCGTAGTAAGGCTCCCGTTTCTCCATGGCCTGTCCTGCATTTCTGGTTTTGACACTTTATTCAGCATGGCCCTTTTGACCGATGGGAAGCGAGACTTCTTTGTAGCGCTGATTTGCCTTTCCAGGTTGCTTGGTTGGCCAAAAAGGGCGTATGCGTTTTTTCCTGAATATATTCAGGAAAAAACGCATACGCCCTTTTTGGCCAAGGGCATCATGGTCGAGGTTTTGCCGCTTTTCCTGTGCTTTAAAGGCGATTCGACTCTACCTCCTGAAATCTGTTTCCTGCAATTCTGCCTTGCTTTCAAATCCTCCTCGTTGCCTTCCCTCAATATATTTGTGGACGAGAGTTATCATTTATAACTCTGCAGGTTTGTGAATTGCAGTGCCCCTGAGCTCGATTTTTCAACTCGTTTTTTTGGGAGCTGGCCGCAAAAGCACAGGATTGCTTCAGGCCCTGTTCTGCTTCCGGGCGGCAGGCTGAGCCTGTGGTTAATTCTTCTTCCTGATGGGAAAATAGAGTGACCTGTGCCTGTCCCAACACCTAGAGCTAGTCTCTCACTGGTTCCCCCTCTTCCCGTTCATCCTCAGGACAATTTGCAACCTGTACGGAACAGGAGGTTGAAGGTGCTGATTCTCGAAGGAGGGAGATTGCTAGTAAAGCGGCTGTAATGGCCAACCCGAGCACAAGGAGATGAGAAATGAGGTGCGTTTTCGAAACCTTTCCCGATCACACGGTGTACCATCTTCTGGGTTTCTCATGCATGTTTTTGTTATAGGAAGATGCCCTTGAACTTGGAGATTTGGGACCCATGGGATGGGTACCACGCAGTATTACTTTAAAGGGCCTGCGTTTCCTCAACCAACCTGACCAAACCTCTCAGCCACAAGAGTGTCCACCCTTATGTCTCAATCAGCTGTGGGTCTAGAGATGGTCAATCCAGGTGGCATCACAGCCCCTGAACGAATATTGTAAGAATTTCTCTCTCTTTCACTGTCTTTGTTTCACGGGTTTTTAAAAGTAATTGATTTTTATAATGGGGTTTAGCTGCTTTTCACTGCTGTTTTTATGCTGCTTTACACCCACTTGACTCACTTACAGAGAGATATCAATACATAGCTTTGAAGATTCTTCCTAGTCAGATATATTCTTGGGCGGTGAATAGGGGGTTTTTGCGTCCAGTTCACTGAGCAAGGAGTAGGTCTTGTCTATTACATATTGGGTTTATTGAACGGTATCTGAGCTAATTTGAAACCCTTGTTTTCTGCCTCACCCGACCTCACCTTTCCCGTTAAGCAGCCATAGTGTGTTTTGTAAACGTGTGTCTCTGTTCTGTTTTGTAATTCAGTTCAAGTGTAGCGGTTTTTACATTCCCTCTATAAGTGATATCTTATGATAAGTGTCGTTTTCTGGTTGACTTATTTCACTTAGAATCGTCGTACCTAAATCCACTCATCATGCTGCTACTAGCCTTATGACGTTGATTTCCTGGCTGAGTGATATTCCATTGTACATAAGGACCACAACTTCTTTATCCATTTTTTTCTTTCCTGGGATATTTAAGGTGTAACGAAGTGGAGGTTCTTGTCAACAGAGCAGCCCTAAACTTTGGGGTGCCTGTGTCTTGCTGATTTTTACTTTTCCCAATTTATACACCCATGAGTGGAAGTGCCCTATGCTCTCTAAGCTGAGTTTTTTAGAGGTTTCAGGACACACCGTACACTTCTCCAGAGTGGCTGTTGGCAATTTACATCCCGCCCATCAGCGTAGCAAGGCTCCCGTTTCTCCATGGCCTGTCCTGCATTTCTGGTTTTGACACTTTATTCAGCATGGCCCTTTTGACCGATGGGAAGCGAGACTTCTTTGTAGCGCTGATTTGCCTTTCCAGGTTGCTTGGTTGGCCAAAAAGGGCGTATGCGTTTTTTCCTGAATATATTCAGGAAAAAACGCATACGCCCTTTTTGGCCAAGGGCATCATGGTCGAGGTTTTGCCGCCTTTCCTGTGCTTTAAAGGCGATTCGAATCTACCTCCTGAAATCTGTTTCCTGCAATTCTGCCTTGCTTTCAAATCCTCTTCGTTGCCTTCCCTCAATATATTTGTGGACGAGAGTTATCATTTCTAACTCTGCAGGTTTGTGAATTGCAGTGCCCCTGAGCTCCATTTTTCAACTCGCTTTCTTCAGAGCTGGCCGCAAAAGCGCAGGATTGCTTCAGGCCCTATTGTGGTTCCGGGCGGCAGGCTGAGCCTGTGGTTAATTCTTCTTCCTGATGGGAAAATAGAGTGACCTGTGCCTGTCCCAACACCTAGAGCTAGTCTCTCATTGGTTCCCCCTCTTCCCGTTCATCCTCAGGACAAATTGCAACCTGTACGGAACAGGAGGTTAAAGGTGCTGATTCTCCACGGAGGGAGATTGCTACTAACGCGGCTGGAATGGCGAACCCGAGCACAAGGAGATGAGAAATGAGGTGCGTTTTAGAAACCTTTCCCGATCACACGGTGTACCATCTTCTGGGTTTCTCATGCATGTTTTCGATGTAGGAAGATGCCCTTGAACCTGGAGATTTGGGACCCATGGGATGGGTACCACGCAGTGTTACTTTAAAGGGTCTGCGTTTGCTCACCCAACCTCACCAAACCTCTCAGCCCCAAGAGTGTCCACCCTTATGTCTCAATCAGCTGTGGGTCTAGAGATGGTCAATCCAGGTGGCATCACAGCCCCTGAACGAATTTTGTAAGAATTTCTCTCTCTTTCACTGTCTTTGTTTCACGGGATTTTAAAAGTAATTGATTTTTATAATGGGGTTTAGCTGCTTTTCACTGCTCTGTTTATGCTGCTTTACACCCACTTGACTCATTTACAGAGAGATATCAATACATAGCTTTGAAGATTCTTCCTAGTCAGGTATATGCTTGGGCGGTGAATAGGGGGTGTCGAGTCCAGTTCACTGAGCAAGGAGTAGGTCTTGTCTATTACATATTGGGTTTATGGAACGGTATCTGAGCTAATTTGAAACCCTTGTTTTCTCCCTCACCCGACCTCACCTTTCCCGTTAAGCAGCCATAGTGTGTTTTGTAAACGTGTGACGCTGTTCTGTTTTGTAATTCAGTTCAAGTGTAGCGGTTTTTACATTCCCTCTCTAAGTGATATCTTATGATAAGTGTCTTTTTCTGTGTGACTTATTTCACTTAGAATCGTCGTACCTAAATCCTCTCATCATGCTGCTACTAGCCTTATGACGTTAATTTCATGGCTGAGTGATATGCCATTGTACATAAGGACCACAACTTCCTTATCCATTTTTCTCTTTCCTGGGATATTTAAGGTGTAACGAAGTGGAGGTTCTTGTCAACAGAGCAGCCCTAAACTTTGGGGTGCCTGTGTCTTGCTGATTTTTAGTTTTCCCAATTTATACGCCCATGAGTGGAAGTGCCTTATGCTCTCTATGCTGAGTTCTTTAGATGTTTCAGGAAACACCGTACACTTCTCCAGAGTGGCTGTTGGCAATTTACATCCCGCCCATCAGCGTAGTAAGGCTCCCGTTTCTCCATGGCCTGTCCTGCATTTCTGGTTTTGACACTTTATTCAGCATGGCCCTTTTGACCGATGGGAAGCGAGACTTCTTTGTAGCGCTGATTTGCCTTTCCAGGTTGCTTGGTTGGCCAAAAAGGGCGTATGCGTTTTTTCCTGAATATATTCAGGAAAAAACGCATACGCCCTTTTTGGCCAAGGGCATCATGGTCGAGGTTTTGCCGCTTTTCCTGTGCTTTAAAGGCGATTCGACTCTACCTCCTGAAATCTGTTTCCTGCAATTCTGCCTTGCTTTCAAATCCTCCTCGTTGCCTTCCCTCAATATATTTGTGGACGAGAGTTATCATTTCTAACTCTGCAGGTTTGTGAATTGCAGTGCCCCTGAGCTCGATTTTTCAACTCGTTTTTTTGGGAGCTGGCCGCAAAAGCACAGGATTGCTTCAGGCCCTGTTCTGCTTCCGGGCGGCAGGCTGAGCCTGTGGTTAATTCTTCTTCCTGATGGGAAAATAGAGTGACCTGTGCCTGTCCCAACACCTAGAGCTAGTCTCTCACTGGTTCCCCCTCTTCCCGTTCATCCTCAGGACAATTTGCAACCTGTACGGAACAGGAGGTTGAAGGTGCTGATTCTCGAAGGAGGGAGATTGCTAGTAAAGCGGCTGTAATGGCCAACCCGAGCACAAGGAGATGAGAAATGAGGTGCGTTTTCGAAACCTTTCCCGATCACACGGTGTACCATCTTCTGGGTTTCTCATGCATGTTTTTGTTATAGGAAGATGCCCTTGAACTTGGAGATTTGGGACCCATGGGATGGGTACCACGCAGTATTACTTTAAAGGGCCTGCGTTTCCTCAACCAACCTGACCAAACCTCTCAGCCACAAGAGTGTCCACCCTTATGTCTCAATCAGCTGTGGGTCTAGAGATGGTCAATCCAGGTGGCATCACAGCCCCTGAACGAATATTGTAAGAATTTCTCTCTCTTTCACTGTCTTTGTTTCACGGGTTTTTAAAAGTAATTGATTTTTATAATGGGGTTTAGCTGCTTTTCACTGCTGTTTTTATGCTGCTTTACACCCACTTGACTCACTTACAGAGAGATATCAATACATAGCTTTGAAGATTCTTCCTAGTCAGATATATTCTTGGGCGGTGAATAGGGGGTTTTTGCGTCCAGTTCACTGAGCAAGGAGTAGGTCTTGTCTATTACATATTGGGTTTATTGAACGGTATCTGAGCTAATTTGAAACCCTTGTTTTCTGCCTCACCCGACCTCACCTTTCCCGTTAAGCAGCCATAGTGTGTTTTGTAAACGTGTGTCTCTGTTCTGTTTTGTAATTCAGTTCAAGTGTAGCGGTTTTTCCATTCCCTCTATAAGTGATATCTTATGATAAGTGTCGTTTTCTGGTTGACTTATTTCACTTAGAATCGTCGTACCTAAATCCACTCATCATGCTGCTACTAGCCTTATGACGTTGATTTCCTGGCTGAGTGATATTCCATTGTACATAAGGACCACAACTTCTTTATCCATTTTTTTCTTTCCTGGGATATTTAAGGTGTAACGAAGTGGAGGTTCTTGTCAACAGAGCAGCCCTAAACTTTGGGGTGCCTGTGTCTTGCTGATTTTTACTTTTCCCAATTTATACACCCATGAGTGGAAGTGCCCTATGCTCTCTAAGCTGAGTTTTTTAGAGGTTTCAGGACACACCGTACACTTCTCCAGAGTGGCTGTTGGCAATTTACATCACGCCCATCAGCGTAGCAAGGCTCCCGTTTCTCCATGGCCTGTCCTGCATTTCTGGTTTTGACACTTTATTCAGCATGGCCCTTTTGACCGATGGGAAGCGAGACTTCTTTGTAGCGCTGATTTGCCTTTCCAGGTTGCTTGGTTGGCCAAAAAGGGCGTATGCGTTTTTTCCTGAATATATTCAGGAAAAAACGCATACGCCCTTTTTGGCCAAGGGCATCATGGTCGAGGTTTTGCCGCCTTTCCTGTGCTTTAAAGGCGATTCGAATCTACCTCCTGAAATCTGTTTCCTGCAATTCTGCCTTGCTTTCAAATCCTCTTCGTTGCCTTCCCTCAATATATTTGTGGACGAGAGTTATCATTTCTAACTCTGCAGGTTTGTGAATTGCAGTGCCCCTGAGCTCCATTTTTCAACTCGCTTTCTTCAGAGCTGGCCGCAAAAGCGCAGGATTGCTTCAGGCCCTATTCTGGTTCCGGGCGGCAGGCTGAGCCTGTGGTTAATTCTTCTTCCTGATGGGAAAATAGAGTGACCTGTGCCTGTCCCAACACCTAGAGCTAGTCTCTCATTGGTTCCCCCTCTTCCCGTTCATCCTCAGGACAAATTGCAACCTGTACGGAACAGGAGGTTAAAGGTGCTGATTCTCCACGGAGGGAGATTGCTACTAACGTGGCTGGAATGGCGAACCCGAGCACAAGGAGATGAGAAATGAGGTGCGTTTTAGAAACCTTTCCCGATCACACGGTGTACCATCTTCTGGGTTTCTCATGCATGTTTTCGATGTAGGAAGATGCCCTTGAACCTGGAGATTTGGGACCCATGGGATGGGTACCATGCAGTATTACTTTAAAGGGTCTGCGTTTGCTCACCCAACCTCACCAAACCTCTCAGCCCCAAGAGTGTCCACCCTTATGTCTCAATCAGCTGTGGGTCTAGAGATGGTCAATCCAGGTGGCATCACAGCCCCTGAACGAATTTTGTAAGAATTTCTCTCTCTTTCACTGTCTTTGTTTCACGGGATTTTAAAAGTAATTGATTTTTATAATGGGGTTTAGCTGCTTTTCACTGCTCTGTTTATGCTGCTTTACACCCACTTGACTCATTTACAGAGAGATATCAATACATAGCTTTGAAGATTCTTCCTAGTCAGGTATATGCTTGGGCGGTGAATAGGGGGTGTCGAGTCCAGTTCACTGAGCAAGGAGTAGGTCTTGTCTATTACATATTGGGTTTATTGAACGGTATCTGAGCTAATTTGAAACCCTTGTTTTCTCCCTCACCCGACCTCACCTTTCCCGTTAAGCAGCCATAGTGTGTTTTGTAAACGTGTGTCTCTGTTCTGTTTTGTAATTCAGTTCAAGTGTAGCGGTTTTTACATTCCCTCTCTAAGTGATATCTTATGATAAGTGTCGTTTTCTGGTTGACTTATTTCACTTAGAATCGTCGTACCTAAATCCACTCATCATGCTGCTACTAGCCTTATGACGTTGATTTCTTGGCTGAGTGATATTCCATTGTACATAAGGACCACAACTTCTTTATCCATTTTTTTCTTTCCTGGGATATTTAAGGTGTAACGAAGTGGAGGTTCTTGTCAACAGAGCAGCCCTAAACTTTGGGGTGCCTGTGTCTTGCTGATTTTTACTTTTCCCAATTTATACACCCATGAGTGGAAGTGCCCTATGCTCTCTAAGCTGAGTTTTTTAGAGGTTTCAGGACACACCGTACACTTCTCCAGAGTGGCTGTTGGCAATTTACATCCCGCCCATCAGCGTAGCAAGGCTCCCGTTTCTCCATGGCCTGTCCTGCATTTCTGGTTTTGACACTTTATTCAGCATGGCCCTTTTGACCGATGGGAAGCGAGACTTCTTTGTAGCGCTGATTTGCCTTTCCAGGTTGCTTGGTTGGCCAAAAAGGGCGTATGCGTTTTTTCCTGAATATATTCAGGAAAAAACGCATACGCCCTTTTTGGCCAAGGGCATCATGGTCGAGGTTTTGCCGCTTTTCCTGTGCTTTAAAGGCGATTCGACTCTACCTCCTGAAATCTGTTTCCTGCAATTCTGCCTTGCTTTCAAATCCTCCTCGTTGCCTTCCCTCAATATATTTGTGGACGAGAGTTATCATTTATAACTCTGCAGGTTTGTGAATTGCAGTGCCCCTGAGCTCGATTTTTCAACTCGTTTTTTTGGGAGCTGGCCGCAAAAGCACAGGATTGCTTCAGGCCCTGTTCTGCTTCCGGGCGGCAGGCTGAGCCTGTGGTTAATTCTTCTTCCTGATGGGAAAATAGAGTGACCTGTGCCTGTCCCAACACCTAGAGCTAGTCTCTCACTGGTTCCCCCTCTTCCCGTTCATCCTCAGGACAATTTGCAACCTGTACGGAACAGGAGGTTGAAGGTGCTGATTCTCGAAGGAGGGAGATTGCTAGTAAAGCGGCTGTAATGGCCCACCCGAGCACAAGGAGATGAGAAATGAGGTGCGTTTTCGAAACCTTTCCCGATCACACGGTGTACCATCTTCTGGGTTTCTCATGCATGTTTTTGTTATAGGAAGATGCCCTTGAACTTGGAGATTTGGGACCCATGGGATGGGTACCACGCAGTATTACTTTAAAGGGCCTGCGTTTCCTCAACCAACCTGACCAAACCTCTCAGCCACAAGAGTGTCCACCCTTATGTCTCAATCAGCTGTGGGTCTAGAGATGGTCAATCCAGGTGGCATCACAGCCCCTGAACGAATATTGTAAGAATTTCTCTCTCTTTCACTGTCTTTGTTTCACGGGTTTTTAAAAGTAATTGATTTTTATAATGGGGTTTAGCTGCTTTTCACTGCTGTTTTTATGCTGCTTTACACCCACTTGACTCACTTACAGAGAGATATCAATACATAGCTTTGAAGATTCTTCCTAGTCAGATATATTCTTGGGCGGTGAATAGGGGGTTTTTGCGTCCAGTTCACTGAGCAAGGAGTAGGTCTTGTCTATTACATATTGGGCTTATTGAACGGTATCTGAGCTAATTTGAAACCCTTGTTTTCTGCCTCACCCGACCTCACCTTTCCCGTTAAGCAGCCATAGTGTGTTTTGTAAACGTGTGTCTCTGTTCTGTTTTGTAATTCAGTTCAAGTGTAGCGGTTTTTACATTCCCTCTATAAGTGATATCTTATGATAAGTGTCGTTTTCTGGTTGACTTATTTCACTTAGAATCGTCGTACCTAAATCCACTCATCATGCTGCTACTAGCCTTATGACGTTGATTTCCTGGCTGAGTGATATTCCATTGTACATAAGGACCACAACTTCTTTATCCATTTTTTTCTTTCCTGGGATATTTAAGGTGTAACGAAGTGGAGGTTCTTGTCAACAGAGCAGCCCTAAACTTTGGGGTGCCTGTGTCTTGCTGATTTTTACTTTTCCCAATTTATACACCCATGAGTGGAAGTGCCCTATGCTCTCTAAGCTGAGTTTTTTAGAGGTTTCAGGACACACCGTACACTTCTCCAGAGTGGCTGTTGGCAATTTACATCCCGCCCATCAGCGTAGCAAGGCTCCCGTTTCTCCATGGCCTGTCCTGCATTTCTGGTTTTGACACTTTATTCAGCATGGCCCTTTTGACCGATGGGAAGCGAGACTTCTTTGTAGCGCTGATTTGCCTTTCCAGGTTGCTTGGTTGGCCAAAAAGGGCGTATGCGTTTTTTCCTGAATATATTCAGGAAAAAACGCATACGCCCTTTTTGGCCAAGGGCATCATGGTCGAGGTTTTGCCGCCTTTCCTGTGCTTTAAAGGCGATTCGAATCTACCTCCTGAAATCTGTTTCCTGCAATTCTGCCTTGCTTTCAAATCCTCTTCGTTGCCTTCCCTCAATATATTTGTGGACGAGAGTTATCATTTCTAACTCTGCAGGTTTGTGAATTGCAGTGCCCCTGAGCTCCATTTTTCAACTCGCTTTCTTCGGAGCTGGCCGCAAAAGCGCAGGATTGCTTCAGGCCCTATTCTGGTTCCGGGCGGCAGGCTGAGCCTGTGGTTAATTCTTCTTCCTGATGGGAAAATAGAGTGACCTGTGCCTGTCCCAACACCTAGAGCTAGTCTCTCATTGGTTCCCCCTCTTCCCGTTCATCCTCAGGACAAATTGCAACCTGTACGGAACAGGAGGTTAAAGGTGCTGATTCTCCACGGAGGGAGATTGCTACTAACGTGGCTGGAATGGCGAACCCGAGCACAAGGAGATGAGAAATGAGGTGCGTTTTAGAAACCTTTCCCGATCACACGGTGTACCATCTTCTGGGTTTCTCATGCATGTTTTCGATGTAGGAAGATGCCCTTGAACCTGGAGATTTGGGACCCATGGGATGGGTACCATGCAGTATTACTTTAAAGGGTGTGCGTTTGCTCACCCAACCTCACCAAACCTCTCAGCCCCAAGAGTGTCCACCCTTATGTCTCAATCAGCTGTGGGTCTAGAGATGGTCAATCCAGGTGGCATCACAGCCCCTGAACGAATTTTGTAAGAATTTCTCTCTCTTTCACTGTCTTTGTTTCACGGGATTTTAAAAGTAATTGATTTTTATAATGGGGTTTTGCTGCTTTTCACTGCTCTGTTTATGCTGCTTTACACCCACTTGACTCATTTACAGAGAGATATCAATACATAGCTTTGAAGATTCTTCCTAGTCAGGTATATTCTTGGGCGGTGAATAGGGGGTGTCGAGTCCAGTTCACTGAGCAAGGAGTAGGTCTTGTCTATTACATATTGGGTTTATTGAACGGTATCTGAGCTAATTTGAAACCCTTGTTTTCTGCCTCACCCGACCTCACCTTTCCCGTTAAGCAGCCATAGTGTGTTTTGTAAACGTGTGTCTCTGTTCTGTTTTGTAATTCAGTTCAAGTGTAGCGGTTTTTACATTCCCTCTATAAGTGATATCTTATGATAAGTGTCATTTTCTGGTTGACTTATTTCACTTAGAATCGTCGTACCTAAATCCACTCATCATGCTGCTACTAGCCTTATGACGTTGATTTCCTGGCTGAGTGATATTCCATTGTACATAAGGACCACAACTTCTTTATCCATTTTTTTCTTTCCTGGGATATTTAAGGTGTAACGAAGTGGAGGTTCTTGTCAACAGAGCAGCCCTAAACTTTGGGGTGCCTGTGTCTTGCTGATTTTTACTTTTCCCAATTTATATGCCCATGAGTGGAAGTGCCCTATGCTCTCTAAGCTGAGTTTTTTAGAGGTTTCAGGACACACCGTACACTTCTCCAGAGTGGCTGTTGGCAATTTACATCACGCCCATCAGCGTAGCAAGGCTCCCGTTTCTCCATGGCCTGTCCTGCATTTCTGGTTTTGACACTTTATTCAGCATGGCCCTTTTGACCGATGGGAAGCGAGACTTCTTTGTAGCGCTGATTTGCCTTTCCAGGTTGCTTGGTTGGCCAAAAAGGGCGTATGCGTTTTTTCCTGAATATATTCAGGAAAAAACGCATACGCCCTTTTTGGCCAAGGGCATCATGGTCGAGGTTTTGCCGCCTTTCCTGTGCTTTAAAGGCGATTCGAATCTACCTCCTGAAATCTGTTTCCTGCAATTCTGCCTTGCTTTCAAATCCTCTTCGTTGCCTTCCCTCAATATATTTGTGGACGAGAGTTATCATTTCTAACTCTGCAGGTTTGTGAATTGCAGTGCCCCTGAGCTCCATTTTTCAACTCGCTTTCTTCGGAGCTGGCCGCAAAAGCGCAGGATTGCTTCAGGCCCTATTCTGGTTCCGGGTGGCAGGCTGAGCCTGTGGTTAATTCTTCTTCCTGATGGGAAAATAGAGTGACCTGTGCCTGTCCCAACACCTAGAGCTAGTCTCTCATTGGTTCCCCCTCTTCCCGTTCATCCTCAGGACAAATTGCAACCTGTACGGAACAGGAGGTTAAAGGTGCTGATTCTCCACGGAGGGAGATTGCTACTAACGCGGCTGGAATGGCGAACCCGAGCACAAGGCGATGAGAAATGAGGTGCGTTTTAGAAACCTTTCCCGATCACACGGTGTACCATCTTCTGGGTTTCTCATGCATGTTTTCAATGTAGGAAGATGCCCTTGAACCTGGAGATTTGGGACCCATGGGATGGGTACCACGCAGTGTTACTTTAAAGGGTCTGCGTTTGCTCACCCAACCTCACCAAACCTCTCAGCCCCAAGAGTGTCCACCCTTATGTCTCAATCAGCTGTGGGTCTAGAGATGGTCAATCCAGGTGGCATCACAGCCCCTGAACGAATTTTGTAAGAATTTCTCTCTCTTTCACTGTCTTTGTTTCACGGGATTTTAAAAGTAATTGATTTTTATAATGGGGTTTAGCTGCTTTTCACTGCTCTGTTTATGCTGCTTTACACCCACTTGACTCATTTACAGAGAGATATCAATACATAGCTTTGAAGATTCTTCCTAGTCAGGTATATTCTTGGGCGGTGAATAGGGGGTGTCGAGTCCAGTTCACTGAGCAAGGAGTAGGTCTTGTCTATTACATATTGGGTTTATGGAACGGTATCTGAGCTAATTTGAAACCCTTGTTTTCTCCCTCACCCGACCTCACCTTTCCCGTTAAGCAGCCATAGTGTGTTTTGTAAACGTGTGACGCTGTTCTGTTTTGTAATTCAGTTCAAGTGTAGCGGTTTTTACATTCCCTCTCTAAGTGATATCTTATGATAAGTGTCTTTTTCTGTGTGACTTATTTCACTTAGAATCGTCGTACCTAAATCCTCTCATCATGCTGCTACTAGCCTTATGACGTTAATTTCATGGCTGAGTGATATGCCATTGTACATAAGGACCACAACTTCCTTATCCATTTTTCTCTTTCCTGGGATATTTAAGGTGTAACGAAGTGGAGGTTCTTGTCAACAGAGCAGCCCTAAACTTTGGGGTGCCTGTGTCTTGCTGATTTTTAGTTTTCCCAATTTATACGCCCATGAGTGGAAGTGCCTTATGCTCTCTATGCTGAGTTCTTTAGATGTTTCAGGAAACACCGTACACTTCTCCAGAGTGGCTGTTGGCAATTTACATCCCGCCCATCAGCGTAGTAAGGCTCCCGTTTCTCCATGGCCTGTCCTGCATTTCTGGTTTTGACACTTTATTCAGCATGGCCCTTTTGACCGATGGGAAGCGAGACTTCTTTGTAGCGCTGATTTGCCTTTCCAGGTTGCTTGGTTGGCCAAAAAGGGCGTATGCGTTTTTTCCTGAATATATTCAGGAAAAAACGCATACGCCCTTTTTGGCCAAGGGCATCATGGTCGAGGTTTTGCCGCTTTTCCTGTGCTTTAAAGGCGATTCGACTCTACCTCCTGAAATCTGTTTCCTGCAATTCTGCCTTGCTTTCAAATCCTCCTCGTTGCCTTCCCTCAATATATTTGTGGACGAGAGTTATCATTTATAACTCTGCAGGTTTGTGAATTGCAGTGCCCCTGAGCTCGATTTTTCAACTCGTTTTTTTGGGAGCTGGCCGCAAAAGCACAGGATTGCTTCAGGCCCTGTTCTGCTTCCGGGCGGCAGGCTGAGCCTGTGGTTAATTCTTCTTCCTGATGGGAAAATAGAGTGACCTGTGCCTGTCCCAACACCTAGAGCTAGTCTCTCACTGGTTCCCCCTCTTCCCGTTCATCCTCAGGACAATTTGCAACCTGTACGGAACAGGAGGTTGAAGGTGCTGATTCTCGAAGGAGGGAGATTGCTAGTAAAGCGGCTGTAATGGCCCACCCGAGCACAAGGAGATGAGAAATGAGGTGCGTTTTCGAAACCTTTCCCGATCACACGGTGTACCATCTTCTGGGTTTCTCATGCATGTTTTTGTTATAGGAAGATGCCCTTGAACTTGGAGATTTGGGACCCATGGGATGGGTACCACGCAGTATTACTTTAAAGGGCCTGCGTTTCCTCAACCAACCTGACCAAACCTCTCAGCCACAAGAGTGTCCACCCTTATGTCTCAATCAGCTGTGGGTCTAGAGATGGTCAATCCAGGTGGCATCACAGCCCCTGAACGAATATTGTAAGAATTTCTCTCTCTTTCACTGTCTTTGTTTCACGGGTTTTTAAAAGTAATTGATTTTTATAATGGGGTTTAGCTGCTTTTCACTGCTGTTTTTATGCTGCTTTACACCCACTTGACTCACTTACAGAGAGATATCAATACATAGCTTTGAAGATTCTTCCTAGTCAGATATATTCTTGGGCGGTGAATAGGGGGTTTTTGCGTCCAGTTCACTGAGCAAGGAGTAGGTCTTGTCTATTACATATTGGGCTTATTGAACGGTATCTGAGCTAATTTGAAACCCTTGTTTTCTGCCTCACCCGACCTCACCTTTCCCGTTAAGCAGCCATAGTGTGTTTTGTAAACGTGTGTCTCTGTTCTGTTTTGTAATTCAGTTCAAGTGTAGCGGTTTTTACATTCCCTCTATAAGTGATATCTTATGATAAGTGTCGTTTTCTGGTTGACTTATTTCACTTAGAATCGTCGTACCTAAATCCACTCATCATGCTGCTACTAGCCTTATGACGTTGATTTCCTGGCTGAGTGATATTCCATTGTACATAAGGACCACAACTTCTTTATCCATTTTTTTCTTTCCTGGGATATTTAAGGTGTAACGAAGTGGAGGTTCTTGTCAACAGAGCAGCCCTAAACTTTGGGGTGCCTGTGTCTTGCTGATTTTTACTTTTCCCAATTTATACACCCATGAGTGGAAGTGCCCTATGCTCTCTAAGCTGAGTTTTTTAGAGGTTTCAGGACACACCGTACACTTCTCCAGAGTGGCTGTTGGCAATTTACATGCCGCCCATCAGCGTAGCAAGGCTCCCGTTTCTCCATGGCCTGTCCTGCATTTCTGGTTTTGACACTTTATTCAGCATGGCCCTTTTGACCGATGGGAAGCGAGACTTCTTTGTAGCGCTGATTTGCCTTTCCAGGTTGCTTGGTTGGCCAAAAAGGGCGTATGCGTTTTTTCCTGAATATATTCAGGAAAAAACGCATACGCCCTTTTTGGCCAAGGGCATCATGGTCGAGGTTTTGCCGCCTTTCCTGTGCTTTAAAGGCGATTCGAATCTACCTCCTGAAATCTGTTTCCTGCAATTCTGCCTTGCTTTCAAATCCTCTTCGTTGCCTTCCCTCAATATATTTGTGGACGAGAGTTATCATTTCTAACTCTGCAGGTTTGTGAATTGCAGTGCCCCTGAGCTCCATTTTTCAACTCGCTTTCTTCGGAGCTGGCCGCAAAAGCGCAGGATTGCTTCAGGCCCTATTCTGGTTCCGGGCGGCAGGTTGAGCCTGTGGTTAATTCTTCTTCCTGATGGGAAAATAGAGTGACCTGTGCCTGTCCCAACACCTAGAGCTAGTCTCTCATTGGTTCCCCCTCTTCCCGTTCATCCTCAGGACAAATTGCAACCTGTACGGAACAGGAGGTTAAAGGTGCTGATTCTCCACGGAGGGAGATTGCTACTAACGCGGCTGGAATGGCGAACCCGAGCACAAGGAGATGAGAAATGAGGTGCGTTTTAGAAACCTTTCCCGATCACACGGTGTACCATCTTCTGGGTTTCTCATGCATGTTTTCGATGTAGGAAGATGCCCTTGAACCTGGAGATTTGGGACCCATGGGATGGGTACCACGCAGTATTACTTTAAAGGGTCTGCGTTTGCTCACCCAACCTCACCAAACCTCTCAGCCCCAAGAGTGTCCACCCTTATGTCTCAATCAGCTGTGGGTCTAGAGATGGTCAATCCAGGTGGCATCACAGCCCCTGAACGAATTTTGTAAGAATTTCTCTCTCTTTCACTGTCTTTGTTTCACGGGATTTTAAAAGTAATTGATTTTTATAATGGGGTTTAGCTGCTTTTCACTGCTCTGTTTATGCTGCTTTACACCCACTTGACTCATTTACAGAGAGATATCAATACATAGCTTTGAAGATTCTTCCTAGTCAGGTATATTCTTGGGCGGTGAATAGGGGGTGTCGAGTCCAGTTCACTGAGCAAGGAGTACGTCTTGTCTATTACATATTGGGTTTATGGAACGGTATCTGAGCTAATTTGAAACCCTTGTTTTCTCCCTCACCCGACCTCACCTTTCCCGTTAAGCAGCCATAGTGTGTTTTGTAAACGTGTGACGCTGTTCTGTTTTGTAATTCAGTTCAAGTGTAGCGGTTTTTACATTCCCTCTCTAAGTGATATCTTATGATAAGTGTCTTTTTCTGTGTGACTTATTTCACTTAGAATCGTCGTACCTAAATCCTCTCATCATGCTGCTACTAGCCTTATGACGTTAATTTCATGGCTGAGTGATATGCCATTGTACATAAGGACCACAACTTCCTTATCCATTTTTCTCTTTCCTGGGATATTTAAGGTGTAACGAAGTGGAGGTTCTTGTCAACAGAGCAGCCCTAAACTTTGGGGTGCCTGTGTCTTGCTGATTTTTACTTTTCCCAATTTATACGCCCATGAGTGGAAGTGCCCTATGCTCTCTAAGCTGAGTTTTTTAGAGGTTTCAGGACACACCGTACACTTCTCCAGAGTGGCTGTTGGCAATTTACATCACGCCCATCAGCGTAGCAAGGCTCCCGTTTCTCCATGGCCTGTCCTGCATTTCTGGTTTTGACACTTTATTCAGCATGGCCCTTTTGACCGATGGGAAGCGAGACTTCTTTGTAGCGCTGATTTGCCTTTCCAGGTTGCTTGGTTGGCCAAAAAGGGCGTATGCGTTTTTTCCTGAATATATTCAGGAAAAAACGCATACGCCCTTTTTGGCCAAGGGCATCATGGTCGAGGTTTTGCCGCCTTTCCTGTGCTTTAAAGGCGATTCGAATCTACCTCCTGAAATCTGTTTCCTGCAATTCTGCCTTGCTTTCAAATCCTCTTCGTTGCCTTCCCTCAATATATTTGTGGACGAGAGTTATCATTTCTAACTCTGCAGGTTTGTGAATTGCAGTGCCCCTGAGCTCCATTTTTCAACTCGCTTTCTTCGGAGCTGGCCGCAAAAGCGCAGGATTGCTTCAGGCCCTATTCTGGTTCCGGGCGGCAGGCTGAGCCTGTGGTTAATTCTTCTTCCTGATGGGAAAATAGAGTGACCTGTGCCTGTCCCAACACCTAGAGCTAGTCTCTCATTGGTTCCCCCTCTTCCCGTTCATCCTCAGGACAAATTGCAACCTGTACGGAACAGGAGGTTAAAGGTGCTGATTCTCCACGGAGGGAGATTGCTACTAACGCGGCTGGAATGGCGAACCCGAGCACAAGGAGATGAGAAATGAGGTGCGTTTTAGAAACCTTTCCCGATCACACGGTGTACCATCTTCTGGGTTTCTCATGCATGTTTTCGATGTAGGAAGATGCCCTTGAACCTGGAGATTTGGGACCCATGGGATGGGTACCACGCAGTGTTACTTTAAAGGGTCTGCGTTTGCTCACCCAACCTCACCAAACCTCTCAGCCCCAAGAGTGTCCACCCTTATGTCTCAATCAGCTGTGGGTCTAGAGATGGTCAATCCAGGTGGCATCACAGCCCCTGAACGAATTTTGTAAGAATTTCTCTCTCTTTCACTGTCTTTGTTTCACGGGATTTTAAAAGTAATTGATTTTTATAATGGGGTTTAGCTGCTTTTCACTGCTCTGTTTATGCTGCTTTACACCCACTTGACTCATTTACAGAGAGATATCAATACATAGCTTTGAAGATTCTTCCTAGTCAGGTATATTCTTGGGCGGTGAATAGGGGGTGTCGAGTCCAGTTCACTGAGCAAGGAGTAGGTCTTGTCTATTACATATTGGGTTTATGGAACGGTATCTGAGCTAATTTGAAACCCTTGTTTTCTCCCTCACCCGACCTCACCTTTCCCGTTAAGCAGCCATAGTGTGTTTTGTAAACGTGTGACGCTGTTCTGTTTTGTAATTCAGTTCAAGTGTAGCGGTTTTTACATTCCCTCTCTAAGTGATATCTTATGATAAGTGTCTTTTTCTGTGTGACTTATTTCACTTAGAATCGTCGTACCTAAATCCTCTCATCATGCTGCTACTAGCCTTATGACGTTAATTTCATGGCTGAGTGATATGCCATTGTACATAAGGACCACAACTTCCTTATCCATTTTTCTCTTTCCTGGGATATTTAAGGTGTAACGAAGTGGAGGTTCTTGTCAACAGAGCAGCCCTAAACTTTGGGGTGCCTGTGTCTTGCTGATTTTTAGTTTTCCCAATTTATACGCCCATGAGTGGAAGTGCCTTATGCTCTCTATGCTGAGTTCTTTAGATGTTTCAGGAAACACCGTACACTTCTCCAGAGTGGCTGTTGGCAATTTACATCCCGCCCATCAGCGTAGTAAGGCTCCCGTTTCTCCATGGCCTGTCCTGCATTTCTGGTTTTGACACTTTATTCAGCATGGCCCTTTTGACCGATGGGAAGCGAGACTTCTTTGTAGCGCTGATTTGCCTTTCCAGGTTGCTTGGTTGGCCAAAAAGGGCGTATGCGTTTTTTCCTGAATATATTCAGGAAAAAACGCATACGCCCTTTTTGGCCAAGGGCATCATGGTCGAGGTTTTGCCGCTTTTCCTGTGCTTTAAAGGCGATTCGACTCTACCTCCTGAAATCTGTTTCCTGCAATTCTGCCTTGCTTTCAAATCCTCCTCGTTGCCTTCCCTCAATATATTTGTGGACGAGAGTTATCATTTCTAACTCTGCAGGTTTGTGAATTGCAGTGCCCCTGAGCTCGATTTTTCAACTCGTTTTTTTGGGAGCTGGCCGCAAAAGCACAGGATTGCTTCAGGCCCTGTTCTGCTTCCGGGCGGCAGGCTGAGCCTGTGGTTAATTCTTCTTCCTGATGGGAAAATAGAGTGACCTGTGCCTGTCCCAACACCTAGAGCTAGTCTCTCATTGGTTCCCCCTCTTCCCGTTCATCCTCAGGACAAATTGCAACCTGTACGGAACAGGAGGTTGAAGGTGCTGATTCTCGAAGGAGGGAGATTGCTAGTAAAGCGGCTGTAATGGCCAACCCGAGCACAAGGAGATGAGAAATGAGGTGCGTTTTCGAAACCTTTCCCGATCACACGGTGTACCATCTTCTGGGTTTCTCATGCATGTTTTTGTTATAGGAAGATGCCCTTGAACTTGGAGATTTGGGACCCATGGGATGGGTACCACGCAGTATTACTTTAAAGGGCCTGCGTTTCCTCAACCAACCTGACCAAACCTCTCAGCCACAAGAGTGTCCACCCTTATGTCTCAATCAGCTGTGGGTCTAGAGATGGTCAATCCAGGTGGCATCACAGCCCCTGAACGAATATTGTAAGAATTTCTCTCTCTTTCACTGTCTTTGTTTCACGGGTTTTTAAAAGTAATTGATTTTTATAATGGGGTTTAGCTGCTTTTCACTGCTGTTTTTATGCTGCTTTACACCCACTTGACTCACTTACAGAGAGATATCAATACATAGCTTTGAAGATTCTTCCTAGTCAGATATATTCTTGGGCGGTGAATAGGGGGTTTTTGCGTCCAGTTCACTGAGCAAGGAGTAGGTCTTGTCTATTACATATTGGGCTTATTGAACGGTATCTGAGCTAATTTGAAACCCTTGTTTTCTGCCTCACCCGACCTCACCTTTCCCGTTAAGCAGCCATAGTGTGTTTTGTAAACGTGTGTCTCTGTTCTGTTTTGTAATTCAGTTCAAGTGTAGCGGTTTTTACATTCCCTCTATAAGTGATATCTTATGATAAGTGTCGTTTTCTGGTTGACTTATTTCACTTAGAATCGTCGTACCTAAATCCACTCATCATGCTGCTACTAGCCTTATGACGTTGATTTCCTGGCTGAGTGATATTCCATTGTACATAAGGACCACAACTTCTTTATCCATTTTTTTCTTTCCTGGGATATTTAAGGTGTAACGAAGTGGAGGTTCTTGTCAACAGAGCAGCCCTAAA
Source organism: Balaenoptera borealis (assembly GCF_965194805.1). NCBI lineage: Eukaryota > Metazoa > Chordata > Mammalia > Artiodactyla > Balaenopteridae > Balaenoptera > Balaenoptera borealis. The sequence continues at coordinate 28,984 of NW_028123702.1, read as the reverse complement.
CTTTGGGGTGCCTGTGTCTTGCTGATTTTTACTTTTCCCAATTTATACACCCATGAGTGGAAGTGCCCTATGCTCTCTAAGCTGAGTTTTTTAGAGGTTTCAGGACACACCGTACACTTCTCCAGAGTGGCTGTTGGCAATTTACATCACGCCCATCAGCGTAGCAGGGCTCCCGTTTCTCCATGGCCTGTCCTGCATTTCTGGTTTTGACACTTTATTCAGCATGGCCCTTTTGACCGATGGGAAGCGAGACTTCTTTGTAGCGCTGATTTGCCTTTCCAGGTTGCTTGGTTGGCCAAAAAGGGCGTATGCGTTTTTTCCTGAATATATTCAGGAAAAAACGCATACGCCCTTTTTGGCCAAGGGCATCATGGTCGAGGTTTTGCCGCCTTTCCTGTGCTTTAAAGGCGATTCGAATCTACCTCCTGAAATCTGTTTCCTGCAATTCTGCCTTGCTTTCAAATCCTCTTCGTTGCCTTCCCTCAATATATTTGTGGACGAGAGTTATCATTTCTAACTCTGCAGGTTTGTGAATTGCAGTGCCCCTGAGCTCCATTTTTCAACTCGCTTTCTTCGGAGCTGGCCGCAAAAGCGCAGGATTGCTTCAGGCCCTATTGTGGTTCCGGGCGGCAGGCTGAGCCTGTGGTTAATTCTTCTTCCTGATGGGAAAATAGAGTGACCTGTGCCTGTCCCAACACCTAGAGCTAGTCTCTCATTGGTTCCCCCTCTTCCCGTTCATCCTCAGGACAAATTGCAACCTGTACGGAACAGGAGGTTAAAGGTGCTGATTCTCCACGGAGGGAGATTGCTACTAACGCGGCTGGAATGGCGAACCCGAGCACAAGGAGATGAGAAATGAGGTGCGTTTTAGAAACCTTTCCCGATCACACGGTGTACCATCTTCTGGGTTTCTCATGCATGTTTTCGATGTAGGAAGATGCCCTTGAACCTGGAGATTTGGGACCCATGGGATGGGTACCATGCAGTATTACTTTAAAGGGTCTGCGTTTGCTCACCCAACCTCACCAAACCTCTCAGCCCCAAGAGTGTCCACCCTTATGTCTCAATCAGCTGTGGGTCTAGAGATGGTCAATCCAGGTGGCATCACAGCCCCTGAACGAATTTTGTAAGAATTTCTCTCTCTTTCACTGTCTTTGTTTCACGGGATTTTAAAAGTAATTGATTTTTATAATGGGGTTTAGCTGCTTTTCACTGCTCTGTTTATGCTGCTTTACACCCACTTGACTCATTTACAGAGAGATATCAATACATAGCTTTGAAGATTCTTCCTAGTCAGGTATATTCTTGGGCGGTGAATAGGGGGTGTCGAGTCCAGTTCACTGAGCAAGGAGTAGGTCTTGTCTATTACATATTGGGTTTATGGAACGGTATCTGAGCTAATTTGAAACCCTTGTTTTCTCCCTCACCCGACCTCACCTTTCCCGTTAAGCAGCCATAGTGTGTTTTGTAAACGTGTGACGCTGTTCTGTTTTGTAATTCAGTTCAAGTGTAGCGGTTTTTACATTCCCTCTCTAAGTGATATCTTATGATAAGTGTCTTTTTCTGTGTGACTTATTTCACTTAGAATCGTCGTACCTAAATCCTCTCATCATGCTGCTACTAGCCTTATGACGTTAATTTCATGGCTGAGTGATATGCCATTGTACATAAGGATCACAACTTCCTTATCCATTTTTCTCTTTCCTGGGATATTTAAGGTGTAACGAAGTGGAGGTTCTTGTCAACAGAGCAGCCCTAAACTTTGGGGTGCCTGTGTCTTGCTGATTTTTAGTTTTCCCAATTTATACGCCCATGAGTGGAAGTGCCTTATGCTCTCTATGCTGAGTTCTTTAGATGTTTCAGGAAACACCGTACACTTCTCCAGAGTGGCTGTTGGCAATTTACATCCCGCCCATCAGCGTAGTAAGGCTCCCGTTTCTCCATGGCCTGTCCTGCATTTCTGGTTTTGACACTTTATTCAGCATGGCCCTTTTGACCGATGGGAAGCGAGACTTCTTTGTAGCGCTGATTTGCCTTTCCAGGTTGCTTGGTTGGCCAAAAAGGGCGTATGCGTTTTTTCCTGAATATATTCAGGAAAAAACGCATACGCCCTTTTTGGCCAAGGGCATCATGGTCGAGGTTTTGCCGCTTTTCCTGTGCTTTAAAGGCGATTCGACTCTACCTCCTGAAATCTGTTTCCTGCAATTCTGCCTTGCTTTCAAATCCTCCTCGTTGCCTTCCCTCAATATATTTGTGGACGAGAGTTATCATTTCTAACTCTGCAGGTTTGTGAATTGCAGTGCCCCTGAGCTCGATTTTTCAACTCGTTTTTTTGGGAGCTGGCCGCAAAAGCACAGGATTGCTTCAGGCCCTGTTCTGCTTCCGGGCGGCAGGCTGAGCCTGTGGTTAATTCTTCTTCCTGATGGGAAAATAGAGTGACCTGTGCCTGTCCCAACACCTAGAGCTAGTCTCTCATTGGTTCCCCCTCTTCCCGTTCATCCTCAGGACAAATTGCAACCTGTACGGAACAGGAGGTTGAAGGTGCTGATTCTCGAAGGAGGGAGATTGCTAGTAAAGCGGCTGTAATGGCCAACCCGAGCACAAGGAGATGAGAAATGAGGTGCGTTTTCGAAACCTTTCCCGATCACACGGTGTACCATCTTCTGGGTTTCTCATGCATGTTTTTGTTATAGGAAGATGCCCTTGAACTTGGAGATTTGGGACCCATGGGATGGGTACCACGCAGTATTACTTTAAAGGGCCTGCGTTTCCTCAACCAACCTGACCAAACCTCTCAGCCACAAGAGTGTCCACCCTTATGTCTCAATCAGCTGTGGGTCTAGAGATGGTCAATCCAGGTGGCATCACAGCCCCTGAACGAATATTGTAAGAATTTCTCTCTCTTTCACTGTCTTTGTTTCACGGGTTTTTAAAAGTAATTGATTTTTATAATGGGGTTTAGCTGCTTTTCACTGCTGTTTTTATGCTGCTTTACACCCACTTGACTCACTTACAGAGAGATATCAATACATAGCTTTGAAGATTCTTCCTAGTCAGATATATTCTTGGGCGGTGAATAGGGGGTTTTTGCGTCCAGTTCACTGAGCAAGGAGTAGGTCTTGTCTATTACATATTGGGCTTATTGAACGGTATCTGAGCTAATTTGAAACCCTTGTTTTCTGCCTCACCCGACCTCACCTTTCCCGTTAAGCAGCCATAGTGTGTTTTGTAAACGTGTGTCTCTGTTCTGTTTTGTAATTCAGTTCAAGTGTAGCGGTTTTTACATTCCCTCTATAAGTGATATCTTATGATAAGTGTCGTTTTCTGGTTGACTTATTTCACTTAGAATCGTCGTACCTAAATCCACTCATCATGCTGCTACTAGCCTTATGACGTTGATTTCCTGGCTGAGTGATATTCCATTGTACATAAGGACCACAACTTCTTTATCCATTTTTTTCTTTCCTGGGATATTTAAGGTGTAACGAAGTGGAGGTTCTTGTCAACAGAGCAGCCCTAAACTTTGGGGTGCCTGTGTCTTGCTGATTTTTACTTTTCCCAATTTATACACCCATGAGTGGAAGTGCCCTATGCTCTCTAAGCTGAGTTTTTTAGAGGTTTCAGGACACACCGTACACTTCTCCAGAGTGGCTGTTGGCAATTTACATCACGCCCATCAGCGTAGCAGGGCTCCCGTTTCTCCATGGCCTGTCCTGCATTTCTGGTTTTGACACTTTATTCAGCATGGCCCTTTTGACCGATGGGAAGCGAGACTTCTTTGTAGCGCTGATTTGCCTTTCCAGGTTGCTTGGTTGGCCAAAAAGGGCGTATGCGTTTTTTCCTGAATATATTCAGGAAAAAACGCATACGCCCTTTTTGGCCAAGGGCATCATGGTCGAGGTTTTGCCGCCTTTCCTGTGCTTTAAAGGCGATTCGAATCTACCTCCTGAAATCTGTTTCCTGCAATTCTGCCTTGCTTTCAAATCCTCTTCGTTGCCTTCCCTCAATATATTTGTGGACGAGAGTTATCATTTCTAACTCTGCAGGTTTGTGAATTGCAGTGCCCCTGAGCTCCATTTTTCAACTCGCTTTCTTCGGAGCTGGCCGCAAAAGCGCAGGATTGCTTCAGGCCCTATTGTGGTTCCGGGCGGCAGGCTGAGCCTGTGGTTAATTCTTCTTCCTGATGGGAAAATAGAGTGACCTGTGCCTGTCCCAACACCTAGAGCTAGTCTCTCATTGGTTCCCCCTCTTCCCGTTCATCCTCAGGACAAATTGCAACCTGTACGGAACAGGAGGTTAAAGGTGCTGATTCTCCACGGAGGGAGATTGCTACTAACGCGGCTGGAATGGCGAACCCGAGCACAAGGAGATGAGAAATGAGGTGCGTTTTAGAAACCTTTCCCGATCACACGGTGTACCATCTTCTGGGTTTCTCATGCATGTTTTCGATGTAGGAAGATGCCCTTGAACCTGGAGATTTGGGACCCATGGGATGGGTACCATGCAGTATTACTTTAAAGGGTCTGCGTTTGCTCACCCAACCTCACCAAACCTCTCAGCCCCAAGAGTGTCCACCCTTATGTCTCAATCAGCTGTGGGTCTAGAGATGGTCAATCCAGGTGGCATCACAGCCCCTGAACGAATTTTGTAAGAATTTCTCTCTCTTTCACTGTCTTTGTTTCACGGGATTTTAAAAGTAATTGATTTTTATAATGGGGTTTAGCTGCTTTTCACTGCTCTGTTTATGCTGCTTTACACCCACTTGACTCATTTACAGAGAGATATCAATACATAGCTTTGAAGATTCTTCCTAGTCAGGTATATTCTTGGGCGGTGAATAGGGGGTGTCGAGTCCAGTTCACTGAGCAAGGAGTAGGTCTTGTCTATTACATATTGGGTTTATGGAACGGTATCTGAGCTAATTTGAAACCCTTGTTTTCTCCCTCACCCGACCTCACCTTTCCCGTTAAGCAGCCATAGTGTGTTTTGTAAACGTGTGACGCTGTTCTGTTTTGTAATTCAGTTCAAGTGTAGCGGTTTTTACATTCCCTCTCTAAGTGATATCTTATGATAAGTGTCTTTTTCTGTGTGACTTATTTCACTTAGAATCGTCGTACCTAAATCCTCTCATCATGCTGCTACTAGCCTTATGACGTTAATTTCATGGCTGAGTGATATGCCATTGTACATAAGGACCACAACTTCCTTATCCATTTTTCTCTTTCCTGGGATATTTAAGGTGTAACGAAGTGGAGGTTCTTGTCAACAGAGCAGCCCTAAACTTTGGGGTGCCTGTGTCTTGCTGATTTTTAGTTTTCCCAATTTATACGCCCATGAGTGGAAGTGCCTTATGCTCTCTATGCTGAGTTCTTTAGATGTTTCAGGAAACACCGTACACTTCTCCAGAGTGGCTGTTGGCAATTTACATCCCGCCCATCAGCGTAGTAAGGCTCCCGTTTCTCCATGGCCTGTCCTGCATTTCTGGTTTTGACACTTTATTCAGCATGGCCCTTTTGACCGATGGGAAGCGAGACTTCTCTGTAGCGCTGATTTGCCTTTCCAGGTTGCTTGGTTGGCCAAAAAGGGCGTATGCGTTTTTTCCTGAATATATTCAGGAAAAAACGCATACGCCCTTTTCGGCCATGGGCATCATGGTCGAGGTTTTGCCGCTTTTCCTGTGCTTTAAAGGCGATTCGACTCTACCTCCTGAATTCTGTTTCCTGCAACTCTGCCTTGCTTTCAAATCCTCCTCGTTGCCTTCCCTCAATATATTTGTGGACGAGAGTTATCATTTATAACTCTGCAGGTTTGTGAATTGCAGTGCCCCTGAGCTCGATTTTTCAACTCGTTTATTTGGGAGCTGGCCGCAAAAGCACAGGATTGCTTCAGGCCCTGTTCTGCTTCCGGGCGGCAGGCTGAGCCTGTGGTTAATTCTTCTTCCTGATGGGAAAATAGAGTGACCTGTGCCTGTCCCAACACCTAGAGCTAGTCTCTCACTGGTTCCCCCTCTTCCCGTTCATCCTCAGGACAATTTGCAACCTGTACGGAACAGGAGGTTGAAGGTGCTGATTCTCGAAGGAGGGAGATTGCTAGTAAAGCGGCTGTAATGGCCAACCCGAGCACAAGGAGATGAGAAATGAGGTGCGTTTTCGAAACCTTTCCCGATCACACGGTGTACCATCTTCTGGGTTTCTCATGCATGTTTTTGTTATAGGAAGATGCCCTTGAACTTGGAGATTTGGGACCCATGGGATGGGTACCATGCAGTATTACTTTAAAGGGCCTGCGTTTCCTCAACCAACCTGACCAAACCTCTCAGCCACAAGAGTGTCCACCCTTATGTCTCAATCAGCTGTGGGTCTAGAGATGGTCAATCCAGGTGGCATCACAGCCCCTGAACGAATATTGTAAGAATTTCTCTCTCTTTCACTGTCTTTGTTTCACGGGTTTTTAAAAGTAATTGATTTTTATAATGGGGTTTAGCTGCTTTTCACTGCTGTTTTTATGCTGCTTTACACCCACTTGACTCACTTACAGAGAGATATCAATACATAGCTTTGAAGATTCTTCCTAGTCAGATATATTCTTGGGCGGTGAATAGGGGGTTTTTGCGTCCAGTTCACTGAGCAAGGAGTAGGTCTTGTCTATTACATATTGGGTTTATTGAACGGTATCTGAGCTAATTTGAAACCCTTGTTTTCTGCCTCACCCGACCTCACCTTTCCCGTTAAGCAGCCATAGTGTGTTTTGTAAACGTGTGTCTCTGTTCTGTTTTGTAATTCAGTTCAAGTGTAGCGGTTTTTACATTCCCTCTATAAGTGATATCTTATGATAAGTGTCGTTTTCTGGTTGACTTATTTCACTTAGAATCGTCGTACCTAAATCCACTCATCATGCTGCTACTAGCCTTATGACGTTGATTTCCTGGCTGAGTGATATTCCATTGTACATAAGGACCACAACTTCTTTATCCATTTTTTTCTTTCCTGGGATATTTAAGGTGTAACGAAGTGGAGGTTCTTGTCAACAGAGCAGCCCTAAACTTTGGGGTGCCTGTGTCTTGCTGATTTTTACTTTTCCCAATTTATACACCCATGAGTGGAAGTGCCCTATGCTCTCTAAGCTGAGTTTTTTAGAGGTTTCAGGACACACCGTACACTTCTCCAGAGTGGCTGTTGGCAATTTACATCCCGCCCATCAGCGTAGCAAGGCTCCCGTTTCTCCATGGCCTGTCCTGCATTTCTGGTTTTGACACTTTATTCAGCATGGCCCTTTTGACCGATGGGAAGCGAGACTTCTTTGTAGCGCTGATTTGCCTTTCCAGGTTGCTTGGTTGGCCAAAAAGGGCGTATGCGTTTTTTCCTGAATATATTCAGGAAAAAACGCATACGCCCTTTTTGGCCAAGGGCATCATGGTCGAGGTTTTGCCGCCTTTCCTGTGCTTTAAAGGCGATTCGAATCTACCTCCTGAAATCTGTTTCCTGCAATTCTGCCTTGCTTTCAAATCCTCTTCGTTGCCTTCCCTCAATATATTTGTGGACGAGAGTTATCATTTCTAACTCTGCAGGTTTGTGAATTGCAGTGCCCCTGAGCTCCATTTTTCAACTCGCTTTCTTCGGAGCTGGCCGCAAAAGCGCATGATTGCTTCAGGCCCTATTCTGGTTCCGGGCGGCAGGCTGAGCCTGTGGTTAATTCTTCTTCCTGATGGGAAAATAGAGTGACCTGTGCCTGTCCCAACACCTAGAGCTAGTCTCTCATTGGTTCCCCCTCTTCCCGTTCAACCTCAGGACAAATTGCACCCTGTACGGAACAGGAGGTTAAAGGTGCTGATTCTCCACGGAGGGAGATTGCTACTAACGCGGCTGGAATGGCGAACCCGAGCACAAGGAGATGAGAAATGAGGTGCGTTTTAGAAACCTTTCCCGATCACACGGTGTACCATCTTCTGGGTTTCTCATGCATGTTTTCGATGTAGGAAGATGCCCTTGAACCTGGAGATTTGGGACCCATGGGATGGGTACCACGCAGTGTTACTTTAAAGGGTCTGCGTTTGCTCACCCAACCTCACCAAACCTCTCAGCCCCAAGAGTGTCCACCCTTATGTCTCAATCAGCTGTGGGTCTAGAGATGGTCAATCCAGGTGGCATCACAGCCCCTGAACGAATTTTGTAAGAATTTCTCTCTCTTTCACTGTCTTTGTTTCACGGGATTTTAAAAGTAATTGATTTTTATAATGGGGTTTAGCTGCTTTTCACTGCTCTGTTTATGCTGCTTTACACCCACTTGACTCATTTACAGAGAGATATCAATACATAGCTTTGAAGATTCTTCCTAGTCAGGTATATTCTTGGGCGGTGAATAGGGGGTGTCGAGTCCAGTTCACTGAGCAAGGAGTAGGTCTTGTCTATTACATATTGGGTTTATGGAACGGTATCTGAGCTAATTTGAAACCCTTGTTTTCTCCCTCACCCGACCTCACCTTTCCCGTTAAGCAGCCATAGTGTGTTTTGTAAACGTGTGACGCTGTTCTGTTTTGTAATTCAGTTCAAGTGTAGCGGTTTTTACATTCCCTCTCTAAGTGATATCTTATGATAAGTGTCTTTTTCTGTGTGACTTATTTCACTTAGAATCGTCGTACCTAAATCCTCTCATCATGCTGCTACTAGCCTTATGACGTTAATTTCATGGCTGAGTGATATGCCATTGTACATAAGGACCACAACTTCCTTATCCATTTTTCTCTTTCCTGGGATATTTAAGGTGTAACGAAGTGGAGGTTCTTGTCAACAGAGCAGCCCTAAACTTTGGGGTGCCTGTGTCTTGCTGATTTTTAGTTTTCCCAATTTATACGCCCATGAGTGGAAGTGCCTTATGCTCTCTATGCTGAGTTCTTTAGATGTTTCAGGAAACACCGTACACTTCTCCAGAGTGGCTGTTGGCAATTTACATCCCGCCCATCAGCGTAGCAAGGCTCCCGTTTCTCCATGGCCTGTCCTGCATTTCTGGTTTTGACACTTTATTCAGCATGGCCCTTTTGACCGATGGGAAGCGAGACTTCTTTGTAGCGCTGATTTGCCTTTCCAGGTTGCTTGGTTGGCCAAAAAGGGCGTATGCGTTTTTTCCTGAATATATTCAGGAAAAAACGCATACGCCCTTTTTGGCCAAGGGCATCATGGTCGAGGTTTTGCCGCCTTTCCTGTGCTTTAAAGGCGATTCGACTCTACCTCCTGAAATCTGTTTCCTGCAATTCTGCCTTGCTTTCAAATCCTCCTCGTTGCCTTCCCTCAATATATTTGTGGACGAGAGTTATCATTTATAACTCTGCAGGTTTGTGAATTGCAGTGCCCCTGAGCTCGATTTTTCAACTCGTTTTTTTGGGAGCTGGCCGCAAAAGCACAGGATTGCTTCAGGCCCTGTTCTGCTTCCGGGCGGCAGGCTGAGCCTGTGGTTAATTCTTCTTCCTGATGGGAAAATAGAGTGACCTGTGCCTGTCCCAACACCTAGAGCTAGTCTCTCACTGGTTCCCCCTCTTCCCGTTCATCCTCAGGACAATTTGCAACCTGTACGGAACAGGAGGTTGAAGGTGCTGATTCTCGAAGGAGGGAGATTGCTAGTAAAGCGGCTGTAATGGCCAACCCGAGCACAAGGAGATGAGAAATGAGGTGCGTTTTCGAAACCTTTCCCGATCACACGGTGTACCATCTTCTGGGTTTCTCATGCATGTTTTTGTTATAGGAAGATGCCCTTGAACTTGGAGATTTGGGACCCATGGGATGGGTACCATGCAGTATTACTTTAAAGGGCCTGCGTTTCCTCAACCAACCTGACCAAACCTCTCAGCCACAAGAGTGTCCACCCTTATGTCTCAATCAGCTGTGGGTCTAGAGATGGTCAATCCAGGTGGCATCACAGCCCCTGAACGAATATTGTAAGAATTTCTCTCTCTTTCACTGTCTTTGTTTCACGGGTTTTTAAAAGTAATTGATTTTTATAATGGGGTTTAGCTGCTTTTCACTGCTGTTTTTATGCTGCTTTACACCCACTTGACTCACTTACAGAGAGATATCAATACATAGCTTTGAAGATTCTTCCTAGTCAGATATATTCTTGGGCGGTGAATAGGGGGTTTTTGCGTCCAGTTCACTGAGCAAGGAGTAGGTCTTGTCTATTACATATTGGGCTTATTGAACGGTATCTGAGCTAATTTGAAACCCTTGTTTTCTGCCTCACCCGACCTCACCTTTCCCGTTAAGCAGCCATAGTGTGTTTTGTAAACGTGTGTCTCTGTTCTGTTTTGTAATTCAGTTCAAGTGTAGCGGTTTTTACATTCCCTCTATAAGTGATATATTATGATAAGTGTCGTTTTCTGGTTGACTTATTTCACTTAGAATCGTCGTACCTAAATCCACTCATCATGCTGCTACTAGCCTTATGACGTTGATTTCCTGGCTGAGTGATATTCCATTGTACATAAGGACCACAACTTCTTTATCCATTTTTTTCTTTCCTGGGATATTTAAGGTGTAACGAAGTGGAGGTTCTTGTCAACAGAGCAGCCCTAAACTTTGGGGTGCCTGTGTCTTGCTGATTTTTACTTGTCCCAATTTATACACCCATGAGTGGAAGTGCCCTATGCTCTCTAAGCTGAGTTTTTTAGAGGTTTCAGGACACACCGTACACTTCTCCAGAGTGGCTGTTGGCAATTTACATCACGCCCATCAGCGTAGCAGGGCTCCCGTTTCTCCATGGCCTGTCCTGCATTTCTGGTTTTGACACTTTATTCAGCATGGCCCTTTTGACCGATGGGAAGCGAGACTTCTTTGTAGCGCTGATTTGCCTTTCCAGGTTGCTTGGTTGGCCAAAAAGGGCGTATGCGTTTTTTCCTGAATATATTCAGGAAAAAACGCATACGCCCTTTTTGGCCAAGGGCATCATGGTCGAGGTTTTGCCGCCTTTCCTGTGCTTTAAAGGCGATTCGAATCTACCTCCTGAAATCTGTTTCCTGCAATTCTGCCTTGCTTTCAAATCCTCTTCGTTGCCTTCCCTCAATATATTTGTGGACGAGAGTTATCATTTCTAACTCTGCAGGTTTGTGAATTGCAGTGCCCCTGAGCTCCATTTTTCAACTCGCTTTCTTCGGAGCTGGCCGCAAAAGCGCAGGATTGCTTCAGGCCCTATTCTGGTTCCGGGCGGCAGGCTGAGCCTGTGGTTAATTCTTCTTCCTGATGGGAAAATAGAGTGACCTGTGCCTGTCCCAACACCTAGAGCTAGTCTCTCATTGGTTCCCCCTCTTCCCGTTCATCCTCAGGACAAATTGCAACCTGTACAGAACAGGAGGTTAAAGGTGCTGATTCTCCACGGAGGGAGATTGCTACTAACGCGGCTGGAATGGCGAACCCGAGCACAAGGAGATGAGAAATGAGGTGCGTTTTAGAAACCTTTCCCGATCACACGGTGTACCATCTTCTGGGTTTCTCATGCATGTTTTCGATGTAGGAAGATGCCCTTGAACCTGGAGATTTGGGACCCATGGGATGGGTACCACGCAGTGTTACTTTAAAGGGTCTGCGTTTGCTCACCCAACCTCACCAAACCTCTCAGCCCCAAGAGTGTCCACCCTTATGTCTCAATCAGCTGTGGGTCTAGAGATGGTCAATCCAGGTGGCATCACACCCCTGAACGAATTTTGTAAGAATTTCTCTCTCTTTCACTGTCTTTGTTTCACGGGATTTTAAAAGTAATTGATTTTTATAATGGGGTTTAGCTGCTTTTCACTGCTCTGTTTATGCTGCTTTACACCCACTTGACTCATTTACAGAGAGATATCAATACATAGCTTTGAAGATTCTTCCTAGTCAGGTATATTCTTGGGCGGTGAATAGGGGGTGTCGAGTCCAGTTCACTGAGCAAGGAGTAGGTCTTGTCTATTACATATTGGGTTTATTGAACGGTATCTGAGCTAATTTGAAACCCTTGTTTTCTGCCTCACCCGACCTCACCTTTCCCGTTAAGCAGCCATAGTGTGTTTTGTAAACGTGTGTCTCTGTTCTGTTTTGTAATTCAGTTCAAGTGTAGCGGTTTTTACATTCCCTCTATAAGTGATATCTTATGATAAGTGTCGTTTTCTGGTTGACTTATTTCACTTAGAATCGTCGTACCTAAATCCACTCATCATGCTGCTACTAGCCTTATGACGTTGATTTCCTGGCTGAGTGATATTCCATTGTACATAAGGACCACAACTTCTTTATCCATTTTTTTCTTTCCTGGGATATTTAAGGTGTAACGAAGTGGAGGTTCTTGTCAACAGAGCAGCCCTAAACTTTGGGGTGCCTGTGTCTTGCTGATTTTTACTTTTCCCAATTTATACGCCCATGAGTGGAAGTGCCCTATGCTCTCTAAGCTGAGTTTTTTAGAGGTTTCAGGACACACCGTACACTTCTCCAGAGTGGCTGTTGGCAATTTACATGCCGCCCATCAGCGTAGCAAGGCTCCCGTTTCTCCATGGCCTGTCCTGCATTTCTGGTTTTGACACTTTATTCAGCATGGCCCTTTTGACCGATGGGAAGCGAGACTTCTTTGTAGCGCTGATTTGCCTTTCCAGGTTGCTTGGTTGGCCAAAAAGGGCGTATGCGTTTTTTCCTGAATATATTCAGGAAAAAACGCATACGCCCTTTTTGGCCAAGGGCATCATGGTCGAGGTTTTGCCGCCTTTCCTGTGCTTTAAAGGCGATTCGACTCTACCTCCTGAAATCTGTTTCCTGCAATTCTGCCTTGCTTTCAAATCCTCTTCGTTGCCTTCCCTCAATATATTTGTGGACGAGAGTTATCATTTCTAACTCTGCAGGTTTGTGAATTGCAGTGCCCCTGAGCTCCATTTTTCAACTCGCTTTCTTCGGAGCTGGCCGCAAAAGCGCAGGATTGCTTCAGGCCCTATTCTGGTTCCGGGCGGCAGGCTGAGCCTGTGGTTAATTCTTCTTCCTGATGGGAAAATAGAGTGACCTGTGCCTGTCCCAACACCTAGAGCTAGTCTCTCATTGGTTCCCCCTCTTCCCGTTCATCCTCAGGACAAATTGCAACCTGTACGGAACAGGAGGTTAAAGGTGCTGATTCTCCACGGAGGGAGATTGCTACTAACGCGGCTGGAATGGCGAACCCGAGCACAAGGAGATGAGAAATGAGGTGCGTTTTAGAAACCTTTCCCGATCACACGGTGTACCATCTTCTGGGTTTCTCATGCATGTTTTCGATGTAGGAAGATGCCCTTGAACCTGGAGATTTGGGACCCATGGGATGGGTACCACGCAGTGTTACTTTAAAGGGTCTGCGTTTGCTCACCCAACCTCACCAAACCTCTCAGCCCCAAGAGTGTCCACCCTTATGTCTCAATCAGCTGTGGGTCTAGAGATGGTCAATCCAGGTGGCATCACAGCCCCTGAACGAATTTTGTAAGAATTTCTCTCTCTTTCACTGTCTTTGTTTCACGGGATTTTAAAAGTAATTGATTTTTATAATGGGGTTTAGCTGCTTTTCACTGCTCTGTTTATGCTGCTTTACACCCACTTGACTCATTTACAGAGAGATATCAATACATAGCTTTGAAGATTCTTCCTAGTCAGGTATATTCTTGGGCGGTGAATAGGGGGTGTCGAGTCCATTTCACTGAGCAAGGAGTAGGTCTTGTCTATTACATATTGGGTTTATGGAACGGTATCTGAGCTAATTTGAAACCCTTGTTTTCTCCCTCACCCGACCTCACCTTTCCCGTTAAGCAGCCATAGTGTGTTTTGTAAACGTGTGACGCTGTTCTGTTTTGTAATTCAGTTCAAGTGTAGCGGTTTTTACATTCCCTCTCTAAGTGATATCTTATGATAAGTGTCTTTTTCTGTGTGACTTATTTCACTTAGAATCGTCGTACCTAAATCCTCTCATCATGCTGCTACTAGCCTTATGACGTTAATTTCATGGCTGAGTGATATGCCATTGTACATAAGGACCACAACTTCCTTATCCATTTTTCTCTTTCCTGGGATATTTAAGGTGTAACGAAGTGGAGGTTCTTGTCAACAGAGCAGCCCTAAACTTTGGGGTGCCTGTGTCTTGCTGATTTTTAGTTTTCCCAATTTATACGCCCATGAGTGGAAGTGCCTTATGCTCTCTATGCTGAGTTCTTTAGATGTTTCAGGAAACACCGTACACTTCTCCAGAGTGGCTGTTGGCAATTTACATCCCGCCCATCAGCGTAGCAAGGCTCCCGTTTCTCCATGGCCTGTCCTGCATTTCTGGTTTTGACACTTTATTCAGCATGGCCCTTTTGACCGATGGGAAGCGAGACTTCTTTGTAGCGCTGATTTGCCTTTCCAGGTTGCTTGGTTGGCCAAAAAGGGCGTATGCGTTTTTTCCTGAATATATTCAGGAAAAAACGCATACGCCCTTTTTGGCCAAGGGCATCATGGTCGAGGTTTTGCCGCCTTTCCTGTGCTTTAAAGGCGATTCGACTCTACCTCCTGAAATCTGTTTCCTGCAATTCTGCCTTGCTTTCAAATCCTCCTCGTTGCCTTCCCTCAATATATTTGTGGACGAGAGTTATCATTTATAACTCTGCAGGTTTGTGAATTGCAGTGCCCCTGAGCTCGATTTTTCAACTCGTTTTTTTGGGAGCTGGCCGCAAAAGCACAGGATTGCTTCAGGCCCTGTTCTGCTTCCGGGCGGCAGGCTGAGCCTGTGGTTAATTCTTCTTCCTGATGGGAAAATAGAGTGACCTGTGCCTGTCCCAACACCTAGAGCTAGTCTCTCACTGGTTCCCCCTCTTCCCGTTCATCCTCAGGACAATTTGCAACCTGTACGGAACAGGAGGTTGAAGGTGCTGATTCTCGAAGGAGGGAGATTGCTAGTAAAGCGGCTGTAATGGCCAACCCGAGCACAAGGAGATGAGAAATGAGGTGCGTTTTCGAAACCTTTCCCGATCACACGGTGTACCATCTTCTGGGTTTCTCATGCATGTTTTTGTTATAGGAAGATGCCCTTGAACTTGGAGATTTGGGACCCATGGGATGGGTACCATGCAGTATTACTTTAAAGGGCCTGCGTTTCCTCAACCAACCTGACCAAACCTCTCAGCCACAAGAGTGTCCACCCTTATGTCTCAATCAGCTGTGGGTCTAGAGATGGTCAATCCAGGTGGCATCACAGCCCCTGAACGAATATTGTAAGAATTTCTCTCTCTTTCACTGTCTTTGTTTCACGGGTTTTTAAAAGTAATTGATTTTTATAATGGGGTTTAGCTGCTTTTCACTGCTGTTTTTATGCTGCTTTACACCCACTTGACTCACTTACAGAGAGATATCAATACATAGCTTTGAAGATTCTTCCTAGTCAGATATATTCTTGGGCGGTGAATAGGGGGTTTTTGCGTCCAGTTCACTGAGCAAGGAGTAGGTCTTGTCTATTACATATTGGGCTTATTGAACGGTATCTGAGCTAATTTGAAACCCTTGTTTTCTGCCTCACCCGACCTCACCTTTCCCGTTAAGCAGCCATAGTGTGTTTTGTAAACGTGTGTCTCTGTTCTGTTTTGTAATTCAGTTCAAGTGTAGCGGTTTTTACATTCCCTCTATAAGTGATATCTTATGATAAGTGTCGTTTTCTGGTTGACTTATTTCACTTAGAATCGTCGTACCTAAATCCACTCATCATGCTGCTACTAGCCTTATGACGTTGATTTCCTGGCTGAGTGATATTCCATTGTACATAAGGACCACAACTTCTTTATCCATTTTTTTCTTTCCTGGGATATTTAAGGTGTAACGAAGTGGAGGTTCTTGTCAACAGAGCAGCCCTAAACTTTGGGGTGCCTGTGTCTTGCTGATTTTTACTTGTCCCAATTTATACACCCATGAGTGGAAGTGCCCTATGCTCTCTAAGCTGAGTTTTTTAGAGGTTTCAGGACACACCGTACACTTCTCCAGAGTGGCTGTTGGCAATTTACATCACGCCCATCAGCGTAGCAGGGCTCCCGTTTCTCCATGGCCTGTCCTGCATTTCTGGTTTTGACACTTTATTCAGCATGGCCCTTTTGACCGATGGGAAGCGAGACTTCTTTGTAGCGCTGATTTGCCTTTCCAGGTTGCTTGGTTGGCCAAAAAGGGCGTATGCGTTTTTTCCTGAATATATTCAGGAAAAAACGCATACGCCCTTTTTGGCCAAGGGCATCATGGTCGAGGTTTTGCCGCCTTTCCTGTGCTTTAAAGGCGATTCGAATCTACCTCCTGAAATCTGTTTCCTGCAATTCTGCCTTGCTTTCAAATCCTCTTCGTTGCCTTCCCTCAATATATTTGTGGACGAGAGTTATCATTTCTAACTCTGCAGGTTTGTGAATTGCAGTGCCCCTGAGCTCCATTTTTCAACTCGCTTTCTTCGGAGCTGGCCGCAAAAGCGCAGGATTGCTTCAGGCCCTATTCTGGTTCCGGGCGGCAGGCTGAGCCTGTGGTTAATTCTTCTTCCTGATGGGAAAATAGAGTGACCTGTGCCTGTCCCAACACCTAGAGCTAGTCTCTCATTGGTTCCCCCTCTTCCCGTTCATCCTCAGGACAAATTGCAACCTGTACGGAACAGGAGGTTAAAGGTGCTGATTCTCCACGGAGGGAGATTGCTACTAACGCGGCTGGAATGGCGAACCCGAGCACAAGGAGATGAGAAATGAGGTGCGTTTTAGAAACCTTTCCCGATCACACGGTGTACCATCTTCTGGGTTTCTCATGCATGTTTTCGATGTAGGAAGATGCCCTTGAACCTGGAGATTTGGGACCCATGGGATGGGTACCACGCAGTGTTACTTTAAAGGGTCTGCGTTTGCTCACCCAACCTCACCAAAACTCTCAGCCCCAAGAGTGTCCACCCTTATGTCTCAATCAGCTGTGGGTCTAGAGATGGTCAATCCAGGTGGCATCACAGCCCCTGAACGAATTTTGTAAGAATTTCTCTCTCTTTCACTGTCTTTGTTTCACGGGATTTTAAAAGTAATTGATTTTTATAATGGGGTTTAGCTGCTTTTCACTGCTCTGTTTATGCTGCTTTACACCCACTTGACTCATTTACAGAGAGATATCAATACATAGCTTTGAAGATTCTTCCTAGTCAGGTATATTCTTGGGCGGTGAATAGGGGGTGTCGAGTCCAGTTCACTGAGCAAGGAGTAGGTCTTGTCTATTACATATTGGGTTTATGGAACGGTGTCTGAGCTAATTTGAAACCCTTGTTTTCTCCCTCACCCGACCTCACCTTTCCCGTTAAGCAGCCATAGTGTGTTTTGTAAACGTGTGACGCTGTTCTGTTTTGTAATTCAGTTCAAGTGTAGCGGTTTTTACATTCCCTCTCTAAGTGATATCTTATGATAAGTGTCTTTTTCTGTGTGACTTATTTCACTTAGAATCGTCGTACCTAAATCCTCTCATCATGCTGCTACTAGCCTTATGACGTTAATTTCATGGCTGAGTGATATGCCATTGTACATAAGGACCACAACTTCCTTATCCATTTTTCTCTTTCCTGGGATATTTAAGGTGTAACGAAGTGGAGGTTCTTGTCAACAGAGCAGCCCTAAACTTTGGGGTGCCTGTGTCTTGCTGATTTTTAGTTTTCCCAATTTATACGCCCATGAGTGGAAGTGCCTTATGCTCTCTATGCTGAGTTCTTTAGATGTTTCAGGAAACACCGTACACTTCTCCAGAGTGGCTGTTGGCAATTTACATCCCGCCCATCAGCGTAGTAAGGCTCCCGTTTCTCCATGGCCTGTCCTGCATTTCTGGTTTTGACACTTTATTCAGCATGGCCCTTTTGACCGATGGGAAGCGAGACTTCTTTGTAGCGCTGATTTGCCTTTCCAGGTTGCTTGGTTGGCCAAAAAGGGCGTATGCGTTTTTTCCTGAATATATTCAGGAAAAAACGCATACGCCCTTTTTGGCCAAGGGCATCATGGTCGAGGTTTTGCCGCTTTTCCTGTGCTTTAAAGGCGATTCGACTCTACCTCCTGAAATCTGTTTCCTGTAATTCTGCCTTGCTTTCAAATCCTCCTCGTTGCCTTCCCTCAATATATTTGTGGACGAGAGTTATCATTTATAACTCTGCAGGTTTGTGAATTGCAGTGCCCCTGAGCTCGATTTTTCAACTCGTTTTTTTGGGAGCTGGCCGCAAAAGCACAGGATTGCTTCAGGCCCTGTTCTGCTTCCGGGCGGCAGGCTGAGCCTGTGGTTAATTCTTCTTCCTGATGGGAAAATAGAGTGACCTGTGCCTGTCCCAACACCTAGAGCTAGTCTCTCACTGGTTCCCCCTCTTCCCGTTCATCCTCAGGACAATTTGCAACCTGTACGGAACAGGAGGTTGAAGGTGCTGATTCTCGAAGGAGGGAGATTGCTAGTAAAGCGGCTGTAATGGCCAACCCGAGCACAAGGAGATGAGAAATGAGGTGCGTTTTCGAAACCTTTCCCGATCACACGGTGTACCATCTTCTGGGTTTCTCATGCATGTTTTTGTTATAGGAAGATGCCCTTGAACTTGGAGATTTGGGACCCATGGGATGGGTACCACGCAGTATTACTTTAAAGGGCCTGCGTTTCCTCAACCAACCTGACCAAACCTCTCAGCCACAAGAGTGTCCACCCTTATGTCTCAATCAGCTGTGGGTCTAGAGATGGTCAATCCAGGTGGCATCACAGCCCCTGAACGAATATTGTAAGAATTTCTCTCTCTTTCACTGTCTTTGTTTCACGGGTTTTTAAAAGTAATTGATTTTTATAATGGGGTTTAGCTGCTTTTCACTGCTGTTTTTATGCTGCTTTACACCCACTTGACTCACTTACAGAGAGATATCAATACATAGCTTTGAAGATTCTTCCTAGTCAGATATATTCTTGGGCGGTGAATAGGGGGTTTTTGCGTCCAGTTCACTGAGCAAGGAGTAGGTCTTGTCTATTACATATTGGGTTTATTGAACGGTATCTGAGCTAATTTGAAACCCTTGTTTTCTGCCTCACCCGACCTCACCTTTCCCGTTAAGCAGCCATAGTGTGTTTTGTAAACGTGTGTCTCTGTTCTGTTTTGTAATTCAGTTCAAGTGTAGCGGTTTTTACATTCCCTCTATAAGTGATATCTTATGATAAGTGTCGTTTTCTGGTTGACTTATTTCACTTAGAATCGTCGTACCTAAATCCACTCATCATGCTGCTACTAGCCTTATGACGTTGATTTCCTGGCTGAGTGATATTCCATTGTACATAAGGACCACAACTTCTTTATCCATTTTTTTCTTTCCTGGGATATTTAAGGTGTAACGAAGTGGAGGTTCTTGTCAACAGAGCAGCCCTAAACTTTGGGGTGCCTGTGTCTTGCTGATTTTTACTTTTCCCAATTTATACACCCATGAGTGGAAGTGCCCTATGCTCTCTAAGCTGAGTTTTTTAGAGGTTTCAGGACACACCGTACACTTCTCCAGAGTGGCTGTTGGCAATTTACATCACGCCCATCAGCGTAGCAAGGCTCCCGTTTCTCCATGGCCTGTCCTGCATTTCTGGTTTTGACACTTTATTCAGCATGGCCCTTTTGACCGATGGGAAGCGAGACTTCTTTGTAGCGCTGATTTGCCTTTCCAGGTTGCTTGGTTGGCCAAAAAGGGCGTATGCGTTTTTTCCTGAATATATTCAGGAAAAAACGCATACGCCCTTTTTGGCCAAGGGCATCATGGTCGAGGTTTTGCCGCCTTTCCTGTGCTTTAAAGGCGATTCGAATCTACCTCCTGAAATCTGTTTCCTGCAATTCTGCCTTGCTTTCAAATCCTCTTCGTTGCCTTCCCTCAATATATTTGTGGACGAGAGTTATCATTTCTAACTCAGCAGGTTTGTGAATTGCAGTGCCCCTGAGCTCCATTTTTCAACTCGCTTTCTTCGGAGCTGGCCGCAAAAGCGCAGGATTGCTTCAGGCCCTATTCTGGTTCCGGGCGGCAGGCTGAGCCTGTGGTTAATTCTTCTTCCTGATGGGAAAATAGAGTGACCTGTGCCTGTCCCAACACCTAGAGCTAGTCTCTCATTGGTTCCCCCTCTTCCCGTTCATCCTCAGGACAAATTGCAACCTGTACGGAACAGGAGGTTAAAGGTGCTGATTCTCCACGGAGGGAGATTGCTACTAACGTGGCTGGAATGGCGAACCCGAGCACAAGGAGATGAGAAATGAGGTGCGTTTTAGAAACCTTTCCCGATCACACGGTGTACCATCTTCTGGGTTTCTCATGCATGTTTTCGATGTAGGAAGATGCCCTTGAACCTGGAGATTTGGGACCCATGGGATGGGTACCATGCAGTATTACTTTAAAGGGTCTGCGTTTGCTCACCCAACCTCACCAAACCTCTCAGCCCCAAGAGTGTCCACCCTTATGTCTCAATCAGCTGTGGGTCTAGAGATGGTCAATCCAGGTGGCATCACAGTCCCTGAACGAATTTTGTAAGAATTTCTCTCTCTTTCACTGTCTTTGTTTCACGGGATTTTAAAAGTAATTGATTTTTATAATGGGGTTTAGCTGCTTTTCACTGCTCTGTTTATGCTGCTTTACACCCACTTGACTCATTTACAGAGAGATATCAATACATAGCTTTGAAGATTCTTCCTAGTCAGGTATATTCTTGGGCGGTGAATAGGGGGTGTCGAGTCCAGTTCACTGAGCAAGGAGTAGGTCTTGTCTATTACATATTGGGTTTATTGAACGGTATCTGAGCTAATTTGAAACCCTTGTTTTCTGCCTCACCCGACCTCACCTTTCCCGTTAAGCAGCCATAGTGTGTTTTGTAAACGTGTGTCTCTGTTCTGTTTTGTAATTCAGTTCAAGTGTAGCGGTTTTTACATTCCCTCTATAAGTGATATCTTATGATAAGTGTCGTTTTCTGGTTGACTTATTTCACTTAGAATCGTCGTACCTAAATCCACTCATCATGCTGCTACTAGCCTTATGACGTTGATTTCCTGGCTGAGTGATATTCCATTGTACATAAGGACCACAACTTCTTTATCCATTTTTTTCTTTCCTGGGATATTTAAGGTGTAACGAAGTGGAGGTTCTTGTCAACAGAGCAGCCCTAAACTTTGGGGTGCCTGTGTCTTGCTGATTTTTACTTTTCCCAATTTATACACCCATGAGTGGAAGTGCCCTATGCTCTCTAAGCTGAGTTTTTTAGAGGTTTCAGGACACACCGTACACTTCTCCAGAGTGGCTGTTGGCAATTTACATCACGCCCATCAGCGTAGCAAGGCTCCCGTTTCTCCATGGCCTGTCCTGCATTTCTGGTTTTGACACTTTATTCAGCATGGCCCTTTTGACCGATGGGAAGCGAGACTTCTTTGTAGCGCTGATTTGCCTTTCCAGGTTGCTTGGTTGGCCAAAAAGGGCGTATGCGTTTTTTCCTGAATATATTCAGGAAAAAACGCATACGCCCTTTTTGGCCAAGGGCATCATGGTCGAGGTTTTGCCGCCTTTCCTGTGCTTTAAAGGCGATTCGAATCTACCTCCTGAAATCTGTTTCCTGCAATTCTGCCTTGCTTTCAAATCCTCTTCGTTGCCTTCCCTCAATATATTTGTGGACAAGAGTTATCATTTCTAACTCTGCAGGTTTGTGAATTGCAGTGCCCCTGAGCTCCATTTTTCAACTCGCTTTCTTCGGAGCTGGCCGCAAAAGCGCAGGATTGCTTCAGGCCCTATTCTGGTTCCGGGCGGCAGGCTGAGCCTGTGGTTAATTCTTCTTCCTGATGGGAAAATAGAGTGACCTGTGCCTGTCCCAACACCTAGAGCTAGTCTCTCATTGGTTCCCCCTCTTCCCGTTCATCCTCAGGACAAATTGCAACCTGTACGGAACAGGAGGTTAAAGGTGCTGATTCTCCACGGAGGGAGATTGCTACTAACGCGGCTGGAATGGCGAACCCGAGCACAAGGAGATGAGAAATGAGGTGCGTTTTAGAAACCTTTCCCGATCACACGGTGTACCATCTTCTGGGTTTCTCATGCATGTTTTCGATGTAGGAAGATGCCCTTGAACCTGGAGATTTGGGACCCATGGGATGGGTACCACGCAGTGTTACTTTAAAGGGTCTGCGTTTGCTCACCCAACCTCACCAAAACTCTCAGCCCCATGAGTGTCCACCCTTATGTCTCAATCAGCTGTGGGTCTAGAGATGGTCAATCCAGGTGGCATCACAGCCCCTGAACGAATTTTGTAAGAATTTCTCTCTCTTTCACTGTCTTTGTTTCACGGGATTTTAAAAGTAATTGATTTTTATAATGGGGTTTAGCTGCTTTTCACTGCTCTGTTTATGCTGCTTTACACCCACTTGACTCATTTACAGAGAGATATCAATACATAGCTTTGAAGATTCTTCCTAGTCAGGTATATTCTTGGGCGGTGAATAGGGGGTGTCGAGTCCAGTTCACTGAGCAAGGAGTAGGTCTTGTCTATTACATATTGGGTTTATGGAACGGTATCTGAGCTAATTTGAAACCCTTGTTTTCTCCCTCACCCGACCTCACCTTTCCCGTTAAGCAGCCATAGTGTGTTTTGTAAACGTGTGACGCTGTTCTGTTTTGTAATTCAGTTCAAGTGTAGCGGTTTTTACATTCCCTCTCTAAGTGATATCTTATGATAAGTGTCTTTTTCTGTGTGACTTATTTCACTTAGAATCGTCGTACCTAAATCCTCTCATCATGCTGCTACTAGCCTTATGACGTTAATTTCATGGCTGAGTGATATGCCATTGTACATAAGGACCACAACTTCCTTATCCATTTTTCTCTTTCCTGGGATATTTAAGGTGTAACGAAGTGGAGGTTCTTGTCAACAGAGCAGCCCTAAACTTTGGGGTGCCTGTGTCTTGCTGATTTTTAGTTTTCCCAATTTATACGCCCATGAGTGGAAGTGCCTTATGCTCTCTATGCTGAGTTCTTTAGATGTTTCAGGAAACACCGTACACTTCTCCAGAGTGGCTGTTGGCAATTTACATCCCGCCCATCAGCGTAGTAAGGCTCCCGTTTCTCCGTGGCCTGTCCTGCATTTCTGGTTTTGACACTTTATTCAGCATGGCCCTTTTGACCGATGGGAAGCGAGACTTCTTTGTAGCGCTGATTTGCCTTTCCAGGTTGCTTGGTTGGCCAAAAAGGGCGTATGCGTTTTTTCCTGAATATATTCAGGAAAAAACGCATACGCCCTTTTTGGCCAAGGGCATCATGGTCGAGGTTTTGCCGCTTTTCCTGTGCTTTAAAGGCGATTCGACTCTACCTCCTGAAATCTGTTTCCTGCAATTCTGCCTTGCTTTCAAATCCTCCTCGTTGCCTTCCCTCAATATATTTGTGGACGAGAGTTATCATTTATAACTCTGCAGGTTTGTGAATTGCAGTGCCCCTGAGCTCGATTTTTCAACTCGTTTTTTTGGGAGCTGGCCGCAAAAGCACAGGATTGCTTCAGGCCCTGTTCTGCTTCCGGGCGGCAGGCTGAGCCTGTGGTTAATTCTTCTTCCTGATGGGAAAATAGAGTGACCTGTGCCTGTCCCAACACCTAGAGCTAGTCTCTCACTGGTTCCCCCTCTTCCCGTTCATCCTCAGGACAATTTGCAACCTGTACGGAACAGGAGGTTGAAGGTGCTGATTCTCGAAGGAGGGAGATTGCTAGTAAAGCGGCTGTAATGGCCAACCCGAGCACAAGGAGATGAGAAATGAGGTGCGTTTTCGAAACCTTTCCCGATCACACGGTGTACCATCTTCTGGGTTTCTCATGCATGTTTTTGTTATAGGAAGATGCCCTTGAACTTGGAGATTTGGGACCCATGGGATGGGTACCACGCAGTATTACTTTAAAGGGCCTGCGTTTCCTCAACCAACCTGACCAAACCTCTCAGCCACAAGAGTGTCCACCCTTATGTCTCAATCAGCTGTGGGTCTAGAGATGGTCAATCCAGGTGGCATCACAGCCCCTGAACGAATATTGTAAGAATTTCTCTCTCTTTCACTGTCTTTGTTTCACGGGTTTTTAAAAGTAATTGATTTTTATAATGGGGTTTAGCTGCTTTTCACTGCTGTTTTTATGCTGCTTTACACCCACTTGACTCACTTACAGAGAGATATCAATACATAGCTTTGAAGATTCTTCCTAGTCAGATATATTCTTGGGCGGTGAATAGGGGGTTTTTGCGTCCAGTTCACTGAGCAAGGAGTAGGTCTTGTCTATTACATATTGGGTTTATTGAACGGTATCTGAGCTAATTTGAAACCCTTGTTTTCTGCCTCACCCGACCTCACCTTTCCCGTTAAGCAGCCATAGTGTGTTTTGTAAACGTGTGTCTCTGTTCTGTTTTGTAATTCAGTTCAAGTGTAGCGGTTTTTACATTCCCTCTATAAGTGATATCTTATGATAAGTGTCGTTTTCTGGTTGACTTATTTCACTTAGAATCGTCGTACCTAAATCCACTCATCATGCTGCTACTAGCCTTATGACGTTGATTTCCTGGCTGAGTGATATTCCATTGTACATAAGGACCACAACTTCTTTATCCATTTTTTTCTTTCCTGGGATATTTAAGGTGTAACGAAGTGGAGGTTCTTGTCAACAGAGCAGCCCTAAACTTTGGGGTGCCTGTGTCTTGCTGATTTTTACTTTTCCCAATTTATACACCCATGAGTGGAAGTGCCCTATGCTCTCTAAGCTGAGTTTTTTAGAGGTTTCAGGACACACCGTACACTTCTCCAGAGTGGCTGTTGGCAATTTACATCCCGCCCATCAGCGTAGCAAGGCTCCCGTTTCTCCATGGCCTGTCCTGCATTTCTGGTTTTGACACTTTATTCAGCATGGCCCTTTTGACCGATGGGAAGCGAGACTTCTTTGTAGCGCTGATTTGCCTTTCCAGGTTGCTTGGTTGGCCAAAAAGGGCGTATGCGTTTTTTCCTGAATATATTCAGGAAAAAACGCATACGCCCTTTTTGGCCAAGGGCATCATGGTCGAGGTTTTGCCGCCTTTCCTGTGCTTTAAAGGCGATTCGAATCTACCTCCTGAAATCTGTTTCCTGCAATTCTGCCTTGCTTTCAAATCCTCTTCGTTGCCTTCCCTCAATATATTTGTGGACGAGAGTTATCATTTCTAACTCTGCAGGTTTGTGAATTGCAGTGCCCCTGAGCTCCATTTTTCAACTCGCTTTCTTCAGAGCTGGCCGCAAAAGCGCAGGATTGCTTCAGGCCCTATTCTGGTTCCGGGCGGCAGGCTGAGCCTGTGGTTAATTCTTCTTCCTGATGGGAAAATAGAGTGACCTGTGCCTGTCCCAACACCTAGAGCTAGTCTCTCATTGGTTCCCCCTCTTCCCGTTCATCCTCAGGACAAATTGCAACCTGTACGGAACAGGAGGTTAAAGGTGCTGATTCTCCACGGAGGGAGATTGCTACTAACGTGGCTGGAATGGCGAACCCGAGCACAAGGAGATGAGAAATGAGGTGCGTTTTAGAAACCTTTCCCGATCACACGGTGTACCATCTTCTGGGTTTCTCATGCATGTTTTCGATGTAGGAAGATGCCCTTGAACCTGGAGATTTGGGACCCATGGGATGGGTACCATGCAGTATTACTTTAAAGGGTCTGCGTTTGCTCACCCAACCTCACCAAACCTCTCAGCCCCAAGAGTGTCCACCCTTATGTCTCAATCAGCTGTGGGTCTAGAGATGGTCAATCCAGGTGGCATCACAGCCCCTGAACGAATTTTGTAAGAATTTCTCTCTCTTTCACTGTCTTTGTTTCACGGGATTTTAAAAGTAATTGATTTTTATAATGGGGTTTAGCTGCTTTTCACTGCTCTGTTTATGCTGCTTTACACCCACTTGACTCATTTACAGAGAGATATCAATACATAGCTTTGAAGATTCTTCCTAGTCAGGTATATGCTTGGGCGGTGAATAGGGGGTGTCGAGTCCAGTTCACTGAGCAAGGAGTAGGTCTTGTCTATTACATATTGGGTTTATTGAACGGTATCTGAGCTAATTTGAAACCCTTGTTTTCTCCCTCACCCGACCTCACCTTTCCCGTTAAGCAGCCATAGTGTGTTTTGTAAACGTGTGTCTCTGTTCTGTTTTGTAATTCAGTTCAAGTGTAGCGGTTTTTACATTCCCTCTCTAAGTGATATCTTATGATAAGTGTCGTTTTCTGGTTGACTTATTTCACTTAGAATCGTCGTACCTAAATCCACTCATCATGCTGCTACTAGCCTTATGACGTTGATTTCTTGGCTGAGTGATATTCCATTGTACATAAGGACCACAACTTCTTTATCCATTTTTTTCTTTCCTGGGATATTTAAGGTGTAACGAAGTGGAGGTTCTTGTCAACAGAGCAGCCCTAAACTTTGGGGTGCCTGTGTCTTGCTGATTTTTACTTTTCCCAATTTATACACCCATGAGTGGAAGTGCCCTATGCTCTCTAAGCTGAGTTTTTTAGAGGTTTCAGGACACACCGTACACTTCTCCAGAGTGGCTGTTGGCAATTTACATCCCGCCCATCAGTGTAGCAAGGCTCCCGTTTCTCCATGGCCTGTCCTGCATTTCTGGTTTTGACACTTTATTCAGCATGGCCCTTTTGACCGATGGGAAGCGAGACTTCTTTGTAGCGCTGATTTGCCTTTCCAGGTTGCTTGGTTGGCCAAAAAGGGCGTATGCGTTTTTTCCTGAATATATTCAGGAAAAAACGCATACGCCCTTTTTGGCCAAGGGCATCATGGTCGAGGTTTTGCCGCTTTTCCTGTGCTTTAAAGGCGATTCGACTCTACCTCCTGAAATCTGTTTCCTGCAATTCTGCCTTGCTTTCAAATCCTCCTCGTTGCCTTCCCTCAATATATTTGTGGACGAGAGTTATCATTTATAACTCTGCAGGTTTGTGAATTGCAGTGCCCCTGAGCTCGATTTTTCAACTCGTTTTTTTGGGAGCTGGCCGCAAAAGCACAGGATTGCTTCAGGCCCTGTTCTGCTTCCGGGCGGCAGGCTGAGCCTGTGGTTAATTCTTCTTCCTGATGGGAAAATAGAGTGACCTGTGCCTGTCCCAACACCTAGAGCTAGTCTCTCACTGGTTCCCCCTCTTCCCGTTCATCCTCAGGACAATTTGCAACCTGTACGGAACAGGAGGTTGAAGGTGCTGATTCTCGAAGGAGGGAGATTGCTAGTAAAGCGGCTGTAATGGCCAACCCGAGCACAAGGAGATGAGAAATGAGGTGCGTTTTCGAAACCTTTCCCGATCACACGGTGTACCATCTTCTGGGTTTCTCATGCATGTTTTTGTTATAGGAAGATGCCCTTGAACTTGGAGATTTGGGACCCATGGGATGGGTACCACGCAGTATTACTTTAAAGGGCCTGCGTTTCCTCAACCAACCTGACCAAACCTCTCAGCCACAAGAGTGTCCACCCTTATGTCTCAATCAGCTGTGGGTCTAGAGATGGTCAATCCAGGTGGCATCACAGCCCCTGAACGAATATTGTAAGAATTTCTCTCTCTTTCACTGTCTTTGTTTCACGGGTTTTTAAAAGTATTTGATTTTTATAATGGGGTTTAGCTGCTTTTCACTGCTGTTTTTATGCTGCTTTACACCCACTTGACTCACTTACAGAGAGATATCAATACATAGCTTTGAAGATTCTTCCTAGTCAGATATATTCTTGGGCGGTGAATAGGGGGTTTTTGCGTCCAGTTCACTGAGCAAGGAGTAGGTCTTGTCTATTACATATTGGGCTTATTGAACGGTATCTGAGCTAATTTGAAACCCTTGTTTTCTGCCTCACCCGACCTCACCTTTCCCGTTAAGCAGCCATAGTGTGTTTTGTAAACGTGTGTCTCTGTTCTGTTTTGTAATTCAGTTCAAGTGTAGCGGTTTTTACATTCCCTCTATAAGTGATATCTTATGATAAGTGTCGTTTTCTGGTTGACTTATTTCACTTAGAATCGTCGTACCTAAATCCACTCATCATGCTGCTACTAGCCTTATGACGTTGATTTCCTGGCTGAGTGATATTCCATTGTACATAAGGACCACAACTTCTTTATCCATTTTTTTCTTTCCTGGGATATTTAAGGTGTAACGAAGTGGAGGTTCTTGTCAACAGAGCAGCCCTAAACTTTGGGGTGCCTGTGTCTTGCTGATTTTTACTTTTCCCAATTTATACACCCATGAGTGGAAGTGCCCTATGCTCTCTAAGCTGAGTTTTTTAGAGGTTTCAGGACACACCGTACACTTCTCCAGAGTGGCTGTTGGCAATTTACATCCCGCCCATCAGCGTAGCAAGGCTCCCGTTTCTCCATGGCCTGTCCTGCATTTCTGGTTTTGACACTTTATTCAGCATGGCCCTTTTGACCGATGGGAAGCGAGACTTCTTTGTAGCGCTGATTTGCCTTTCCAGGTTGCTTGGTTGGCCAAAAAGGGCGTATGCGTTTTTTCCTGAATATATTCAGGAAAAAACGCATACGCCCTTTTTGGCCAAGGGCATCATGGTCGAGGTTTTGCCGCCTTTCCTGTGCTTTAAAGGCGATTCGAATCTACCTCCTGAAATCTGTTTCCTGCAATTCTGCCTTGCTTTCAAATCCTCTTCGTTGCCTTCCCTCAATATATTTGTGGACGAGAGTTATCATTTCTAACTCTGCAGGTTTGTGAATTGCAGTGCCCCTGAGCTCCATTTTTCAACTCGCTTTCTTCGGAGCTGGCCGCAAAAGCGCAGGATTGCTTCAGGCCCTATTCTGGTTCCGGGTGGCAGGCTGAGCCTGTGGTTAATTCTTCTTCCTGATGGGAAAATAGAGTGACCTGTGCCTGTCCCAACACCTAGAGCTAGTCTCTCATTGGTTCCCCCTCTTCCCGTTCATCCTCAGGACAAATTGCAACCTGTACGGAACAGGAGGTTAAAGGTGCTGATTCTCCACGGAGGGAGATTGCTACTAACGC